>NC_057939.1:24411716-24716716 GCF_018555375.3 Anguilla rostrata | reverse complement strand
ATGAATGGTTATTCATTGAAAGTGTTACCAAACATGCATGGAACAGTCAGAGGATGACACTTGAATATGTCACAGATTCCACTTCAAAAATTCTCCTCTCCTAAGACACTGCTATAAAAACAAATTGTGTCCATTGTGCCATGTCAGTATGTTACAGTAAAGGCTAAATGAATGTTGTTTCCTGGTACTATTGTAATGATCATAATCTTTGCTATCTTGGCTCTGGGACTTCACACTATCATTGCAACCACATATTTTCACAAATATCCACGTGTATTTGAAGTCTTTCTGAAATGATGTGTAATTTGCTTGTGAAAGCATATTTTTGAATTATGTAAATTTGGCACTGGCGAAAGGAATTCAACAGTTATTCTTAAGTTCCAACAATTCCAAATGATCAAAAGAAACACCAAGAAAAACACAAACTGCTCCATCAGCCACCACAAATCAAAGCCATTCCAACACACACACACACACACACACACACACACACTCTCTCTCACACACACACACACACACACCATTCAATGCCCTCGCTCAAATTTCTGGCGACCGTTGACAGATCGAGTTTTGATAACCGACTCAGAGCCACAACAAAAACGACCCCATAAATTGGCTTTGCGCGTGATTCCATGGAAAGGGCCCTGCAGACGAACAGCATCACCGTGCTCTCTGCTTTACCTCACAACAGAAAATAACCACACTTTAAAAAAAAAAAAAAAGCGACAGGCGCCTCCCTCTCTCTCTCAGGAAACCCCGCCTGGTCTGGAGCGCTCGGCCCGGCCTGCGCCAGCTCTTTTAAAGCGATTTGTAGCCATTGTGCAGCTGTGTATAGGCTTTTATTGTTCTTTCAGGAGACGCCTGTCCTTTGACACATTTCACAAGTGTTCCAGAGGCTGTTTATGTGAGGAGTGCAGCGCGGCGTGGAGCTCAGAGGCTAATGGACTGTGCGAAAGAGCCTGCTCTTCTTCACCTTGTGTTCAGCTGTACAAACACACACACACGGACACACACACTCTCTCTCTCTCTCCCTTCCTCCTCTCTCTCTCTCTCTCTTCTACTGTCCTGGCTCCCCGTTTGTCTTCCTAGCAAGCCTGTCTTCCTCTAGATCAATGATTCAATTACTGCTTTATTGGAATACGACATGCTTGTGTGGACCTCAAGATGTTACAAAAAAGCAGCAAATAATCATAAACAACAACAGTTGAATTAGAGTTGATGAAAATTAAACACAGTCAATATTTGGCATAAATGAAGACTGCTATCGCATTCAACAAAATCTAATCATTAAATGTTCAATTATTGATGTGTCAACATTAATATTAACATCTATCTGTCACCTTTCTCTCTCTGACCCATCTTTACCCCCCCCTGCTTCCCAAATCCTCTCCTTTCCTCTCTCCACACTCCCTCCCTCCCTCCATCCCTCTCTCCCTCCCTCTCTCTCTCTCGGAGCAGTTAAGCGGGTAGCTGATACTTTACAGGCCGGTTTCCCTAAACACACAGCGAGCCCTGGGGTCGCCTCCTGTATCATTTCCACCGTGTTTATTTTTCTATTTCCCCCTATGCAGCCATAGAGAAAATATAGGGGCGTGTAAAAAAGACAACGGCAGCAAAATGGCCATTTTTCCCCTCCTTCTTCCAGTCATGCTCCGTTGTGTCGAAAATATTTACTTTGGTGAAAGATCTCTGGGCTGCGCAGAAAGGACAGTGTTCACACGACAGCCGGCTTGTTTGCTCAAAAAGCCCAAATGTGAAACCTCATCATAGAGAAAGAGAGAGGGAGCGAGAGAGAGTGAGAGGGGAACAGAGAGAGAGAGAGAGAGAGAGCATCCCATTATCTTAAAAGCAACAAATGTTACATTGTACCCACAGAATTCACCTGGATGCAAAGCTGTGGCAACATGGCTGCGGTGAACCTCACCTACGCGAACCTCACATGGATTATTGCACCGCTAAAGGAACACGTCACTAAAACACAGAGTGTGCAGAAAACCACATTTCCACAAACATTCAGACGGACACTTTATTTTCCATCTCCATCCATTTCACGCTGTCGGTTATAACCTCTTTGTGATTCATTCTGGAAAGTGCAAAGTCGCAACAATTGCTTTCTGAAGAGTTGCGTTGCCAGTTACAATCTACTGTAATTGGTCCATAAACGCAGTTATAGGTTGCGATGTGAGGAGACTGCGCATATCCCTTGTAGCCTACATCCTGTTATTTCAGGGACAGTTTTGAACGAGCAACCTGCTTACTTTTGCTCAGAGCTACAAACAATCAGGCTTATATGGGATCACAAATAGCAAGAAACAATTTTCAAAAAGCAAAGTCAATTTAAGGAATGGGGAGGGGAGGGGGGGTCAGAAACAATATCTGTGGTCTTCTGTTTTAGTAAACATTCGGCTAGTTTTTGGTTGTTTCAGTGTAGCTTAGAAAATGTAGCATGGCTAGTAGCAACAGTTCCCAAACTCGGTCTGGGTGGTGGTTTTTGTTCCAACCACAATTGCAATCCCAGAACTTTAAGGAGCTGTTATTTTTTCCTAATTAGGTGCTTTTCATATGTAGAGGGATTATTTGCCCTCTTAAGCCACACTGTGTCTGAAATAGCTATGCATGCCAAGAATAATAAAATACCATGTTCACATTGTGCTTATAGAGCTATATTGGAAACAATTACAAAAAATGAAACTTAAAAAAAAATTGATCAAAACAAAGTTTCAACAGACTCAAAATGGCTACTAGAACTAACCATTTGATAAATAATAAATATTCCAAAGACAAAGCAAATGACAAGCCAAACCAGCAGTGTTAATACTGTACGTTTAAGGAAAAAATAATGAAAGAAATTAAACACGTGTTCTAAACATAATTAGGAGCCTATTAATTCATCTGAGTCTTTAATTAGATTGTTTAAAAAACGTATTTCTTTACACAAAGGTTTGCAGTACAGCACAACATGCACAATGTGAACATGGAACTTTTATTCTTCTGGCATGCATAGCTATTTCTGACATAATGTGGATAAAGTGGGTGAGCAATTTCTCTAAACATGGAAAACACCTAATTTATAAAAAATAAAAAATAAAATTAACAGCTTGTAAAAATTCTGGGACTGCAATTGTGGTTGGAACGAAATAAGCATACACAGACGGTCCCCATAATTTAATTTGGGAGCCACTGGCTAGAAGGACTACAAACCCAAGAGTTCTGTGTTAAAGGAATGTTGTATCATTTTTTATTTTGTGAATTGACAAAATGACCCATTGTATCTACTGCCAAAATTATTTATTTTAATGCCCTTGTCATTTTTGCTCTAATCAATGCAAAGAACCTAGTCTAGACTAGTTTGGGTGCCATTTTAAATATGTGGAGGAAAACATATGAAAGTGAATGAAGTGTAGTATGTACCATGATTAATCAACAAAAATATACATCTTTCCAAAAAAATGCCACAGTACATTCACCATGGATCACCAAAAAAGCAACAGGGCAAACTGGAACTACGAAATGAGCATGCAAGAGATCAGTGTCACCAAAAAAATCTGATTACACATAGGGCATTGCAATGAAGTGGAGAATTGAGAGTTCAAAAGAATAGAGCATAGAAGTATTCCTTTTTGGTACTTCAACATAATTCCTGATGTAACGTGATGTTTCAATTTTCTTGACAGTCATTAGCACATCTTACTTTCTGCACCTCTACATTGCGGTCTCAGGCACTTCTGTTCACCGTCATTTTCCAATGAGAAGAAAATAACAAATGAAAAATACTCTTTTGTTCTCAGATTCATAGAAGAAGCATATATTCCGTGCTGAAACACGGAAAGTAAATTAACCAGGATACCCAGTTGCAGTTTTTTCCCCTCACTTTGAACTAAAAGTAGCTGTTTCTACATCACACTTTCTGTTCAATTCAGGTTTGGGCAAATGTGATACAAAGAAGAGTTGTGAATTTATTAACAATGGCATCATCTTTCTCAGCAAACTTATTTCCTCACACGTTTGTGTAGAAATGAGGGGATCGGGGGTTAGGTCAATGAACATGACACCACAGATCTTACAGGTGTTTCCAAACATTTGAGCAGATCCAGCAGCACGTACTTGCGGGCTTAATCATTTGCGGTCGCAAATGACTGAATTTTTCAACTCATACCAGTTTTTTTCCATTTTTCAACTCGTTCAAGAGCTTGCAGCTTCCGCTAATCACACAGAATGGAAGACCGAGTGAACAGAGGAGGAAAAGATTAATGACGGATAAACACCCCGGGCACTCGACAGACTGACCGACGAGGGAATAATCACTCGCAGGAAAACAAAAATTCACTGATGTCAAAAAGATTTATGAAACAATATTGATTTGACAGAAGTTTAAAGACCCCATCAGTGCTGCAGATAAAGAAAGCACTGGACAGGCATAAAATGTAGTGTGATAAACTATGGTACATTATATTGACATGTAGATTAGTTTAAAGTTGCATAGTCTACATCTAATTCACAATGTAAACTGTATAGTGGTAGCCTATAGTTCTGTTTAATGCTGTTAAGAGCAACATTACATGGCATATTGCAATATAATACTCAATATTACTGTATATTTCTGCATATTGCATTAGGAATGCAATATAACAGCATAAACAGTCATGAAATCTAGCGCAGTTTAATGCTGTATAATCACTTCTTATCGATGCATAGTTTTGTGTTATACAGTATAAACTCATGGAAATGGAATGCACTGCAAACTATGAAGGTATAGAGTTTTGGAAAATATAATGATAAATAACAGCAAAGTATCATTATTAAATATGTATATTATTTTGGAGTTTGGCAAATATCTATGAGCTGCCTATTTGCCGACACATTACAGTTTATATAATTCATATGATTCAATACATTGTGTTTTGGTAATTCCAGTCTTGGATTTCAACATATTTAATTTTCAAAAGGGCAAGGCAGAGTAAAGCAATTTAGGATAATGTAACATGGTGTAGTTTCTGTATTTCTATATAGTTCACCATAATGCAGTGTTGCACTCTATGATGAATGGTCTCTTGGTTATGCTGTTTTCTCTTGCACCATGTGGCCACTCATTTTTGGAAAGGGTGTGGGGAAATGTCAAGAGAGGAGAGCAGTGGGTGAGAGAGGAGAGGGAGGAGAGGAGAAAAGAGGACAAGAGAGACAACAGGAGAGAGAAGAGGACAGTGGAGGGAAAGACAGGAGAAGAGAGCAGAAGAGAAGAAGAGGGAGAGAGGACATGACAGGAGGAGAGAGGAGAGAAGAGAAGGGAGAGAGCGGAGGGGAGAAGAGAGGTGAGTGAAGAAGAGAGTTCAGGGGAAGACAGTAGAGGAAAGCAGAGGAGAGGAGGGGGGAGAGAGGAGAAGAGCAAAGAAGAGATGGGAAATGTAGATTGACTGATATTGTAGTGGAAATTTGAATGTATGGAATTGATGAATAAAAAGCTGATCACCCAAAAGAGTAGAGCGGAGAAGAGAGGAGTAGAGGTGTTGGGAGAATCCCCACATCTGGGCTTGGTGCGGTCGGGGAGGGCAGAAGGCCCATCACCCCCGCTCCTGAATCAAAGCTGAAATGATTCATCTGATCTTGCAGGCCCATGCCTCTCTACAGCTCAACGCCGCGCCGTGTTCAGGATCCTTCCACAGAGCACAAGCACCTGAACAAACAAGTGTGCTTCAGCCCAGGAAACAAAAAGCATCCAACAAGAAATGGCCTCAGAGTTAAATATAGATATAATGTCCCCCCATTTCTGCGTAACACAAACAAATTAAAGATGTCTTTCTTGGAGGAAAGCTCATGGAGGACAGCTAATATGCACCGGGATTACATTTTTTCTTTTTTTTAAACCCGGAGAAGGAGGATCAATCATTTATGATTGATGGGTTTCAGACTCATCCCTCCTGGTTTGTCTGCAGTGTAAAAATGTCTTCCCCTCATTACAGCATGACAAAGGATCACAGGTCCATTTGACTCTTAATAAGCTTTACTGAGCTGGGGCTCTGTGGTGATTGGCAGTGGTAATGACTCTAAAAAACTGCAACACAAGCACTATTTTTCCACTGAAGCGCTTGATGGCTAACCAAGAGAGCTGGCACATCGCCCTTTCCTGACACACACACGCATGCACACACAGTCATACACGTTGAAACCCAAAGCCAGATGAGGTGGTGGTGGAACCCGTTGCTGGTCCCATAAGGCAGTACAGTCTAGCATCTCACACTTTACAGTGAGAGACTGTAAAAATGACAACTTGTATGCATGTATCTGCAGAAATGTTTGCACAGAAATCCTCTGCAGAATTTATTTGTCTCAAAAACACAGAGCATCCACTTTACTGAGGCCTTCACTGAACAGAAGCCGCTGTATATCAGGGGAAATATACAATGATGCTATGTTCCAATATCACAAAAAATATATATTCAATAATTAAATAAGACCTTAAAGTTGTGCATGCCTCTGAAATACTTTACCTTATATGCATATATATCTTATCCTTATTATTCTCATCATATTAGTCATAAAAAGGTGTCGATGTTCTAGTGAATTGTATTTTTATTTTTATTTTTACCTCTGAAAACGATTTTTCCACTGAAGGGCCAGGTCCTCGGTCTGCATGCTAGGTGCTGAGGACCAGCTGGTGAAACCGCAGTGCTGGTCACTGCACCAGGCCATCACATGACTCACCACAGGCGTGGACTCTCAGACCACGAGGAGGCCTGGCTGGCAAAAACTCAAACCAGGGGAGGCCTGTGAGAATATAAGGGGTGTAACTATACCGCTTCTTATAAAAAAACCAGGGTCAAAATGGCGGCCTTACAAAATAAGGAAGGAAAGGTATGGTGAGAAAAAAAAAGGTTTGCTCTCAAAAGTAATTTATGAGCTGAAAACAGGTCAATACGGAATGACCAGACCAGAGTGTTTACTGTCAGCCTTTAGAGGGCACAAGCAGGGACCTCTGCAGAACCCTTCGACGGTTGCCGAGGAAACGTCTGGAACCCGGTGTGGAAACCAGGCGCGGGAGGCTGTCACAGCCTTCACCCGGCACATTATATACCTCCAACCCTGGAGATGTAGCTACAAGTGGTGGGTGAAGAGCTTTTCCGACTGCTGTCAGGACTGACAGACCACATCTTTATTTGCTGATGTAAATCGTGCTCTGGGTGTGAGCTCATGTACCGGTGGTCTACAGATCAACGTGTGTGTGTGTGGGTGTGCGTGTGCGTGTGCGTGTGCGTGTGCGTGTGCGTGTGCGTGTGTGTGTGTGTGCATGTATGTACATGCACAATTGTGTGTATGTACAGTGTATACAGTTGCATGCGTATATATATATATATATATATATATATATATATATAATATCGTATATACATATATATATGTGTGTGTTTGTGTGTGTGTGTGTGTGTGTGTGTGTTTATTCATATGTATGTATGTATGTATGCATGTTTATGTATATCATATGCATGTGTGTGTGAATATGCATGTACATAGTAATTAATTTGAGCACTGGAATGGATGTGTAGATCAAAAGATAGAGCAAATGTCTTCAGATGCTGACATACAGTATTCATGGGTTTATGGTTTATAAGCATACATTGTACAGAAAAACTGTTTTGAAGTTTTAGTCTTCAATACATGTGAGCTATTTCAAAGGAACACCATTAAAATGTGTTGGACTTCTAACATGTTAAGTAAAAGTTATACAAGGTAATTTGTATAAAAATATAAAAATAAAAATAATAATACATTTTAAAAAATTAAACCTATTCCATGGTTACATATTTCCATTTTATGTAACTAAAATCATTTATTATTTTAGACTTAACTTTATGCAATTAAAACAGTGGTATATGAGTTTGGTTAGTAATCAGTTTTCATTTCTTTTTTCCATACACTTAAAAACTAAATTGTTTGGCCAAGATTAAAACAATATTAGCAATAATTAACTGTAATACAACTAAACAGAAATAAAACACAAATCTGAACTGCCATTATTCAAACTGAAAGATAAATGGACAGATAAATAGCATACACACCAGCTTTCATGGTTCTCCTAGCCTGAATACCAACTGTGTCTGGGTCAACATGATTATAATGTATGTACATTGCTGGCTGATGCAACATGCAGATGTTATATAACACACAGTATCTACAGTCGTACGTTAAAAAGAAAATAATACACTACTTATTCATCAATTTTAACGATGTGTTTGAGAACACAAAAGCATTTTAACAGCCGTGACATTGATTGCATACGTAGTATCCGGTTTTGCATGGTCTTGAAAAATGACGTATGTGTTCTTTCTGGATTTAATCCAATCATTTGTATTTAAAGGAGCTTTGTAACTGCTATTAAATCTTTTACTGTTAAACATTTTTATATCTGCCAAAGCCAGAAGTAAGTCATACCCTGTCTATGTATATTGAAAGTTATCCCATACGACGCCTGTGTGTTGATTATATTGAAATGTCCAAAACAATATGAATTCAATATGTAAGACATTTCCTGAACAGTGGCAATTAAATTTATCAAGGATTTCACAAGACATATCTCCATGCTCCACAGCATCACGAGAGTATAATCATGAGAGTATAATTCTCGTAAATACTGTACGCTGGCGTTAAAAGCAGGGGGACATCATATGTCTTCAAATTGACCAATTTACAGAATCTTACCCTAATGCGAGATTTTAAAAAAAAGAGAGAGAGCTTTCACATTGAGCAAAAAACCACCAGCACAGAAAAATAATATTTAGCGCTGACAGATTAATAAATTGACCCCTTGACATCACGGACCCAGAAAAACAGAAGGGGACCCCACATCGGGAAATTCTGATATTTTATCATATTTCATTTTTTTTATGACCCTCCACTGTAGATTATCCAAATAAGCAGCGGATAGGTGACGTCTGCTCCAGTTCTGCTGGGCCCCTGCTGACAGCCAGGGGTGTTACAGATGGAGACGGTGGGACCCGTGTTCGAGGGGCTCCAGGCCCGAGGCCTGTAAGTGGCCATCTCGCAGAGACGCAGCGGATGATGTATTTAGTGCCCGTCCTCTGGCAGAGACGCATAATAAAGTGTTGTTTGGGCGCACGGGTCCCATACAGTACGTGTTAAAGGCCTGCTAAAGACTTCCTGGGGCTGGGGGGCTGATAGGGGAACAGGGGGGAGGCAGGGAGTTCTTGCTTTGTGGGTCATAGGAGGCTGTTTTTGGTCGCCTGCTTGCAGAGCCACTTAAAGCCATTTGGAGAAGTCATATTCTGCTCAATTTAAGCGCACTGTTTTCCCACTTCAGGAGAACGGCTGGCTGGAAAATGTACTCTGGATGTACTCTTTTTTTTTTTCCTTCGCCTTTCTTTTTCTTTCTTTCTTTCTTTCGTCATTATTTTCCCCAATACTGTGGACCCTTAGCAGCATTCTGAATAAATGTTATCTTTGAAAGTGGGAGATTTTTCCTGAGTTTAAACCGAAGCAGAACCAAGCTGTGAGAACACACGCACGCACACAAGCGCTCAAATTAAGTACACAGTAATTAAGTTTTACAATAAATCTGTATTCAGATTTTCCCTGAAAAGTTGTCACCGTAAGATAACACACTTAAGGAGAAGCATCTTTTTAAAACCTTCTGTATCGATAATTTGAATTAGAAATATTTTAACAAAAATATTTGGATTCATTAAAAAGAAATACGTATTGCAATTACAATATTCACACTCTCTCTCTCACTTATTCTATATTTATGTTGAAAAGTTGAAAAGCTAAAGGTAATATATATATATATATATATATATATATATATATATATATATATATATATATATATATATATTACTACACTAATATGAACAACAGTTTTTTACATTTTAAAAAATCTTTAGAATATTCCCAAACAAAACTTCAGTATAACAGAAACATTTAATGATCTACACTTTAAGATGTATTTCAAGATAATGTGATAGTTTTCAGACTTCATTGAAGGCACCTATATTTTTGGTTGCGTTTTTGCAAGATAACAATTAGATTATGTTTTTACTAGAACTCCAAGAAGGTATTGTATCTGAGACACTGGTGAGGAAATTACTGATATTACTCTCCATACCATAACAGTACACATTGCATTTGCTATTGGAATAAATCCAAAGGATATTACATTATAGGTTCTTAGCAGACGCTCTTATCCAGAGCGACTTACAACAAGTGCATTACAAAACTCAGAGACAAGCGCTTTACAACATTCCTGCAAGAGAGCTACAATAGGTATAACTTTGCTTAGGTATAAGTGTGAATTGTACACCCTATTTTTTTTTTTTTTTTTTTTTTTTTTTTTTTTTTTTTTTAGAAAGAAAATGTTAGAGGGTAGTGGGGGGTGATGAGGTGAGATGTAGCTTGAAGAGGTGAGTCTTCAGTCTACGTTTGAAGACGGCCAGGGTCTCTGCTGTTCTGACTTGCACAGGAAGGTCATTCCACCACCGTGGGGCTAGAACAGACAGGAGGCGTGACCGGGTGCTGGTGCGAGCCGGGGCAGGGACCAGGCGACATGTGGCAGCAGAACGGAGAGGTCTAGCTGGGGTGTAGGGTGATATATATGCAATTTCCAGGAAGAAACTGTTTTAGTATAGTGATGCCTACGACAGCCCTCGAAAAAATAAATAAAAAAGAAAAGAGCTATATAGGATGAAAATGGAGGGATGGTGGATGGGAAGGAAGCAGTCTTACGTTGTCGGAGCATCGAATGTACATCACGAAGACGTCAGCAGGGAGCGGTCCTGCGTGCGGGGCTGAGTTTGGACCGTTTTTCGCGGGTTTTTCGGGACAGACCGGGATGACCCTTTGCGTTCTGTATTCACAGCTGGGCCGCTAACTGAACCGTGTGTGTTCAGGGTTTACACGTTCTCTCCTACACCCAACGCTCATTTACAGCGTCTGCTCCAGTCCACCAGACAGGGGGAAAAACCCGTCATTGCCACAGATAAAATACACCAACGTGCTTCTTCTCTTACTGTGGGCAGCGTTGTTGTTGTTTTTGTTGTTTTCGTTTTAAATACAATCAATTGTCAAAAATTTAAATAATATTCTTTTCTTTTTTGATATTTCGCTAGCGCCGTTAATTGTAAAAAAAATGATTCCCCATTAGGACTCAACTCGTTGTATGTAAAAAAACTAAAACATTTTTCATTTTTTGTATATAATTCCCAATTATTCTCAATATGTAAGTGTGTGTGTGTGTGTGTGTTTATGTATGTGCTTGCGTGTGTGCATGTGTATGTGTGAATATGCGTGTGTGTGAGTGTGTTTGTGCGTGTGATTTAAACCTTTACAATATAAACAGTGTTATTTTCCTACCCAGCAGAGGGCAGTCTGTCTCTGCTGTTTTCACAGAAAACGTGAACCTCACACACAAACACACACACACACATTCACTTACAAACACACACACACACACACACACACATTCACTCACAAACACACACACATTCACACACACGCACACACACACACACACAAACACACAGATGCAAGTGTGCACACACTCACACAGATGCACACATGCACGCACGCACACACATACATCTGTGTGCATGTGCTCGTACATGTGCACCATATGCATTTCATATAAAGGCAAATTCTGTTCATCTGCTTACAAAAAAATACAGCCAAAAATCGATCGTTAGCATATATTGCTCTAGAGAAGGCAACTAAAAAAATAAAAAATAAAAAACTACTACTTTAACAACACAGACCAAGCACAGGAAACAAAAGAAACGTATAAAAGGTAGGAACTTTCTGGAACTAATGCATTTGACGAGCATGTTAAGTGCTAATCCACGATCATGCACTTTTTGGTGGAGGAACTGATTTATGCTTGCCTTTTATTGCCATACATTACTGCTTAATGGCGCGTGAGGGAAAAAATGTTTAGGTAAGGATATTGTTAAGTTAAAGGATAAAATGGACTGCAGTTTGATTGCTGTTTGCTGCCAAAGCCGTGCAGCATTGCTGTCTGGGTAGACTGTGTTGAGACTGTGTTGCACTGTGCTGTTGTAACTCTTTTAACATCTGTCAATCTGTCACTCTCCTTTCTTCTATCTGAATCTCCTCTTTAATTCTTGGATTTCAGAAATATTATATGTATATATGTAATGTATGTTTTTATCAGTGAGTGCTGCTAAGAAGTACTTTAGGTCTGAACAGGCGAGAGAGTGAAAGGGACTGGCAAAGATGTCTCTAAGGATGAAAACAGGCAGCTGTCAATCAACGTGGTGTTTGGGGGGGAGGCGGGTGTGGTGGGGGGGCAAGGTGAAGTGGCTACCCGTGTTTGAGGTCTTCTCAGCTGTTGCTGCCCCTAACACACAACAGCTGTCTGCGAACTCACTCTCACTGCTTCAAACAGGCCAGGAGAGATTCAGAGAAACACCAGAGGCAGCGAGTGCCTACATCCCCTTGGGAATATTCTCCATGTTCATAAGCTGCTTAGCATTCCCGCTAAACGAATTAGATCATTTTTTTTTATTTAAGTATTTTTTTCTAGAAGGTTCTTCTAGGCACCAAAGGAAAATCCTTTCAGGAAATTTATTCCGAATTGAAAAAGTTGCTACACTCCACAAACTGTTGAGAACATGACTATCAGTAATGCGAATAAAGTTACAGAAATACTTTTGAATATTTACCAAATCTTTACTGAGCATGCACTATTCATAATGTTTCTAATAGCACTGCAGGCATGACCAAGATATTTAATTTTCCATGACAGAATATGGCAGCGCGGATGCACTTTGGTCTATTTTTTCAGCAGACACTTTTCCATTGGACACAGCTTTCATTTGGAAACATTATTTATATCATTTTCAAAATATTATCTGTACATGGATATGTACCACACAGTACCACACTGTATCAAACATTCTAGAAACGATTGACATTTACTCCTGGTTGAGTAATTCATGGTCTCATACCACACATAGCACTGTTTTCCATATTAAAGTAAATATCAATCTTTTTAAAGATATGCCAGTTCCAAAGGCAATGAACGTTCCATATTCTTGCAAGAAATTGTGATGAAAAAGGCTAAAAATAAATACTTTGCACAAAGAAACCAACTCACGAATTAGATGCACAATTGAATCAGGAAGCAGGTCGTTTAAATTTGTCATTTTTGAGAGCTTATAATTATAGGATTCTGCATGCCAGATTATATAATTTAATTTTTCTATTGCCTTTACATTAGTTTAACCAAAAGCAAATTCTAAGGTGTTAACTATTTTGCATACATTGCAGAAAGTAATCCATTCATTTTTTCAGTAATCAATAAAACTAACCAGTCAAAAGGAGTTTATAAAAATGGTGTAAAATACTGTGTTTACTTGAAAGTCAAAGGAAATGTTTTTACTGAATACATGCCAGTATTTAAAAAAGCCCATGATTAAAAATATTGTTGATAAATATGTTGCAGATAAGCTTGTTCATTTAAATCCTTACCATTACAATTTGTTTGCGAGTTACTGATACTTCTTAAGGTTTGATTTCGAAAAAATTACACTCACAAACACGCACATTACAGGTGAATGTTTCTTTTTTTTTTAAACTGCGAGCTCAATCTCACACAGAGCGCAGTGTTTCGTATTTCACATTTCCTGACTGGATGTACTAATGACTTGGGTTTCTTCCATACCTCAGTTTCTCTGCTGAATGACAGATTTCCAACCAGCGAACTTACGGATGTATATTTGCACGGAAAGATTACTGGACAAATTGTCAAGCCCCCAAACCTCCCGCCCCCAGCCCCCCTCTCATTTTATCGGTTGGCGAAAAAACTTGCCGTTCCTGTTTGAAAAAGCAGAGCTGCCTAAGAAAACAGTTGCACTTTGCCGTATTTATCGTACTAAAAATATTTCTTCTGTTTTAATTATGTCAAACCTCCTTCTCAGAGGCGCGCTTGACATAAATCGAAACTTTATGCTGCCTCTGCAGATGAAGTGTTTGATTAATAAAGAGGCCCACTGTGTTCAAACATACAAGCCGGGCAAGTCCTATTTGAAGCAAAAGCCGCAAGTGGAGAATTGCTTTGCCGCTAGCTGCCTCCGAGGGGTTGCATATTTCAGACTTGCTCTACTGTGGGGGGGGGCAACATGGCCAGCAGATATAATGAAACATTCAGTGACCCTGCGGTCTGCCCTGACCCCTCCTGAAACATCGCCAGCCCCCCCGTAACACAGAAGGGCTTTGGCCAGAAAGTAGCGTTAGATCACACTGTTTTTTTGGGGCTCTTTGATCTGATGTTTGCTGCTGTGCATAGGGCCACAGACTCCTCTACTTGATTACCCAAAACCCAGGAGCTGTGATCACCCTTTACTCGCCTGGTTCAGTGGATTCTTCTTCTTCTTCTTCTTCTTCTTGCAGCCTGATTTCAAACAAATGAATTGGCCACTGAAGTGCAGGCCTAATAAAAACATCCCAGTTCAACTCTGTGATCAGAGGCAGCCTTTTTAGAACTACTTTTTTCATTTATTTTTTTTTTCTTTTTACAAATATGTAGAACACTTCAGAACAGTTTAGTTAAAAACATAATCCGAGTCACTGGGTTTGGTGTCAGTTTCGTTGATCTCGGTGCCAGTTTCGTTGATCAAGTTTAATTCTGTGGATTTTTTTTTTTGTCTTTCTGCCTTTTTATTTTAACCTTCACTGTACAGTAAATGGATGCCTGTAGTCAGGGACCACTGCCCCCCAACATAGGTGTAAATGGTAAATGGACTGCATTTATATAGCGCTTTTATCCAAAGCGCTTTACAATTGATGCCTCTCATTCACCAGAGCAGTTAGGGTTTAGGTGTCTTGCTCAGGGACACTTCAACACGCCCAGGGCGGGGATTGAACCGGCAACCCTCCGACTGCCAGACAACCATTCTTACCTCCTGAGCTATGTCGCCCCATAGGTGTAGGCGGTTTCATGGACATGTGGCCAATCACCCCCTGGGGGGGAGTCTGCTTTCCATGGTAACGAAAGCATACCGAAATTATGTCATGAAGAAAAGGTACACGTGACAGGCGAGTGACAAAACAACATTCTGGAATTTGTGCTGAAACTTTGCAGGGTGGCACGGTTTATATCGATGACCAAACTGAGCCTCCCTTGAAACAGCTCTTCAATGTGCATGGTCAGCAGAAAAATAATAAAAAAATATACTGAATGCAACTGCGGTATCAGCAAAGAGGAATGTAACCCGCTTCCATGCACTGGCTGGCCCTGGTTCTGCCACCACAGAAGGTAGGCCAGGGAGACCAGCCTTACCACGTGTGCGTTCTTGTGTCACCTCGCCTGAGTTGTGAAAACAGCCTATGCTGTGGATTTTTCCGGAAGGATGATGAGTCTTTGCCAAAAATCAGACGCCTTTTGAAGAGAGAGAGAAAGAGAAATGGGGAGAAAGAGAATATTTGCATGGCAGTTCAGTGAGCATTTAGTATCTGGAAGAATAGACTACATTTAAGGTTTAAGATCGGAAGATCTTTTCATGAGCCAGAAGATGTCAGATTTACACTAGGACTGTTAGAAATTATCAGAAGGGAAGTGCCAAACTAAACTGTCTAACATAAATATACTGACTAGGCCTACTTTCATTTCAAATATGGCTGGCCTATGTCAAAATAAGCCGTTCTAGATCACGCAAAACATTTTTCAGTATGTGTACTGAATGCCTAAATTTGCATTTCAACATGAATAGGCATCTTACAAATAAATCTGCAAGCGATTTATTGATACTGTTTTCAGTTAATTTAAGTAGCTGACCACCTTCAGAAGATGGTATGGTACACAATACCACATGTATGGCTGTGCCACTTTCGCTTAGAACTGGAAGATAATCTCTTTTGAGTCAAAGTCTATTTTCTTATTCTTTAAAAGAACCTTTCATTTTTTGACAGGCGATTTCTTTTAATGGGGTCTATAGCCCAAGCTTTGTGACCACGTCAGTAATGGCAGGACCAAGAAAAGCAGAAGCTGGCGTTCCGCAATGGGTCGGCCATACTTCAGCCCCATCCATAGCAAGTTCTCTCATGGGAAATGAAAACGCTATTTTGCAGTTGTATAACCAATTTGACCAAAGCCAAAATTCAATGTAAACACGGTGGTTCTGGTGCCTAACCCTTCTCTTTGAGTAAATAATGAATTTAAATAACTAGGCATGAAGTCCTGCTCAGTCATTGGTGGAACAAAAAGTTTTGTTGAGAGTGAGAGGAACAGAGAGAAAGAGAGAGAGAATACTTCTATTTAATTTATTTATTTTATTTCTAACTAAACTCATTATGGGCAAATGGTGAAACTGCACACTGAAAACAAAAGTGAATTAGGTCTGTTAAATTATGGAGCTTACAGCATTACATCACTATTTCTGAATGTTGACATACATTATTGTTTACCTTTAGTGAAAAAAAAAATTGCACCATTTTACCTGATGCACATAAAACAAACTGTTTTAAACGGGGGTGCTGATTTTGCGAATGTAATGTCAGAACAGACGTTTGATTATGATCTCACCTGTACCTTCTGTTCGTTCCATTCAAATAATCCTCTCACTGACTGGCTTTTGGTGAACACAGTTCCTATTCGCAACGGATCCATGACGTCTCGCGTAAAAAACTCGGTTGGAGAGAGCCAGACCCCGCCAGCTTAAGTGAGGACGTAAATAAAGTCCATTATACGCGCGATCCCACGGCTCTCCCCCGCGCTGGTGTCACTCGCTCGAGTAAACACGCTGCTTCCTGTGAACACTTCTAGAGCGCTCGCAATTAGATCAGCCACAACAACGCTAAATCATCGCTCCCGTCTCATAAAACGGCGATGAAAACAGGGAAGCGAATGCACAGCGTCAGGCTAACCTACGCAGAAAAGGTCAATTAATAAAGGGTATCCTGCAAACATATATGTTTTTTAAAATTACTGCCAAGCTCGCCCTGGGAATAGACGTAACGTTCTTAGCGTGCGAAGTACACCAATGGAACTAATTAAACATGACAAACTGTTTCCACACAAACAGCGTGGTGTTGGCTTTCCCCGTTCCGCGTTAATGGTTACGTCATTCTAGATTTGAACGAGTCGCTTAAGTGATTCATAGCACAGGGGAAGCATGAATGAAGTATCAGGACTAATGGTCTCTTGGTTTTTAAATTTGAGTTTCTTTTTTATTTTATTATTTTCAGATATTCTTTTTGTGTTCTCGAAAATTAATAATTGTTCATTCATTTTGCGTCAATACAAGCATCAGTACATTCCCAGTAAATGTATTATAGTTCTCATGTGACATGCTGGTCATTTTCAAGCACATTCAAAAAGCAAAAATCCATAGTTTGCGATATATTTGTGAAAGTAAATGACATAAAACTGATCAATTGCATATTTTAGTTTTGCACAATGGGAAGGTATATATTTCTTTAATCAGAAATTTTTACAGTACATTTGTTAGGAAATTATTTAAATTCATGACTAACAATGGAAGCATAAAACTTTAAACTGAAATTTGTGCAATTTATTATTAGTATTATTATTATTATTATTATTATTATTATTTCATTTTTTTCTTTAAACATTGGAGACTACGTGTGTGTGGACTATGTGTGGACTACGTATGTTTGCTTGGACCGACCGTCACTGCAGGCAGACTAATGGCACCGGCTCAAATGTAAGTGAACTGCGGAGAATTCCTGTGGCGGCTGGTTATTCTATGAAGACAAACCACTGACAGGACCACCTAGTCCCTGCATGTTTATTGTTGGAGAATGTGTTTGGGGGACAGAAGCTGCCTTTGGGTTTTACAGTGGGGTGGGGTGAGGGGGTAGAGGGAATTTGGGGGAAGGGGGGGGCGGGGGGCAGTGGGGGAGGGTGTTAGATACCGTGGCCCCGGGTTGCTCAGTTTAGGATGGCCCGGAGCCGGACTCCTCTGAAGGTGTCAATGTTATGACATGTGTGCTTCTCCAGTGTTTTCTCTCACAACAAGTGCACTTCATCTTTCCGGGTGGTCGGGCTCATAAAGAGGGCTTGATTTACATGCCAGGTTCAAAACCGTCCACCTTTTCTCTTCCTGTTTCACTTACGGGCCACTTCCTGTGGGGCTGGCCCCTGCTCTCGCGCCGATAAATAAGCCTGAGGAGGAGCAGGAAAGCCGAAAGAGTTTAAACCAAACTGCCTGACGATGGCTGATATTTACTAAGCATCTGCTGAAGTTAGCACCGCAGCATCCTGCCATAGCATCTGTGCCACCGATAGCATTTGACCCTCTGGCAGCATAGCGTACATGCCTTTAGTAACAAGTGGACAGTCTTAGAGCGCA
Source organism: Anguilla rostrata (assembly GCF_018555375.3). Classification (NCBI taxonomy): domain Eukaryota; kingdom Metazoa; phylum Chordata; class Actinopteri; order Anguilliformes; family Anguillidae; genus Anguilla; species Anguilla rostrata. The sequence goes on along the minus strand of NC_057939.1, from coordinate 24,698,384 downwards.
CTCTTCAAGTTTTCATAAGCAATAGAAACGAGTCTTATAAGACCAATTCTACATTTTTCATTAACATGAAAGTCTCATAGCACATTCTACTCATTTTCCAGTAACATACTGGCTGAGTTTCCTAGCAATTTCAGAAACATGCAGCAGTATTACAGCACAGCTAATAGCTTTCTGTTAGCCCAGCTTATGACAGTAACAAATATAGCATAGCTTCTGCATTTTCACTGGTCTGTTTCCCATTGTCCTGACTGGGAGACCAGTTTAATTGGAGTGGGTTCTTGCTCTGCCCTTTCAGATCGACATCAGGGGGGACAGATCAGCGCTAGGGTAGCGATAGAAGACACCTTTCATGTCTGGGGGACCCTTCAGAGTTGTTTAGCGAAACAAGTGCTGTGTGCTCAAAATCCCCCAAGTCACTTTCCTCTGTGACCGCAAAGGCACCAATAAAAGGAAAACTATGAAAAAATATACAAAAAACAAGCACCGCAATTATGTCACCTCCTCTTTTTTCCGGCATATGCAAGCAGAGATATGTAGCAAACGGATGTGGAAATTTCAGGAACCAATGAGGTGGAATAAAGCTGAGCAAACCATCAGTGAGCCAATGATGCTGGTTTGTGTGAGGGAACCCTACTTTTTAATAATGAAATGGGGATAATGGAGCTAATGAAGGCTGATGGTACCCACCCCATTTTAGGGCACCATAATGTTTGGTACATATTAATGTTATGTAAATTAAACTAGTCGTGTTTAGTACTTTATCTCATATCCTTTCCATGCAATGGATGCTTGAAGATGCTTGCGACCCATGTACATCATCAGTTGCTGAGTATCCTCTCTGGTGATGCTCTGCCAGGCCTGTACTGCAGCCATATTCAGCTCCTGCTTGTCTTGGTGGTTAAGTTTTTGTGAAGAATTTTCCAGTTTTTGGCTTTAAAAAACTCATTTGTTGATTTATCAGTATGTTTGGGGTCACTGGCTTGCTGCTGCTATCAGCAGTTACATCATGAGTGAAGTGAAGTCAACCAGTACTTGTCGCAGCCCAAACCATAACACTTCCACGACCATTCTTCACAAATGAGGGGGAGGTGCTTTGGATATTGGGCAGTTCCTTTTGGCCTCCTACAACTTGAAATTGCTCTGATGCAAGTGCATCTTGATCTCATCTGTCTCAAGACCCTTTTCCAGAACTCTGAAGACTTGTTTAGGTACTTATTAGCTAACTGTAACCTGGCTATTCACTTTTGCTGCTATTGTAACAAGAGTTTGCATCTTGCAGTGTAACCATTCTGTAGTTCTGTTCTTCAGTTTATTTCAGTAAACCTAAGGTTACTCCAATACGCCCATTAGCCAGTACTTTGGCATAGGCCCGTATTATCTATAAGAACTTGCTGTATAATTTGCTTTATATTAATTTCAGTCAGGACAACTCATGTATTAAAATGTTTACATGGATATGTAAATACATATTTTTGGTTTGGTGGTGAATGGATCTGCTTCAGGTATCAGTGCATGCATTACCCTATCTAACAGGGAGTACTACACATCTCCCCTACTCAAACAGGAGGAATACCAGAAACCTCCCCAGTATCTAGAAGCAGATCCAAACAATAGGTGGTGCTGGGGTCAGGGGCGTCGTAGTTGGGGGAAAAGTGGGACTGACTACCCAGGGCCCGAATAGGGGGAGGGCCCTCGAAAAGCCTGGAATGATGCGTGAGAGACATGGATCAAGAGAGGAAGGGGGCCCACAGAGACTGCTTATGTATAGGGCCCAGAATTTTGTGCTACATCCCTGGCTGGGGTGGTGGAGAGTGAGCACAATTCTGAGCAGTAGCAGTGAAGCATGCAAAGCAGCGCAGGCAAGCAGCAGCACTGAGAGGTCTGAATGTTTGTTTAAGAAGGCACTCCATTGGTGATGTGTGCCTGTGATTGGATAGGAAAGAGAAGAGTGTTGTGTGTATGCAATTGGATGATTGTGGAAACGTGTGAGTATGCGGTTAAAGGGAGCGATCGATTGGTCGGCTGTGATTTTTGAGTTTCTTGACAGATCTTGCTTTGCGCAATGCTCATTTCACTATAGTTGGACGAATAAAATGACTTTAAATCCATACTTTGTGTCAAATTATTAATTTATTTCCATTGTTAGGTGATTCGCAGTATAATTAAAGAGATAATCCACTTTGAAGTGGGCTGCTATGGAAAAATAATGACCTTCACTGAGGCAAGGCGAGGGATCATTATTTACCTATATTCTGGTACATATTATCATGTTATGATCACAATTAATATATAAACTTGCAAGCTGTGGTGAAAAACAAATAAATGTATGCATGAATGTATGCATGTCCTGTATGTACATGTGTAATCTTGGTAATACTTTATATTAAAATTCATTAATTAACACATCAATACCGCATTAATAACACACTGATTACACATGTAGTACTGATACAACAATACCAATCCATGTTACTTTGATCAGCAGACATCAATTAAGATTGTAAAGCATCATGTGGCTTCTTGTATTACACATGTCCTAAAATCAAGCATACAGAAATGAGTACAAAACAACTCCTGAAAATCCAGGATACTGCTTCTTATGAAAATAAATAAAATTGCTAAATTCTTACATTCATAATCTCAGCATAAAAACACTTAACTGAATGAATAAGATAGAGACAATGATTCAGTCAGCATTTGCCCTTTTCAGTGTCTCATTATTAAATGCAAATGTAGATTTTTTTTTTCTTCACAAGCACAATTTGGCAAGTTCCGCAATCACAGAAATGAACTCCTTGAACTGTCTTTGTGAAGAATAAAAACCTCAGAAAGGTTGTCATTTAATTGCAAGCGAAAGTTAAGAAGTGTCACCAAGACATTTTACAATGAGAGGATGAATATATATATATATATATATATATATATATATTCAACTAGCAGTGCTTTATATGATCAAACCTGTTCATCTGAACACCTGATTGGGATTAAAAACAGTAGTGAGTCAGCCTTCAACCCTCAGACTAGAACACCGTGAGACCTGGCTCGACAGTGATGGAGTTTCCTTACAAAGAATATTCCATGTTCCAAAGTCCACACCCCCTCCTACCAATACAGAACAATAAATAATAATCCACTGTTTGCTTGAAGGACACGATGAAGACAAACATTCCACTAGATATAGGCATGACCCTCTCCCACCAAGCAGGCTGTGTGTTAAGTACCACAGATATCTTTAGATTGGAAAATCCAGAACTCGTCAGCCGCTTGGGTTTCGCTGAAGCACTGCTGAGAAATGATGCAGATATCCTCTGCGAGTTCATGGCCACCCTGTGCGGGCGAGCAAATAATTGGGGTTGTAGATCGGTAGGAAAGTATGTTGTGGGGAGGGAGAGACCGAGACAGCCAGGAGGGTGGCTGGGTTTGACGACAACATGTTCTGATACATATTTCCACAGGAAAACGAAGAGGTTAAGAGCATAAAATATGTACGGTACCACAAAGCTGTTTGTCTTGGGATTTCTGAAGATAGGCATCATGAGCATCATAAGAACAAGCATGAAAAAGTCCTGTCTAAAATCAAAATTCTGAAACTGAAGTGGAGCAGAATTTGAATTTGAACAGAAGTTGTGCAGTACCACAAAATGCAATCTACAGTGGTGCTTTATAATGTGAATGTGTCTCTGCAGGCGCATAATAAATGTGTGTGTCAATACAGATATTATTATTATTATTATTATTATTATTATTATTATTATATATTTTTTATTATTATTATTGCTGTTTTTGTTGTTGTTATTATTAGTAGAGGTAGTAGTGGTAGCAGCAGCGGTAGCAGTAATATCAGTGATGCACTGTAAAATGAAATTGGATGCAAATCAACAATAAATTACTGGCTAATAATTGCAGTTCTTTTACAATAAGCTTCATAGTAATTTATTGCGACAAATTCACAGTAAATTACAATTAAATGAAAACTACATACTGTGATTTCTCAGTAAACGGGAGCATGAATTACTGTGATACAGCTCTATACTACTGTAGAATTACAGTAATCAGCTGTTTCTAAATTACATTAATCACCTCTATTTTTACATATCAACTGTTAAAGTAATACAACTCAGTAGCCAGCCATTTACTATGAAAGTACATTTAATATTGTTAAATACTGTACATTTGACAATTTATAGTCATGTAAGCAACCTTATTTCAAAAGAAAATGATAAATTACATGGACCCAAAAGATCATTAATTTATTCATCCTTTAATTTTCTTTATGATTTTAGATGGCTAGGCTAACATGAAGTTAACGTCAACAGTTACCTTGATAATCTCACATAACACATTCCGCCTATGAAGCCTTACGAATGAAAGCACAGCCATTGCAATGACAAGATATTAAAATATAACTATATAACTGAACTCTGAAAATAAAATGGAATGCTTCTTAATATTGGCCGGCGGCTGCATCTGTCTGGTAGTCCACTCCGAGTTTGCTGTCAGTGCCACTTCACTATATTTCAACCACAGCTGCCATAACTCCTTCCATAATGCTAGATGGTCCATTTCAATTCAAAATTCACCATATTTTGCCATAATGTTCCCTAGTCTGCATTGATTTCACAGTAATATTCTAGTTACATTGTGAAATATTGCTGTGCAATAATTACTATATGCAGGTAACCATTGATTTCACAGTAAAACTGATTACAATATTTTACAGTGAAATATTAGTGTCAGGGAATTATTCATTATTAATTATTATTGTAGTTGTTTATGTAATAATCTTTTGTTTGTCAAACTGTCCTAAAGTAGGAATTAATAATTGTAATAATTTAAAAATCCACTGCTTAATAATCGTCCAGAGCATGTAATAATTATAAAATAATAATACAAAATTTCCATGTTCCACAAGAGAAACCTAATATCATATAAGTATGTCTATTAGTGGATAATGTTTTTGCATTGTATGTTGCTTGTATTCTTACAGAGCCAATCAGACATGTTTTTAGTACTAAACTTACTTTCTTCGCTATTAACAAGTTATGATTATAATTAATATATCAACTCCTAAGTTATAGTAAAAACAGATAAATGTTGCAAAACCTTTTTTTTTTCCACACATACACAATGAAGAAACCCATAATCTTTTAGTAAGAAACCTACATCAGTTCTTAAAAAAAACATATATGATCATCACAGCGCTGTCTTTGCAAATACGAATATTTTTCTGTTTTTCTGTTGTAAATGCTTGGTCTTGTAAAAAAAAACAAAAAAAACATTGGTTTTAAAGCTCACAACGTCGGTTTACTTTCACTTAAATGCTGTGGGGGATCTTTATGTCCTTCTTACACATTTCAGACAGCATTCCAATCTCGGCCAGTCCTCCTACAACCCCCCTCTCCTTACAGCTCACTGTGATGCTGGGCCTGGCGGTATTCAGTCACTTTGGGTGACTGAACATCGTTCTAATACCCCATTGCTTCTTTCTCTCTGTCTGCATCCTCCTCTGTATTTCCAGAACAATCAGAATGGGTTTTGCAGTAAGACAGTAAATAAACAGAATATCAATGGCTACGTTTGACATGTTTTCTTTTCTTTTTTTTTTTTTTTACAGCGAGCTGTAGTCTATCCTACGGCTCAGAAATCTAGCTCTTGAACAATTCATCAAAATAATTACTGAAACCGGTGCTGGGAAAGTGGAAAGTACCAGACAGTGAGGCCCTTTTGCGGGCAATGAAGGCTTGATATAGGGAGGAAGTGTGTCCGTAACACAAACACCTCTCCTGTCAGTTTTAGAGTGACACTGACCATGTAATCTGCCTTAGCTGCCAGCACCGCTAGCATAAAAGTGGCTCTCATCTCACTGCACAAATAGGGAAGCCCTTATGCTGTGTTACCATTGCCAATAGACCCACGTTGTGATGTTCCCACACAAATATTCAGGTAGTAAAACACTTCCAAGACTCACAGCAGATGAGGAAATCTGCGTTGGATCATTTTAAAATGCCCAGAGGTTAGTAAACTTTAAAAAAAAGTTCTTTCAAAAAGGTCTTTCACCGTTTCATTAATGATGGGCAAAGCTCTTAAGCCGTTTCATGTTAGGGAAGTAGTTTGTGAAGTATTCCTGATCTCTGTGACAAAAAAAGCATAGAATGAAACCAAACACTTTCCCCATTAGTAAAATGCACAAGGTTGGTTTTGGCTCCAAGGTAATTAACATGTTCATTTTAATGGCCTTTTCCATTTTCATTAATTAAAGCAAACATTTGCAAAAGTGCTTCTTGAATCGTACCATGACATTCAAGGTTGTTTTTTAGAAGATGTAATGTATGCGCAATGGCGTTTTGTAAATGAGGTTTTCTTTGCTAAGTGTCTCTGTCTGTTTTTGTATGTCAAAGTTCATGATTGACTGTACAGAAAAAGAAAACATTTTAAAGTTAGATAGTCAGAACCTAGGAATAAATTAAAGATTTTGATGAACAAAGTTTTTTTTTTGTTTTTTTTAAAATAATGTAATCCACCACAACTCTTACACCTTTTGGTGAAGGTTTCCTATTGATATCTGTGGTACACTTGCCTGGGTCCAGACCTTTGAATCCGCCCACTGCAGATGAAAATGGAGTGTAACGAGTTGACAATATTGTCTGATATCAGGCTAGTGGTACAGAACAGACTGGAGTATCTGTTATTTAATTAGCATAACTGGAACTGTTTTGGATAACATGTACGATACACTAGCTTTTCCTCAAATTGCCCACAGGCCTCTAACATTTTCACGTGCGAGGCCACGTATAATTAGTGTTCAAGACCACAGTCAGGTCATGGCCTTCAGCTGAATGAAGACCAGCCCCTTCACATCTTCAGTGGAGTAGCCTCCATGCACAACGCACAGAGCCGGGCATGTCCTCGTGCACAATGTTTTATCACTGTGTTAGCATTTCCACATTTCTACCTTGGATACAGGTTTAGCATGATCTACGGATTAGGACATCTTAACAGCATAGAGCTCCAAGACAAATGAAACCACCTTCCATTTGCACTTTCTGGGCTTCTGATTGGTGTGATTTGGCAGATCTGGGTCAAATATATACAGAATTTGAAATACTTCAATAATTTATTGGTAAAATTGAAAGAAATGCCGGCAGATCTCTGAACATTTTCACCGGAACAAGGTACTAATAAAACTACAATTGTATGAAAGGATTTTGTTCTGAATATTCATGAACATATATTGAAAAAATATTGTCAGCAACCTGTAGGAATGTACTGGTGTCTAAATAATTATGCAATTTGACCCAGGTTGTTGCATGGTCTCATACTCTTGCCAAGGCAAAATAAGCTCCTCAACTTCAGCTTGTGTCCAATGTGTGTTTTTCCTTTTCTTTTGATTATTGCCATTGTGTTTTTCTACCTCTCTCTCTCTCTGATTCATGTGAGAAACTGCTGCTGGAACACTGTGATGTTGAACAGTTGATTTTCTTCAACCCTACTGAGGAACGTTTGAAACCCGACGCTGAACACGATCCTGGTGAGGGGTTTCTGACCTGTTTAAAATCACAGTTGGAACTCTGTGGGTACTTTGTAGGTACAACAAATATGATGCAGATTTCAAGGTACGGGATTTCTGCGCGGCATGTATAAGTTGTCAACAACAGGTGCAGGAACCTTTTTGGGAACTCGTAATGTCTATTATCAGGGTTAATCAGGGCTGAAATCGTTCCATGTGTCCTAGGCTCGTGTTATCCCGAGTAATGGCTGCCTAAAGTCTGTCTAAGCTGAACGGATCAGTTAAGAAAATAAACAGAATAATGTAATGTAATGGTTTTAAACTGAAACAGAGCCTCGGAGGTCAGCAAAGCGCAACATGTGACACTTCTAACCCATCAGATCCTCCACGTTTTCGACCGGCGATCACAACTTCCACAGCACCTCAGCCGCTATTACACGCAAACCCGCTCAATCACTCCTGATTGCTTTGTCATAACACATCAGAAATGTAAAGCATCAAAAGTCTAATCCTTTCCTAAATTCTGACTTTTTTTGAAATCCTTTTTTTTTTTTTTTTTTGCATTTGATATCTTGATATCTGTGGAACTTTCGAAATGAAATAAAATCTCGACAGCTTAAGCAGTGGTCTGTTGGAAACTTGGCGTCGGGCGAAAGTTTATTTATACTCTGCGTGTGTCGAGTCCAACTCACAGTTGGGTGCATTTGCTTCTATCAAAAGCTTCTTTTTCAAACCCAGTTTTCTTTTTTCCATTTTAGTTCCTTTCCACGTCTATGTCAGCACTGCAGTGAATGGTAGCAACAACGGGTTGCTGCAAACGAACCATTTCTTTTCAGACTCCTTTTCCATCAAATTCCTTCTTTCCCATTCCCATTGTAGTCCATATTTGTTCAAATTTCTTAGTATTTAATGCAATCTTATTTCAAATGACAGGCACCTTGATGATAAATGGTCTATTCCAACAGGTTTCCTCTTTAGTCCGTTTCTGTATCTGTGTATAGTATCTAAATTGACTAAAGCATTATTCAAAGTCTTAAAGACAAAAGTTGTCCAAAAGTTCTAAAGAATTTTTTAAATTTTTTATCTTTCTTTAGATTCTTTCTTTCTGAAGATTTTGGACTTTACTGATTGCATTATAGCAATACAAATATTAATGATAAATTAGTATAAATATTGAACTGGTAGAAGTTCAGCTGAATATGCAGTATAAGATAAAAAACTTAAAAAGCAAGAAATCATATAATTCTTGTCTTTTGATAGTTTTTAATGGTTCCATAGGAAGAGACACAGCAGCAAGACGTGATGTAAGTGATGTAAGCTAGTTACTGAGCAGAGCTGAGGTCTCTTCACTCTCAAATCAAATTTGAAGCTTGCCAGTGTGGACTATGGCGCGTAGCTCCATAGGGTGACACACAATTGGTGATTGCATTGTCCCGGGTATGGAATCGGTTAGGGGGCCATGTTTCATTGTGCTCTAGTGACTCTCGCTGGTCGACTTTGCGTTGATGGACTTCACGCCAAAGCCATACATGAAAGGTCTTCCTCCTACTCCACTCTTTGCAAACTTGGCTGAATAGCAAGCTGGCAGCACCACGTGTTTTGGAGGAGAACCGCGGATGTTTAAACAAAATCGGCAGTGAATTGTTCATAAATGCGGTTGCGGTCGCAGATATCTAACTGACCATTCCAAATCAGGATGCCAATTGGATACATTGGGCATCGGTATTATTTAAAATACAATAATAAAAGTCTTCACTCTTCTTGTCAGAGAGAATTATATTACTGTTTCATGACCAGGATCCTAGGATCCCACAACCCAGAAAGTGGATCAGGTACCAGCAGCATGATTGTTTCTTCTAAATGGCTATCACATAATTTTTTTTTTTTTTTATCTGAGCATATTTACAATGTAATTTGGTTTGTTTCTTAAAGAGAGAGAGAGAAATTATTGAAACCAGGAAATTATTTACTTTTTTATTTTTTATTTTAGTTAATTCATGATGACTCCTGGAGTTCTGCCACTTGGAGCTCAGGAAATGTAAGAGAAGTAGGGCTACCATGGTAACCCCACTCCCCACACCCCACCTCCCCTACTAGTAATGAATGGGGTACTATGTAGGGAAAACCAACGTGGTCCTTCTAGAGTCTCGAAAAAAACTATTTTTGGAACCAAAAAGTATTTTTTTTAGAAGCCAGTGAAACAGAAAGGGATGCGTTGGCTATTCTGTGTGTGTGTGTGTGTGTGTGCATGTTCGTGCGCGTGTGTACATGTGTGTCGTTTTGAAGATCCCGTTATTATCTCTGGCCAGGCCAGGCCAGACTGGTTCCATTACCAAACGTACGCTGACATGTTAAGGTGCGTGGCAGGTTTGGCCGATGGGCATGACCAGCCTCCGTGGCACCTATCTGAGCCTCATCACTGAAGCCACAGGTCCGGTCTTCGAACAGCCACCCGCAAGAGAAACACTAGTCTCACGCTCTTAGTTGGTTTACATCTGTCCAATTATTAATTGCACCCTCTCTGCCATCACAGTGATAAATTCCCTCACTTTCGGAGGCAATTTGGTTATTTGAGTACGTTCTAGCCAAAAGGTTTTCTTTTCTGTTACCTTTGGGACAGAAACAGTACAATATTCTAACACGTGGTTATTTAAACATGGGTTCTATTATTATTATTATTATTATTATTATTATTAAGTAAAATACCCAAGTCGGAGTGTGAAATAAATAACTCACAAGAGTTAATAATACCCATCCTACCATCACAACTCGCTGGGTTTAAAGTGCAAATACCTGGCTCACTTTTTTCTACTGAACAGGGAGAATTTTATCAAGGATAACAGATTTAATTCTTTAGCCTGGCTAGGAGAAGCCGTACAAGGCCTGCCACGCAGTAAGTAGGGGCCATGTTTTTAATTCGACTTGAAAAGTAAGACCTAACGCAACGGCGCAGAATTTCAGCGAACAGTGGGGGACTGTTTTTGGAAATGCAGGCCGCACATCCTTTAAGTGTTGTTTTAAACGGGGCCCGGGGCGCGGCCCCTGTGTTTAACACACAATACCCCTCAGCATGGCTTACATCGGACACCCCCCCTCCCCCCCCCCCGCCCCCCCAACTCCCACAGAGAGAGTGTGAATAAAAACGCGCCGGGGTCGTTCCTGTTCTCTCACACCCTGGTGGTCCTTCACGCACACCCCCCACCCTCGAGTGTGTGGCTGACCTCTTCTTCACCGTTGTGCTCATCTGCTGGGTCTCAAATTGGCCGTGCTGCCTCTATTAGCCTCTCCAGCTGATCCAACACACCCCGGCGGCTTTCATCCGCGGGCCGCCAGACGGGAGCACGACTCTGGGCCGCACACGTGGAGCCTGTGTGCCGAACAATCGCAGCGCTGTGCAGCGGCCTCTGCCGCACTGCTGTCTCTGCACTGTCCGTATGCTGCGTCTCTACGCATCAGCTTGTGTCTGTTCAGTCTCTGTAAAGTGTACTACACTGTCTCTATGCATCAGCTTGTGTCTGTTCAGTCTCTGTAAAGTGTACTACACTGTCTCTATGCATCAGCATGTGGCTGTACAGTCTCTGTAAAGTGTACTACACTGTCTCTATGCATCAGCTTGTGTCTGTTCAGTCTTTGTAAAGTGTACTACACTGTCTCTATGCATCAGCATGTGGCTGTACAGTCTCTGTAAAGTGTACTACACTGTCTCTATGCATCAGCTTGTGTCTGTTCAGTCTTTGTAAAGTGTACTACACTGTCTCTATGCATCAACATGTGGCTGCACAGTCTCTGTAAAGTGTACTACACTGTCTCTATGCATCAGCATGTGGCTGTACAGTCTCTGTAAAGTGTACTACACTGTCTCTATGAATCAGCATGTGGCTGTTTAGTCTCTGTAAAGTGTACTACACTGTCTCTATGCATCAGCATGTGGCTGTTCAGTCTCTGTAAAGTGTACTACACTGTCTCTATGCATCAGCATGTGGCTGGACAGTGTCTGTAAAGTGTACTACACTGACTCTGTGCATCAGCATGTGGCTGTACAGTCTCTGTAAAGTGTACTACACTGTCTCTATGCATCAGCATGTGGCTGTTCAGTCTCTGTAAAGTGTACTACACTGTCTCTATGCATCAGCATGTGGCTGTACAGTCTCTGTAAAGTGTACTACACTGTCTCTATGCATCAGCATGTGGCTGCACAGTCTCTGTAAAGTGTACTACACTGTCTCTATGCATCAGCATGTGGCTGTACAGTCTCTGTAAAGTGTACTACACTGTCTCTATGCATCAGCATGTGGCTGCACAGTTTTTATAAAGTTTAGTACACTGTCTCTATGCTGTGTTTCCATGTATTTGTATGTGTCTGTGCAGTCTTTGTAAAGTGTGCTGTCTCTATGCTGTATTTCCATGTATTTGTATGTGTCTGTGCAGTCTTTGTAAAGTGTACTGTCTCTATGCAGTGTTTCTATGCATCTGGCCTTGCATGTGCAGTCATTGTAAAGTGTAGAAATGCATAATCTCTATGCATTATGAAATCCATATACTGTATTTGCCTATATACACAGCCCAGTGTACAGTGTATATTTGGTCCCTGTAAAATATTTAATAGCACTGCCTCCATGTAGTGCCCCCATGCAGTTTACTCCATTCAGTCTTTTTGTGATGTGTTTAAGCACACTGTCTATTGGCAGTGTTTGCGGTGTGTGCTGTGTGTCGTCTATACAGTGCCTCTGTGCAGTGATTAGGTCTCTGTACAATTTTTTTTGCAGTGTAAAGTATCTTTCCCATATCTGTGTGTGGTGTTAACATACTGTGTATGTTATATCTGCAATGCCTCCATGTAGGGTTGCCAGATAGATAATTTGTCCAAATTGGGGGATAACATGCACAGCTGGAAGCTTAATGACTTACAAGGTGGTGGGGAACTGACGGAACTGATGGCGGACCATGGCAGTTGGGGGGTGGTCGGGGTTTCGGAACCTCTCATTGACCGTGTGGGTGGGGGGAACTATTGGAATGGATCATAGACCGGGGGAACATGAGATGCTAATTTATTACAAATTAATGGCTTTTTTTCTGGTCCGGACCACAACCCAGGCCTGTACAAATAATTTGAAAACCAGACATTCTGGTTAAAAACCATGTATTTGGCAACCTGACTTCTGTGCAGTGTTTATGTCCAGTGTACATTATCTCTGCAGTGTTAGTGTGCATTGTACAGTATCTCTGCAGTGCTAGTGTGCAGTGTACAGTATCTCTGCAGTGTTAGTGTGAGGTGTATAGTATCTGTGCGGTGTTCCTATGCAGTGTACAGTATCTGTGCAGTGTTCCTGTGCAGCTGTACACTGCACACTAACACTGTACAGATACTGTACACTGCACACAAATACTGCAGAGATACTGTACACTGCACACAAACACTGCAGAGATACTGTACATCCCCTGTGGGTATTTGTGCAGTAGATCTGTCAGCCTGCACAAAACTGTAAGTATCTCTGCGTGTTGAGTGTGCACTGTACAGTATCTCTGCAGTGTTAGTGTGCGGTGTACAGTATTTCAGCAGTGTGTGTGCAGTGTTTGTGCACTTTGTCTATGTGCACAATGTGTATCGGTACACTGTTTCTTTCTTGTAGTGCATAATGTGTGACATGTTTTCTTTTTGTAATATTAATTTTTCACCTTATACAATTTTTATCTTCCAATGTACCTCAAATTCTCTCTTTTAACTGTTATTGAAGTTAATGATTTCTAGTATTAATATGAATACTTCTGCACATTGTTTGTTAGCATTTTTGTCCGCACATTTTTCAGATTTTTTCATAGGTTTACACAGACCTGTGTTGTAAATTAGCCAATGGCAGCAAAGTACAATCATCAATTTGAATTCTTTTAGAAGGCACTGATCCAGACAAGTTTTCATAGGACCACATGAAGGGAATATCAACATTTAAAATAAGATTTACTGAGGATGCTTGGCGTTTGATTGTAGTTCAATCTGGGACTAGGTCTCTGAGTTTTTGTTACCTTACCTTTAAAGTTTGCGGTTTGGACTGAAATCAAACCATTTGGAAGCTTTAGGACTAACAGTTTTGTTTAACTATGAAAGTATATTTCCTTTTTTTAAGAGCTACATGCCTTCAATTTTATTTTGCTCTTTTAATCTTATTTAAATTTGAAAGAAAAAGAGTCACGATGGCTTGAGCGGTTCCGTAATTCATCTCTGTGTTTATGTGCCTCCTTACTCTGAGAGAGAGAGAGAGAGAGAGAGAGAGATGGGCTCGATCCTGAGTGTCACAAAGTCAGCTTTGTAAAGAGCCGTTAATGAATGTTCTGTAGCCCCAAGATCTCCTCTACATGTTCTCTCCTGAAGTCCCAATTTCATTGCGACACCGTGAAAACTTATCAGCGATCCGTGTGCACGTGAGCAAGCCTGTGCGCCTGCACATGAGAAAGAGAGAGAGAGAGAGAGAGAGAGAGAGAGAGAGGGAGAGAGAGAGAGAGAGAGAGAGAGAGAGAGAGAGAGAGAGGAGAGAGAGGGAGAGAAGAGAGAGAGGGAGAGAGAGAGAGAGAGGAGAGAGAGAGAGAGAGAGAGAGAGAGAGAGAGAGAGAGAGAGAGAGAGAGAGAGAGACTATTTATATCTCCTTTAAACCATGATTTATAGAGTTTGTTCACTGTTTAGGATCTTGTGGTTCGGGAGGAGGGGGATTTGAAGCTGAAACATTTTTATGCGCGGGGGTAGACATTCTATGGAAAGTCTAACAACACGGCTTTGGCCAAGGTGCACACAGTCTCTTTCATGCTGCCCATCTCTCTACTCCTGTGGTCAAGTACCTTGCAGCTATTATGGCTTATTTGTTCAAGTGCGGAGGAAATATTAAATATCACAAGTTCTCTGCTGAGACTGGCCAGTAATTATCAACAGATGGCTGCCAGTTGGGCAACGTGTGTGCGTGTGTGTGTGTGTGTGTGTGTGTGTGTGTGTGCGCGTGCATGCGTGTATGTGTGATAGTAATGGGGAGATAGAGTTAGAGTAAGAGTAAAGATGAAGGGAGAAGTAAAGGAAAGGGTTGGAGAGGTACAGTGAAAATATAAATGTATAAATAAAAAGAGAGGGATAAGAAAATAAAGATGAAAAGAAAAAGAGAGACAGAGAGAGAGAGGGAGAGCCGCTGAAAGCATTGAGCTGCCCATTGCTTACCCTCCAGCATGGTTAGGATCAGTCTGAAGTTAACTGCCCAATTTTTTCCACTTTGGAGGTTATCTTAACCTTTCTTATGTACCTTAAATGACTAATGTGAACCGTCTGCAGGGAAGATACTCTTTCAACAACAAAAAAAACAGAAAACCTCGAAAAGATTTCAAAACCCTTTTTTGTCTCTTTTGTGGACGCTCGAGGTTTCACAAGGAGGGTGCAACAGGTCGTCACGGTTCAGTCAGAGGGCCCTAAACGACAGGAAGTCCCAACCCTCCCAGGCACATGACGCATGAAAACACACAACTGCACATGCACACCGCACACAGCCACGCACACACACACACACACACAAACACACACACACAGACATACACATATGCACACACACACACACACACACATACACACACGTGCAAACATTAGCCACTTAGAAGAAACCTGACACCAGAAGAAGCATGGCCAATCCAGCCAATTACAGCATGAGCTGACACTTTCATTTAACCCACCCACCCCCACACCTGCTGTCACTCTCTGGCTCGCAACCTTTCATCTGATTGAGTTAACATCAAACACCGCACACGTGCTGGGGCCACCGGTGTTAATTCCAATTAACAAATTAAATTACACTCAAAGTGTTTGCCATATGTGAGGCTCGGAGAAAAGTGGCTTTCCAAAAAAAAAAAAAAAAAAGAAATCTGTGCATACAAGTGTGTGGAACAAAAAACAAAGCTATCACTTACAATGATGTTTAAGACTGTTTTGATACAATTTAAAATATATCCTATTCATGAATAAAAATGTGTATTTTAAATAACTAATGTAGCTCAATTATTACTTTTATTCACCAAATTGAAGTAACTCAAATGATGACAACCACTGTGTATCTGGACATGGATAGGTGTGCACATTCACACACGCATACACACACACATGCACACACTTGCGAGTTTAAGGTTCACGGCAGAGTAATTCAAATTTGGTAGGTGGCCAAAACTAGATGAATATATATTTGACTGCTGACATTGTAAAATAGAAGTAAGGGTTTGATATTATAGCAAATGACATTACTGAAAAAATCTGCTGGTTTATTATTTGATTGCATGCTCAAGTGATTGAGTTTCATGTCCTCCCTATGTCAGATATTAAAACCATTACCTTTCAAAATCAGATCAAACTCAATGCCAAATCAGATCTTCTGAAATGAAGAAAGGTGGGGCAAACGAGTACCAATAAATTTGAAATCATATCGGATAAAATGATTCCAAGTAAAATATGTATTATGTTTCTCGACTGCGTATAGTCAAAGAAAGTTGCCAAAAAAGCTATTCATTTTCATTTGTTTAATGCAATAGGCCTCCTAATGTATAGTGCTACACCTACTACTGCTTATGATGGCAACTAGGCTACAATTGCTGTAATGGAAACTAAAAGGATCAACAACAACAACAATACTACTACTACCACTACTGCTGCTGCTACTACTATGACGACTACTAAATAATAATAATAATAATGTTGTCGCCGTTTTCCTTGCTGTCGGTATTATCCTCAAAAGAGTCCACATATGGTAGCTTTCTGCTGTCAGTCTCGTCTGATCTGTGGTCAGATAACATCTCCACTAAAGTATGAGTGAAATGCGGTGATGAGGGAAAACACCCAGAGAAGAGTTTGCTTTCATAGCTGGAAAGAATAAAAGCGAGCGGACCGACGGTGACCCGCAGATAACCGTCCCCCCGACAAGGCAACGTGTACGGTTCACCCCCGTCGCGGCCGGGGCCGTCTCCTCCGCGCTGCAAGGCCTGCTGGGTGGGCGAAAGTGCCGGCGAGCGAGATCACAGGGAGATTCTCCTCTGTCGACCGGGACGTGGCGGGGTGAGTCCGGCGGATAGCTTTACGCCCGGCCGTGTTTGGATAGCGTACGTCTCGCTCCGTACGAGCTCCTTGTTTTTCATTCCAGTCGCGCACTACCCCAATGAAAAATAATCTCTTGTTAAAATTAGCCGCTGCTATTAAATTACGTGTTTCTTTACTCTGCAGATTTAGGGTCGTTTGTAAAACAAGTACATTAAATAATCGACCGTGGAGCCTCACTGGAGAACAGAATATCGCTCTCCCCTCCAATCAATAACAACGCCCGAAAGACGAACCAAGGCCGGTGTTGGGATTGTTTTAAAACTATCTCCGTCCCGATCCAAAACAGATCAGACGATGTCCAAGGGAACCAATTCACATACTTAAAAATTTTAATCAGAGCCATTTCAAGGTACACAAGGTCATCTGTTACCATCCATGGCTATGCAGGACCATTTGTAGTGTGTGTATAGCATATGCAGTGTGTGTGTGCGTGTGTGTGTGTGTGTGTGTGTTGGTGCTCATGACGATGCGTTTATTTGTTATTTTCATATATTGTGTACATGTGTGCATGTCCTACTATTGATAATATGATATGCAGTGTGAAAATTAAATTCTTTTTAATTTAAATTTAAAAGTTAAAATTTAAATTTAAAAAAATTTCCTTAAAAGTGTCAGAAATTAAATCAAGGTGCCTAGAACTACACAAGAATTGTGCCTTTACACAATTGAACAAGATGAGCCCGCCATTAAACTTGTTGCAAGCACAATGTACAGTAGAGTGGATACAAAATGTTCAGTGAAGAAGTCAATTCTACTAGAATGCTTTTAACTCTACTTGTGTGCAGTGGTCCAGTGTGCCCTACTGGACTCTTTTGGAGGCAAAAATTATTGTAAATATAATACAAACTCTTTGTAACTGATATCTATGTCATTTCGAACAAGCTAAACTTAGAGTAACTTAGAGTGGTAAAGCAGAATAGTTCACCACATTACGCCTTACCATAGTAACCACATCCTTTTAATGCTGTACCATCAAATGGGCATGATAAATGTGATTTTCAAAGATTTGCTGACAGAAGTTTTTTAAAGCAAACTGCCTGGAGTCCTACCAACAGTGAGCTGAAAGACACATCCGCAAGTGGATGTTAGCAAGCGCCGACAAGCTTGGCAAGTCAAACAGCCATTGGCATTATTTGTGGTTTGTCAGGGAAGATACTGGTTGGTGGGCATAGGACACTACAGTTCTGGAGTTAACCAATAATGTCAAAATATCAGTCATCGCTCACAGGGACTCACTATTTTGCCTTTGCAAATGGAGCCAACTAAAACAGAAAAGAAAAAAACATGGTGACAAGTACATTTTATTAGGGGTACAGTGATATTGTGAGAATACTACATTTTAAGCCAGTGAAGACAATTAGGCTATTCAGGGCAAGCCAGAGAACAAGTCACCATAGATATTCTGTTCATATGTATTATTATACATATTTATTTACTGAGCTCAGAGTGTTGAATGTAATGTGCCCACTATCACTAAAGCGAAATGCATTCTGATTGGCTGGTCTATCTGTGAAGGGGTGGAGCCAAAGACAGGACATGACAGCTTGCACGCCGCAACATGAACATCATCAAAACTTACCGTTACCAACTGGAGCCTCAAACATGCAGGAGCACTGAGAATTATTGGAACAAAGTGGTGACACAATTTTCAATGAGCAACCTCTTTGTCTGTGTCACATGACTTAGTGCTTTCCGGGCCTTTTATAAGCATGTAGCAGAGAGTGGCATGAAGCACCAGCTTTGATCTACCTGGCTATAAGCATTTCAAAGTTGTACTAGGCATCTGTCCAATACGGGAGAGCATACCTTTGCCGCTAGGTCCAATAAGTAACGTGTGGAAATGGTAGTGGCTTGTGTTTGCCACATTTATCCAAACCATAGAGATGCCAAGCAGCTAGCTGTTTATTTATTTTTAAAAATAACAAATTTCCCAGATCATGTTTGATTAATTGGCAAATGTGGCTGTGAACCACCCTTTCAATAAATCCCTGGACAAGACCCAACCCTCTCAATCATCATTAAGAGGAGAATGTCTCTTAAAGCCAGCAATAAATGTAAAAGATGTCATTAAAAAGTGTGCAGTGCGGTGGATGGGGGGGGGGGGGGGTTCGAAAGAGAGTGGAGAGTGTGTAAACAGGCAGTCGCAAACCCGACCGTGTTTCTGAAATGGAGAATCATTTTGTTCCGTGATTCGGAGAGCAGGCCAGCGAGAGCCAGTCAGCTCAGCTCTCCTTAGCTCAGCTCAGCTAGCCAGCCAGCCAAAAGGGTTATTTAAACGCAGGCCTGCAGCAATGCGCTCACTCAATGACCTCTTTATTTGTTAAAATAGATTATTTTAAATAAATTACAGAGCACTTTGGCTGAGTAAATAGAGACTTTGAGGCTGCGGCCTGTCTCACATTCTTACCGCGGCCGCAGAAATTCTAAATGAGTAGTGAGCTGTGTAATGGCTTTTGATTTCGCTGATAGGACTCCATTCTTTAGGTAAGAGAGCCTTTGAGTAGTCTGAAAGGCAACACCTCCTAGAGGAAAATAGAAAGTTTTAATCTGGAATATGTATATACTTATGATATTTCTCCCACTGCCTGGGGAAAGGGAGTCTCCATTAGCGAGACAGAGGACGGCTTGAGAGGCAAGTTTCTTACCTCAGACTGGAAGGTCATAAAGCTCTCTCCACCTGAAGTCACACAAACCCACTTTAACCCTTTAAGGTGCAAGATTACAAATATGACGCTGGAATGTTCTTAACTGAACATTATAATGCAGATGCAACAATCCCTACTGTAACTGAATGCAATGGAGTTCTAGAAAAAACCCTCTCTTCAAAGGGTTAAAATGTATAACCCCCCCCCCTCCCAAAAAAATAAAAGAACATGAAAGTAGGATATATTTTTCTTTCTGTTTTCTCCTTCTTCTGCCTTTTTATTGCTTTTGTGAATTGATTTTTTTGCCACATTAAATTTCATGTGTTCCTCTGAAACTGTTCCTCAAACTTTGAGGTTTGCGTTGGATGAGTTTTTTAAACGATAAAAAGGTTTTAACTGCTCTACATGCTCCTTGTTTTCAGAAACATGTACTAAAGTAGAGTTCCTCGTGAATTTCATTTCTATTTCATTCTGTTTTTTCATTGGTCATTGGATAGCCCATATGGGATTGTTCCAGCAATGGCCGGACTGGGAGCAAAATTCAGTTCTGGCATTTTTCACCCTTGACCGGTCCACCCCAACTAGCCCCACACATGTGATAGGGTTGCAGATTGCGATGACAGACCGGGGGAAAGGGTTGAGAGGAATTGCGATCGCAGCCCAGAATTACCAGACGGCCAGTCCGACCGTGGTTCCAGCTCTCTGCTACTTAGTAACCACAGATACCTAGCTACCAATCACAGGATGGCTCAATAGCACCAAGTCTTCAGCACCGTAGCCCACCAGCGTTTCGCATGTCAGCACAACAGCGGTTCACCAATGGACAGCTTGAGGTGAGGTAACTGGAATGAGGACCAGCAGTTAAAATTATTCCTAATTGGTTAGCGAACAGTTCTCCTGCCAGCGGGTCAATGCAGTGTCCATTTACAAAGTTCTGGTGAACCAATACCGGGCACAGAAGGCTGTCCGATACATTTCTGCTTGCTGGGAATATAAACGATCGTTAGGGTCGGAAACACCAACCAGCTATTGTGACATACGGATATTCTAAGTAAAAACTTATGGCAGAACCCATTCAGCCTGGATTACAGTGACTCAGCTCAGCTGAAGACCAAATAGCTGGTGGGAGCCCATGATGAAATGGAACCTGATTGACCGTGAAGCTCTCGTTTCAACTCTCACAGGCCCTATTTATTTTTAAACATTCCTCCGCAACCCCCGCTCTTTCCTCCCCAAAATACTGGAAGTACCCAGAATCGTAACGACCAGTCTGACAGAAGTCAAAACCGGTGTTTTTTTTTTTTTTCGAGAGTACGAGTTATATAATGTTTTATGGTATTTTTTTAAAATATATTTTTTTATCAAAGTGTAGTTTGTGTCAGTAATTGGATCTAATGTAAGCAGGGAGAAAACAACTGCGGAGAGAGCCAAAATACTGTAAAGAAAGGTTTCTTTGAATAAGGCTTTTCAGATAGCGATATGCTTTACTTTACGCTGCAAACTATTTATTGAACTATGATCTTAAGAAAAATTGGATAAACAAAGAGCAAGCCAGAAAAACCTGTGAGGGTTAAAAGGGATGCTTTGCTTGCTCTCAAATATGTTTAGTATAGGTCTCATGTCAGTCTGATGTGAAAAATATGGCTTTTTCTTTCACTTAATGAAACGAGTCATTAGTGCTGTTGTGATTGGCAGTTAAACCAGCAATGGCTGTGGTTCTTTATGACTCAGTTTTGATACTATACATCAAAAAACAAATTTAGAAATTACGATTAAATATGACACACAATGTTTAATTACAGGACATTTTGACTGGCAAATAATGGGGGAAGAGACAAAAATATTTCCATTTGTTTCTTTTTATTATTTTTTTCTACATGTTGCATAAGCCATTTACACTGCTGGTGTTTCCTTGAGCCTTGGGATTTCTGAAGGTGGTGTTGTTTCAAATTGAAATCGCTCCGCTGTCGTACAAAGATAAAGATATTAAGCATGGTAAAATCCTGTCTAACATCAGAAACCTGAAATCTAAGTGAAGCAACATTAGTATTTATAAGACTCTGTTGATTCTACAGTGATGGGTTCAATTGTGATGTCTCACCATAAGTGATGATGCTGAGGATGATGATGATGACAATGATGACAATGACATTATTATTATTATTATTATTATTTCAGGAGAGACTAAGGTAAAGCACCAGCACTCCGTATTCCCTTTGAGACTTGACCCCATAACCTTCTGGTCTGAAAGGGCCTGGACCACACAGTGGCCAGGTATACACACTCACGTGTTTGCACTTTGCAGTATTTACCAGGACACTTTTATCCACTACCCCCTACACCATGTTCCAGACGGCCAGGAGGCAGACACATGTCCCGAGAATATTTGGAATCTCTAGAATAGCGTTCCGTCACAAACCTCTCGGTTCCCCACGGCCCCTCCCTCGACCCTGCGCGACACCGCTTCATCCTGATTTAGTGCTGACAATGTGTCTTGTGTATTTTGTGCGGTGGAAGGGGAGGGGGTGTTGGAGGAGGGGCTTGGCAGCAGGTGTGGCGCGATTGCAAATAATTCGAAGGAAAACTTTATTCATAACTGCCGGAGTTATGAAGAACACTACAGATTACTCGCGTTGACCAGATTGTGAAACTTTGAACATTGCTGTTTGTCTGCTTTTATAGTATGTTAAATGTTGAAATTTTGTCGTGTCTGTAATCGACCGCTGCTTTCTTGGCCAGGTCTCTCTTGAAAAAGAGATTTCTAATCTCAATGAGACTAACCTGGTTAGATAAAGGTTAAATAAAATAAAAATAAAAACGTTCTGGAGCTCTCCCCGAGGCGTTTTAAAAGCGAGCGCTTTTGAGACACGCTAACAGGACTGCACAGTCCTCCCTCTCGCCGGCGGCTCTAATTGAGTTTAATAGCCCGGGCACAGGCAGAGGGAAACTCTTTGACACCTAGACTAAATTTTCTAATGAGACGATCAAATAATCATCATCCAGTTGTCGCGTTTCAAAGGGCCCGCCGCTGGCACTCTGTCATGTTATGACAGTCGGGCTTTCAACTCGGGCCAGCAGCATTTCCACCTCTGTCCAAGGCTTTTCCGGCCTTTTAAAAAAATGGGAATTTGTCTCCGAGCCTCCACTTTGAATCAGAAAGTGATTCCGGCATTGGCGAAGCAAGCGGTTGACAAGCGGGAGAGTTTGGGTTTTTTCGAGGCTTCGTGCAACTGAAGCATGTCTGAGTCCCCGTGGAAGGTTATCATTCTGACAACCTGAAATATTTTAATTTGAGGTGTAATTAGTCATTCTGAGGAAACGAGCATTAGGAATTTGCTTTTTACATGTGTAGGGAGCAGTAGCAGTAGGACATTGTAATTGCATGATATATTCCCTTGACTGATATTGTATTGTGGTTTTTTCTTTAGTGCCCTTTTACAAGGTTTATATAGAATTGGAAAACTACTTTATTGTCTGAAGAAAAAATGTCACTGACCATGGCACATGAAAAAAAATAAAAATAAATAAAACTAACATACAACTAAGCGCCCCTCCCCCCCTCTCTCTCACACACACACACACACACACCCTGCTTCTCTTCAGGGATGCTCTGTGGAGTTGATGATGTCATCAGGCCAGAGCGTGCTTATTTTTTGAAGTCCCCGTCGGGATAGAGCGCGTGCGGAACAGCCCTGCCTTTGTCACCATCCTTGTTTGGTTACGTTCCGACTTCGCGGGAGATAAGAACCAGGTTCGGCTCTGGGCGCGCGGCTCTTTGTGCGCGCGAGTCCGACAGCGAGAACGGTTTAAAATAAAACGCGAAAGAAAAAAAAAGGGCGATTTCTTTCCCCGACGGTGACGTTTACGTGCGAGCAGTCTGTTATATTTCTGCAAGTGCGCCCTATTATGTTACCTTTCAAGTGCTCTGTCACTGGGGAGCTCGCTGTTCTGGGTTTCTTCGCCTCAGAGTTAGCTAAAACGGCGACGGTGTTGTTTTAAGGACTTAATTTAGCCGGTGTGTGCGCCGAGCGTGTTGAGTTAGCCATGCAATGTTTATTTGCGGAATATTTTCTGACACCTACTTACACCATTACCATCCAAGTCTTATTATGCTTAAAATGGAGGCTGCAAAAGGTGCCTGACATACACAGACCATCCCATCTGTGCCTAATGCACACAGAGCAGGCGGCCTATATATTACACAATTGTGCATGACACAGAACAAAACCTGTCCTTTAAAACAATACTTTTTTCCCGAAGAAGCATGTTTGTAACATAAACATATTAGGTGTCGCAGCATTAGGATGTTACAATTGCCAATTGCTTCGCTGAACTTGTTAACTTACAGGGCATGGCACACTCCGAAGCAGGTGAGAGAAGACACCTGAATCCACAAAACACACCTTTGAGGATGAAGCTTTTTTGTGTGACTGCTCCTAATCTCTGGAATGCTCTTCCACACATCCCCAAGGTGAAGTCAGGCTCACTGTTCAAAGTGCTCTTAAAAAGCTCTCTCCACTCTCCCCTGCAGCTCTGTGCAGTCTTTTGTATTCCTGTCTTCTTTGCTTTTCCTGGTTTATGTTTTTTTTTTTCCAGGTCCTGTGCTCGGTAAGATTATCCAGGTATCACAGTTCCCACTGTGCTGTATACTGCATACTGTATACTCAATATAAAGTAAACATATAGAAAAATATATGTTTACAACAATATAAAATTATGTATGAACATTTATCATTATTATTATTAGTATTATTATTATTGTTGTTGTTGCAAGTTTAATCATAGAATTGTCAAGCTAACTCTATAGTTTCACATAAATCAGAGAGCTCAGGGAACAAAGTTGTTGACTCCAGGTTGTTGCTGATATAGATGTTGTCATTAAGTCTGGGTCCAGAGAGGAACAGACAGAAACCTTTGATTGGTTCAAATTTTCAGTCAGGTAGGAAAAGTTGGTCTGAGGCCTTTTTTATGTAAGATGAACAAAGGGTGAATTTAAAGCATAGAATGTTTCAAATGCGATGGCCATGAGTTGCCTGACTTTAAGCCCGATCCACAGAAATATTAAAGAATATCTGGAATATTGTTTAATCCTCCACAGTCCAGTGCACCCCCCAGGCTCATGGGGGCTTTGAACTGAATTACCTGCTAATTACACTTTGGCCAGAAGTAGTGTTTTTGGATCAACTTTAGGTGTTGGTGGCTGAGAGGGTGATAAGATCAGGGGAAGATTTCATGTACTAATTGACTGATCCTCTATAATGCTGAGAGGCCTAATGGTTGAGCTTAGTCCAGCTCCCTCCAGAATGAGAAGTCTTGTTTTCGCACCTCAGTGTTCCAGAGGTCAGGTAAGGCAGTCTGAATTTTATGCAAATTTGAAAATGCAAGTGCCCAGGAGAAGCCAGTTTGACCACGCACGTAAAACCCTGTAGCTGAATCGCAATGAGCTCTTTATTGACATACATCTTAGCACCGTTCCCTCTGGGTAAGTGTGTTGTGGAAAAAGTGCGCATTGAAAAAAGTGATTGAATCTGACATGCATCTTGAAGAAAACTGTGAGTGGAGAAATTACATCAACCAATTTTTTGTTGTCGCCACGGTAGTTTAAAAAAAAATCACCCAGTCAAGATTTTTACGGTTTAGCATTCAGAATCCAAACAAAAATAATAATAAAAACTGATGTCAGAAGGACCTGGAGGTGTGACAGAGCCCTCCTTGGCAACAGGCGATCGAAAGGTGTCGGAGCTGAAAGATGGAGCTGCTGAAGGATTGGAGGTGGGGTGGGGGGGGGGCTGATGACAACGCTGCGTGAGACAGGGCAGCCCCGCCCTTTGTGCAGCTTTCATCGTCCTCTTTATTCAAGTGTTGCTGCTCACCGACTGTGCCAGACAATCCTGTCTGTTTGGAGAAGTTCTTCTCCGTAACACCCCCCCCCGATTTACTCAAAGCCAGTACGCTATTAGAAGTTCAAAGATCCTTAAACAGGTAGGGATTTCTTTTTTTCCGGGCCACTCCCCATCCTCTCCCTTCTGATTTTTTTTTCTTATTTGCCTACCGGCTATTGGCTTGTCTGTTGCCATCGGAGACAAGTAAAGCCTCAGCCAAAGACAGAAGAATGACTTTAATTCCTCAGCTGACCTTGAGTGTGGCCTCCCCGCCCCCCTCCTCTCTCTCTCCCTGTATCTCTCTTTCTTTTTCGCTCTCTTGCTGTCTCTTTCTATACCATCTGGATCAGCTGCCAAGGCCTTGTGTGACCTTGTTGTCAAGGACACATGTGGGAATTAGGAAAAGTGGACTTGTTTCAAATAATTATCGAAATTACTTTAATATCTTAAAAAAAGAAGAAATACATATAAAATGTTGATTGCCAGCTTAGATTTCCACTTGGCATGTGTGTGTGAGTTGTGTGTGTGTGTGTGTGTGTGTGCAGGTGAGTGAGTTGTGTGTGTATGTGTGTGTGTGTGTGCACGTGAGCGCAGCACTGGGCTCCATGAGGGTAATTAGGAGATTGCGAGTGCCAGGTGTTTAAAAGAGACCCCCAAAAAGACCTCCTTTTACAGCCATGCTTTCTGAATCAAGGTTAATAAGCACCTGTCAGAAACCAAGGAGAAAAAGGCTTTACTTCAGCTGACCTTATAGAATTCACCATGAAATGGACACCTTTTAATGGCTGCCAGTTTGTTAAATTATAATTGAATGGTACATGAAATCCTAGACTAGTTTTTATTTCTTCTTTCTTTTTCTTTTTTTTACCACAGATGTGCAGGATTTAGACCAACATTACAATGACAGGTTGATCCTCCACCAGAGAGCTGTAACAAGTGCTATTATCATTATTATTTTTAAACAATTTCCTTGGATGATAGAAGCGTTATTGACAATGATGAGGGAAGAACTGAAAGACTGTCTCTCTCCTGTGGCTAACTGTCAAACTGTGAGGATAGCCTTCAGCCAATAGAAAGCAAGCCATAGGGAAAAGAAATCAGTGTAAATCCCCATTGGGTGAGTATCTCTTTCCTCTCAGATTGCTGGAAACTTCAACTCCCTGACACTTGCGTGTCGTTACTAATGAAAAAGCAATAACAGAAGTTTGAAACATGACCTCATTTGTATATCTTACAATGTTCTGGAACATTCCTGCTCATGAAATGTGCAATGTGTAATGTCATTCAAAGATGGACTTCCTTTGGTTCCTAAAAAATACCAGTGTCCCAAAGATGGTGTGCACTTGTTACTTTACTTTACAAAATATTGTTTGTTACGAGTACATATTAAGAAAAGAAAAGACTACATTGTTACTTTATTTTTTTTATTTCTTTATTATTTCTATGTATTGGGGTACATTTTCACACTGGTCAGTGATGTTTTTAAGTCAGAGAATTAATTTGCAAGAAATAGAAAACTACCACACTTACCTAGAAAAAGTGAAAATAGATGAGAGTTTCCTAGGAGACCGCTGTCTGTGCTGTGATCATTACACACAGTGAGCTCTGTGCCGTGAACATCACACAGTTGCACTGAGAAGTGCGGTATTCCCTGTGCACTGAGAAATACACAGTATACTCTGTGCGGAGAGCGGCACACAGTGTTCCTGAAGGTTGTGTTTACAGAGCAACAGCAGCAGAGGGAGTATTGTCACTGTTAGCAGAACAAATGGGGACCTGAAAGACCTTACTCATTCACTCATCACACACTCTCATACACACACACACACACACTCACACACTCACACACTCACACACTCTCATACACACACACACACACATATAGTGTATAAATATATACGCATACACACACCACGCATAGCACAAACTAATACACCCACACACACACACTCACACACACAGGCACACGCACACACACATATAGTGTATAAATATATACGCATACACACACCACGCATAGCACAAACTAATACACCCACACACACACACAGGCACACGCACACACACATACAGTGTATAAATATATACGCATACACACACCACGCATAGCACAAACTAATACACCCACACACACACAAACTCACTCACACAGGCACACGCACACACACATACAGTGTATAAATATACACGCATACACACACCACGCATAGCACAAACTAATACACCCACACACACACAACACTCCACACACAGGCACCGCACACACACATATAGTGTATAAATATATACGCATACACACACCACGCATAGCACAAACTAATACACCCACACACACACAAACTCACACACACAGGCACACGCACACACACATACAGTGTATAAATATACACGCATACACACCACGCATAGCACACACAAATACATCCACACACACACACACACTCACACACACAGGCACACGCACACACACATATAGTGTATAAATATATACGCATACACACACCACGCATAGCACAAACTAATACACCCACACACACACAAACTCACACACACAGGCACACGCACACACACATACAGTGTATAAATATACACGCATACACACCACGCATAGCACACACTAATACACCCACACACACACACACTCACACACACAGGCACACGCACACACACATATAGTGTATAAATATATACGCATACACACACCACGCATAGCACAAACTAATACACCCACACACACACACTCACACACACAGGCACACGCACACACACATATAGTGTATAAATATATACGCATACACACACCACGCATAGCACACACAAATACATCCACACACAGGCACACACACACACACAGACACACACATGCACCCACACACAGGCATACACACACACTAACACATACAGTGTATAAATATACACACATACACACAACACACATAGCACACACACACACCCACACACAGGTACACACAAGTCCCTGCCAGAGCATTCTTTCTCCTGAAGTCTGTATTTCACTGGAGGAACTCTTGCATTTATGTCTGAACATTTTTTATCCCTAACACCTGCGATATCACCCTTTCATTTAGTTTCACTCTCATCTACAGCCTCACTCATCTATGTAGCCTCCCTCTTTCACCCTTAACCCTTTCTCCAACTGAATCAGGAAAAAAATCTTGGACATACTGACAAAGTAAGGAATGTCCATTGGGGTCAAGAGAACCATAAATGACATTTCCTCATAAAGAAAGGAACAGAGGGCATTTTCATACTTTCCCTTTTCTTTTCCTTTATTCATTCCAAACAAGCTCGTCCATCGCGAGGCAGTCCCTTGGCTCTCACAACGTTAGGACTGGCTCTGAGAAATGGGCAGAGCAGTTAAAAAAATAACTTTAAAAAAAAATCAGGGTCCTGCTTCATCCAGTGATCCCAAAATGACGTGAGGGAAGCGTTCCAATATGACGGGGCTGGAACAGTTCCAGGATTGATAGCGGGAGCTCAGGGGGGCACGACTCCTGTCAGAGCGGCCCCAGAGACGGCCTGGCCGCGGCGTTTCAGGGGGCAATTCGGGGGTAATTAGCCCCGTTTAACCATTTCCTGGTTTTAAGAACTTAAAGAGGGGGCCACAATCAGGCAGGACAATGCGCATTCACCCCCCCCCCCAGACCCGCGCATTAGGACGGCCCGACCGTAACCGTTTAAGTGAAACACCGCACCGTCGAAAACTGAACCATATGACGTTCCGAACAGCAGGCCGTGGCGAGGGACGCTAACGCTGAGGGTCGCCCTTTGTAGGAGAGCTAGCGGCTCGCGCTACAGAACAAAGCGGAAATTTAAAGTCTCGTTAGCCATCGCGTGTAGCGTCTCTTAATGAAAGCGCGCTCGCAGAAGGAGAGGATGGATGAAGGAATGGCGGAACACGCTGGAACACTTATCTGGAAGTATGACGCGCAAACGAGCGTCGCAAGCTGCCGTTAGCGCCCTTAAGTGCACACGACAAGGGCCCGTCAGGCGCGGAGACCGCTGACGTGTCACGTCTGTGACAAGCGACTTCAGACATGATGACAAGTGACATGACATGTTGTTGTTAGTGGTGCATGATGGTTGTCTTAAGTCATTATCCTCTGCGTAAATGTCACATATGTTAAAATATGAGAACAACAATATATATTTTTAAAAGTGCATATATATATAAAGTAGTATATTTACAACGCTTTACATATTAGACATTTAACATATTCAGTGAGCTTCATAATGGTTGGGACAAAGGCATTTAAAAAAAAAAATTGGATCTGTATTCTACAATTTTAGATTTGTAATCAATCAGTTCACATGTGGTTAAAGTGCACATTCTCAGCTTATATTTAAAGGTATTTCAATACATATACATGCTTTCACCATGTAGTAAATACAGTGTAAATGCAAATGGCTTCACAGGTGTTTCTGATTAGTCAGGTGTGTTCAACTGCTTTCTTAGCACATATATAAGACAGCTTTCATCATCCAGTCTTGATTCTGGGCTTTTGATTGCATTGCAGTCTGTGGTTGCTGTAAGCACAAAAGTTGAACCCATTATGAGGCTGAGAAATTAGAAAAAAACTGTTTAGGTCCAACCTTAGGCATACCAAAATCAGCTGTTTGGAACATCATAAAGAAGAAAGAGAGCACTAGTGAGCTCAGTAATTGCAAAGGAACTGGTAAGCCAAGGAACTTTTTTTCTTCTTATTTCTTGCTTCCTTTACTTTCATTGACACAACTCTGGTCCTCATGCTGATAAACACCAATAACAGACACCAAAGTCAATCAAAAGGCTAGAGGGCTTGGGACTGAGCGCTGTCTTATATCTGCACTAAGAAAGCAATTGAACGCACTTGACTACGGGAGGACTATTTATAAAAAGTGCTGTAATGTCTACACGGTGAAACCAAAATGTATAAAACATACACTTACTGTCATACTGATTTTCTAGAAGAATGTAATCTTTGAATGCTGATATAACTATAAATAGCAAGTATTTTGATGTAAACATACAGACACACACATATATGTCTGACCACTGGAATCAATATATCATGCTTACGTGCTACATAATATATTAGAAAACACAATCACAATCCGACGATATACCAGAGCATTTCCTCGGTTCGTCCAGTATTACCAGTCACGAACGCTCACAGTGTACGCGTGGCTGAGAAGCGTCATGGAAACAGCGTCGGGAAAGTGTCATGTTGCCCGGGGAACACAGCGACACACTTCAGGTGAAGTGCCTTGGCATGCCCGAGCAGTGTGCATTTCCACGCGGCGCGCGGAGGACAAAGACACTGGGCAGGCGCGTTAATAAATGATGGAGGGATAGAGGAAAAGAATGAGGCTCTACACAGTGTGCGGAGGGATTCACAGAACAGGAAGGACAAGTCCCGCTGCACGCATGCCCACACCGTCATTAGCATTGTTACTCTGTGTTCCCGGCTTAGAGAAACACGCCGGGCTAATGAAATAAGGTTATTTTCGCATCCTTCACGGGAGTTGCCGTCGTTCACTGGGGTGCTTGTCCATGAAATGGCGTGGTTTACGCTCGACAGGACCTGGCTTCGTCCCTGTAGGCAAGGACCAATGTCACTGCTCATGCGATAGTGGACGGGTAACCGATCGCTAAAGGGTTTGAGTGTCACTGATCCTACTGTTGACCACAGGGATGTGAGCTTTGACCTTTCAGCTCAGCTTGATGTTCATCGAGCATCAAAACAAAGTGAAAATGTTTGTGCCTTTCTGCGCTAATTATCAAAGTGACGATAACTCATGATCACCCATATCTGTGCCGTTTGCAATGGAATACACATACATTCATGTTTATTTTTTATAGTTAAATGGTCATTGATGTTGCTCAATATTGTGCGCTTTTCTCCACTAGTCACTGAAGAGTTAGCCAGTCAATTTGTGGTGTAATGGAATATTTGTGCGTGTTTTATTTTTTTGCATTTAACGGTTCATCAATATCTCTTAACTCTGTGACATGTTAATGAAGGTTTAAAACACAAATTAAAATGTAATGACTCGGTGGGAAAAAAGTAAACACTTCGCAGAGTAAGTTTAATAACTGATCACCCCTGGCACACGCAGATCCCTGCCCTAACAAAAGCTGGCTTATTGCGCTGAGGGACTGATTGGGGGTCTCCCATTAGTGGTCGAATGGGTGCCTGACACTCAAACAGTCATCCATTCATTCCTCACCCTCTCACCGCACACACACACACACACACACACACCTGTATGCTACAGTTTATAAAATTGCTTTCAACTGCTTTCTGAGAGTTGTAAATACAAATAAAATGAACAAAATTGGTCTGCACTACGAGGCAGTGACCTCACCTATTAAGTATACATGATTGGAAGTGAAAAACACCCCAGAATCAGGGCTGAAAGACATATAGATTTTTCTTTAATCATTCCTGACGCAGTAGCAAACAGCCAGACGTCAGAGGCCATGAAATGCATCAGGGAAAAAGTATCATCACATACTGTATATGCTGGGTGTTGATGATAAGGTAGCCAATCAACAGCAAGATTGTTTTTTCAATAACATATACATTGTCTTATCAGCATCCAGTAGATATCAGTGACGTCTTTTTTCCCAGAAAAATTTGGGAAACAGCCTCTGACATTTGGTTGTTTACTACCACATCCGGTGTTTAAAGGAAAAAAGACGAAAGATCACTTATACACCCCACGGCAGCGGTTATTCTAATAACACTAAAAAAAGACCTGATCCGAAATACCGTGCAGCCCTACTCTGCATCCCTGAGTTGGACCATTGAATGGACTTTTGCTCATAAGGAAGCCATATTAAAGCACAGTAATAAGAGGTGGCCGAGCATATAAATGCACATGAATGAGCACTGCCTCTAATCGATGCTGTTTCACAACACAGAATTTATCTCAAGCCTGTTAGCTCTCTCGGAAAGCGCGTTAGCTTCGACCGAGCGGCGTGCGGTTTCTGAAGGACTGCGGTCACCTGGGTGTTAGCACCTGGCACGCAGGTGAGCAGGCTGTCAGACGAGCACCACTTAACACCTGACACACCTCCTCCGGGTCCGGCTCTGACCCCCCCGACCTCCGGCTGACAGGAGCAGAGACGGCTCTCGGAAGCCTTTCTTTTCCCTGGCCTCTCGGTCGCCGGTGATCCGGGGTGAAAGAAATCCTGTCGTTCCAAAGGCGGGGGAATGCACAGGTGTCCATGTCTTCTCACCCCCCAAGTTCAAGCTCCACAGAGGAGTGCTGAGCCACTTAGGAACTGCCTCACCAAGACAGCTGGGGAGGGAGAGAGAGAGAGAGAGAGATAGAGAATGCAGCCGTGAACACTGTCAACCTGCCTGAACTTTTCCTCACTTCACTGTGTGTGTGTGTGTGTGTGTGTGTGTGTGATTTACCTATATATGTTTTTAACATGCAATTATAAGCATGCTATATGTGACAGTTTGATTTATTTCAGGTATTTTACCACTGATTATTTTGCAAATACACATACACACACACACACACCCACACACACACTCTTCCCAAACTGAAATCCACTCCCCGTTTAAAGAAATAGCCAGACTATTTCAGTGAGCTGCAGGAGGAGATAAAAATATAAAAGTAAACAGACAAGTCAGACGGGACTTGTGCTTATCTCGCAAAAAAATTGACCTCCTGTTTCACATCTGAATCCGCCCTTCTCTTCTCTGCCTCCCCCCCCCCCAACCCTCACCCCCATTTCCCTTCCTGGCTCCACTGGTTTATGGGTTCAAAAATCGGGAGCAGGTCCAAGCAATACTGGTAACGTTAGTGTCAGTAATTTAATCCACAGGTGTGAATGGATTTCCAAACACAGCAGGGAGCCAGAGGAACCCTCGACGCAGACGGTCAAAGTAAACACGACGCCCGCGTGCCGCCGAGCGCCGCCGAGCGCCGCCGAGCTTCGCGCGCCCGCCGATGTTTGTGTTGTGGCTTCTGGTGTTTTAAGGATCTCCGTGGAGACCGCTCCGGCTGTTTCCTCCCCCACTTCCTGGGCGAAAAAGGAA
This sequence comes from Anguilla rostrata, assembly GCF_018555375.3. Classification (NCBI taxonomy): domain Eukaryota; kingdom Metazoa; phylum Chordata; class Actinopteri; order Anguilliformes; family Anguillidae; genus Anguilla; species Anguilla rostrata. Next base: position 24,665,186 of record NC_057939.1, on the reverse strand, counting down.
CACAGCGAGTCATAAACAACATCGCAACTTGCACAACTTTTTTATATAGCATTCACGTTGCATGTGATATATACTGAAACAATGTAGGTTAAGTACCTTGCTTAAGGGTACAATGGCAGTGTACAACGTGGAAGTCAAGCCTGTGACCTTACAAGACCAAGACAATGTTACAAGACCAGTTCCTTACCCATTACTACACTACAACTAGCAGGAAAGGCTTTTGTTTAGTAATAATAAATAGATGATAAATTACTATGGGTTAAAACTTTTCAGTTTCTTTATTGAAATGGAGAACCAAAACTATAACTTCAGAGCAACTCTATCTTTTGAACAAAGTTTGGTCAAATATACACACTTTAACCCTTTATACAGAAGTAAAAATCCTGTATATCACTGAGAGCTTAGATGATGTCATTACATCATTGGGTTTTGTATCATTATATCATCTAGGGACTTCTAGCAAAACTGATCGGCCCATTTGGAACAAACAGATTGAGAAAATGGTCTCTCAATCGGTTGGATTTGAAAAAATGTGGATGGTTAGAAGCCATTGGGGGGGAGGGGGGGTTGCTGGGTTTTTTATGTCTTTTAATGTCTTTTTCTACACTGCCGGGAACCATTCAGTATGCCATTATAAAAGACAGAAATGTTGATTCATTCTGGCATTGAGCCAGAAACAGCACAGAGTATTTCTCTAAAATTGCTCACATATCAATACTGTATTTCATCAGACTTCTCTTGACTGGACCGAGAGACTAGTCATTCATCCATTTGTACAATATTTATGATTTTACTTTTCCCCTTGGTCCAAGAGCATTTCATATTGATATATTTAAACCCTCTTAAGTGCTGTGGGGCATAATTTCATAATTTCTTCAGAGATTATATGGTCTCTTGCAGGAAAAAAATCATTATGTTTAACATTGAGATTTGTGTTGTAGATCACTACAAGTGGTGCTCAGAAATGCCGACAAATATCAAGGTTTAAAAGGGAAAGATTGCAGAGTACAGAGTGCTCTCCAACAATGCTATTTAAACGTGTCCAAGAACAGGGCTGCACAACTTCAGTCTCGGAGGGCTGACGGGTGTCCAGATTTTAGTTTTAAACAGTTTTTTCCGGCTTGTGTAAATAGCAATACACACCAGTGCTGGTTCATTCTTAGTTCAGACCACAGTAAAATATTTTTACCATAGATATGCATGCAGTCCAATTCTGTAGTACACCAGTTTATCAAAAACCTTAGAATAAATATGGGCTTATTAAGAGCAGCATCGGGCATTAAATCCCAAAAAGGACTGGCCTTCACTGTGCTACCTTGCCTGGGAGAGAGCTTGGGTTTTTTTTTTTTTTGTGCTATGTAATATTTGTCTGTACATGATCCCACATTCCCACCATAGAACTCTGAAACCATCCTGAACACAGAGTCGTGCGCTGTGAAAGAAACTGATGTGTTTTCAGAAGTACCCCACAATGTGTGTAAACTTCTGCTGATTCTTTGACGCTATTTCACTCAGAGGCACAGGGGGGTCAGGGACAACCCTATTGTAAAGCCTTCAGCAAGTCTTCACCCTCATAATCTGGCCCAGGTGGTCCTGTCCCCCGGGTGGATGGGAGGGGGGTGGGGTGGCTGCCCAACCCTCAGAGCGTTGCTCCTGCACACATCTTTATACACCTGAGACACAAACAAGGTCTTCCACTGACCTTGCATGGGCTACTCTGTCAGCACGCATTTTGTCTTCTGAAAAATATATATGACAATGAAAAATAAAATAGAGAATAATATTTTCCATAGTTTCTTTCAAAATAACAATATTTCTTTGCACTAGTGATATGTATGAGTATTTCTGTACAGATGGTGGTGCCTGATGCATAGGGTTTTAAACAGTCATACATTTCAAAGAAACAGTCATATTTTCCCAGAAACAAGGAGCAATGTTAGTGGTATACAAACAGACTACCCTTCAGTGGCATATTCAAAGAAAGGTGCTTCACTGTGTTGATTATGCTGAACAATCTAGCTAATTCTACCGATTCTTTTGACACTTTTACTGGCTTCAAGAACACTGATTATCACTTACTGTAGTATGGAGCTTTTGTTGTCAGACTTGAATGCACTTATGTACTTTGTCTTGTATGTAGAGTGACTAATATATATATATAATGTACATTCAGAATGTATGCTGAATAGATGCTGTGTAATTTACAGTACCGTTACATTTTAATTCCCCAAATAATAAGACAGGTAGCTGTAAGTTGGTCCTTCAGGTAAGCACGTTGTTCTGTGGTGTGCTGTTTTCGAACAGGTAGGTTTTCGGGTCTGAGAGCTGAAGTCGTTGGGAAGAGAAGGCCATGGTTCCTTGCTAGTCTCATTTCATTCTCTTCCCCTCTCAGTGGCGAAGCTCTCCGATGAACCCAATCCAGTGCGCAGAGCGGCAACACATCAGGGGAACAATGGCTTGTGGCTTTGGATGTTCCCCACATCCTGTTCAGAGAGGCAAGCCTTTGGTGTAAATATTTATAAACGCCCGAACCCCTCGTCAAATATTTAGGGCCTGTTGATCACACGCCTGGCTTGAGGCGATGGGGGCAGAGGGTTTTTTTTTTTTGGGGGGGGGCAGTCTTCTAATGGAATGGACACCCCTGGGGAGATAACCAATGTACCATCATCTCTGGAAGTACCTTGAGGTGCAACCATGGAGAGCAGGGAGGGGGGACACAGAGCTGTCTCAATAAAGCACCTAAGCAGACTAAGCCCAGGACAGGTGGGCCATGGTAGCATTAGCGTTAACTTGCTCTCAAGGTCACTGGCAGAAATATTCAGAAAACAATGCCCCAGAGCCACCCTATCACAGGAAGTGACATATGTGTTAGGCCTCATCAATATGTTGGTTACAGTGTGCGTCTACAACAGGTTTCAGTGCACAAATATAAAATGGACACAACATTTATATTTTTTTTCTAACGTAAGAGACAGAAATGAACAGAGAAATGAATCATACTGTTGAAACGGCTTTTGCAACAGCAAAGACGGTTTAAGGTTAAGGGTAGAATCAAAAAAAATGTTCTAGTTAGTGTTAGGGTTGGGTTTAGAGCAAAACTGTTTTGACATTGCTTAAGAGTTCAGGGCAGTTTTTAGGGTGGGACTGTGGTTGGGGGTTTAGTTACAGTTCAAATTAGATTCCATTTATAGTTGTGGTGAGGGTCGGACTTAGTCTAAGGTTGAAGCTGGAAAAGGTTTTATGGTTGAATTACGGTAAGAATGGAAATAGGTCAATGCAGTTAGGGTTGAGGTTGGGATTAGCACTGAAGCTCAGTTAGGGTTAGGATAGAACAAGACTAATTCAATTAGGGCTCAGGATAGGATGAGTCTTCAGGTTTGAGATGTTACAACAGTGCAAAGTACAATTTTGGAAAAATGTCTTCTTTCACAGACAGCAGGTTGATTGTCCTAACAAAAACTCCAATGTGAGCAGGGACTGTCACTGTAAATATTTAGAATCTGAGAAGAGACAGGCCTATATGCCCTGACCTGGATTTTGATATTTTTAATTTTTTTTTTGCACCAAAATACACAAACATACTCCTTCTGTGTAATTATACGGCACTAAATTTTACGGTGAATTTTGAGTTGCGCCCTAAGCAAACAGCACACCGTTCACCGATGCTTACAGAACTGTGATGGCGGGTTTGACTTCTGTGTAAAGCAATGCGCTTCTACTTGCCTGACATCAAGGCGGAGAACTACAGCAGGTGTACCTGAGATAATGCATTACACTTTGCGTTATAATGTAGAAGCAGAGAGAGAAAGAAAGAGAGAGACACTATATCCTTTTTTTATTATATTTTTGAATACTTTTATATATTATTGTTAAATGTTATACTCACTCTTTCACCTCATTTACATATGACATTACACAAGCTACCATACGCAAATACCACACACACGCAAAGTTGTATTCTGTTTGAATGTTTATTCTGTCGTACTCATGCTTTGGCTATATATATATATATACTAGAATTTGAGAGAGAGAGAGAGAGAGAGAGAGAGAGAGAGAGAGAGAGGGAACTGGGATGTCCTCCCCCATGTTAATGCAGAGGTCCTAGATGTCCTGTGGCGTATAGCTTCTTCTGTAGACTAAACAAACCCAAGGAGACTATTTTCAATGTCCCGTCCTCCACCACTTTCCTGTTTTTCCGCTTTAAATTTGGCCCAATACCTGTTTTAGCGGTCATAAAGACACACTGGCTGGCTGGCAGCACACATTCCTCATTTAAGGAACTGATGCCTTTTGAATCCGAACACCTCTCGTGAATTAAGTACTAGAGGAGGAAGGGGAGAGAGAGAAAGAGTAGGCCTGGCTCACAGAGGTCTGGTTGGCCATTTCTACCCCCTGCTTTTTAGTGCCAGTTCAGGATTAGTCACCAGACACTACACTTTGTCAGATTTCTTAAAACCTATTTAATGAATATTGCATGTCATCAAATCCCCTCCTCGCTCGATTTAATTTCCAAACAGAAGAACACAATACGTGTAATAATTCCCGACCTGCCCGAAATGCTGTAAGTTGCGTTGAGTCCTGTCAGAAGCACAAAAGGAAAAAATATTTTTTCGCCGCGCATTATGACGATAATGTTTCAGGTGACATTCTCCCTCGTTACATCTGAGACGGGTGACTTTTGCGTCCAGGAGATTAACTGTTATGGACTCCCCTTTGTCGTTGGCTACGCATATGAATAACGAAAGGGCTTGGCAGCGAAAGAGGACATCGCTGCCCCGCTCCCAAATGGAAAGATTATGTTCGCCAATAAAATAAACAAACAGGCGCCAAACTGGGAGCTCCCAGCATCCCCTGGGACCCCTGCGCAGGTAACGCTACCTGCAGAAGCCCATGAATAAATGATTGGGTTTCCAAAATTGCCTCAATAATTGAAAAGATAATTGGCTCTGCTTAATTGCTTGTGGAGCATGAAAGATGTATGGGGTTTGTTAAGTGCGCTGCATGGAGGCCCACTTATAATGAAGACAGGTGGCCGTTTGTTAGATTGGGTGTCACGGGGAAGGGCTCGTCATATTCGCACTTCCCTGGAAGGCGGGATCGTGTTTACCGCGCCCGGCGGAACGCAGTTTCTCTTTCGCATGACCCAGCTGGGCGGCTGGTGAATAATTGAGGTGCCAAACGCGGGCGAAGTGCCAGGCTTTCGGCCCCTGGCCTCCATGGAATAATAAAAAAATAAAAAATAAACAGTTTTAATTAGGTTATTTTATTTACCCTTCTTCATTTGCCAGACTACCTGCATAGAGTTTTAATCAATATGGAGTATTATGGCAACAAAAAAAAGAAATTAAAAAAAATTATAATGAAAATAAGAGCGTCTTATGTCATGCCTGTTACTTTCCCTCCACCACTGAAAACGCACAACAGCTTGAAAACGCACACTTTAAAAAATTTGATATTCAATACGTTGTATCCAGATAACATGAAAAGCAAGGTGGAAATCTCACTTCCACTCGCTACTAGCCAGCACTGTGTTGTGAGTATGTGTTATATTGTGTGCGTGTGTGCGCGTGTGTGTGTGTGTGTGTGTGTGCGCATGGGTGTGTGTGTATGCATGTGTGTGTGCGTGCGTACATGTGCGGGTATCGTCTTGGAACGCTTCAAATGTGCTCAGCATGCAATGTTGTAACTGTTAATTTTTAAATGTACTGGAAAACATGTATATCATTAAGAGTCATATAATTTGATCCTTCCTTTGGTCCTTCCTTAACTGCCTCACTCAACTTTTGACTTACTGGTTAACTGTCTGAACGACTCCTGCAGTAATGACATGTTACCACAAGAGGGCAGAACGGCCAGCATAGCAGTGTGCTATGGCTGAACAGTGCCAGTTCAGATAACTTTATGGGTCCCCCATGTGCTCTCTCTGCACCCTGTCACTTGAACAATAATGACACTTATGGTGGGTAATGTTACAGTAATAAATGCACAATACACAAGTAGTTCTGCTGAGAAACAAATGCAACCCCCCCCAACCCCCCAAAAAACCACAAAACTAGGAAACAGATGAAGTCTAAAATCAACTTCCTTTCCATTATCATGGTGGTATGCATTGCCAAGATTTCCAAAAGGAAGCTCCATCAGCTCACTTTACTCATTAGCACCACATTAATGAAGAGTTAATTGCCTCAGTATGGCCAGACGTATTTAACTGCAAAAACACCATTAATTTTGAGTCGGTCACCTTTCGTAAGCTTTTATTCGCTAATGATATGATTAGTCCTCAAACACATCATTTATAAAGGCCCACTCATTTTAGAGGAACTTGTGAAAACTGAACAGACGTTTAATGATAAATGTACATACGCACACTTAATTTATTTATTTGTCCATGGCACACAATTAATGTGTCTCGTCCCTAATGATCTAATAATTCAGTAATTACTCATTAGTTGTATACCATGAAGTTTGGGGGTGGAAATACCTGCTATTTAACTTAATGGGCTCCAAAAACACTTTGATATGCAAGGGCTCGTGTTAGAATATAAAAATAAACCAGTCCCGCTGTTCCATCAGAGTGGTTTCAGATACACAAGCCTTTTAATGACATTCTAATTCAGAAATATAAACACAAGCCTTCCTATTTCAGCAGCCCTGGGAAAGTGGGTGGCAGGTGAAAATAGTGTTGATGGAATTGTATTCTTTCCTTGTACCTCTTTTTTCACAAAGACTAGTGAAGGAGGCCAGAAGCCAGCCAGAATCACCCACTAGCGGCACCAGAATTCCAGTCGTGGTTGTACTGAAAAAAAACTGCGGGTGAGCCAGGGGCATGGTAGGGTGGGGGTGGGAATGGAGGTGGGGGTGAGGGTGGTGTGTGATCGTGGACCGGGAGTTGGGGGGGTTGGATGTTTTTTGTGTGCCTCGGACATCCAGGACTGCGTGCCACCGCCACTGAGACCACCACTCAAGGAATCGCCAGGGCAGAGCTGATTTATTTGCAGGAATGAAATGTCCATGAACGATTCAACTCCCCAACAGCAGAAGACTATTATTTGCAAACCGCCATTTTCTTTCTTTACTGTGTCTGTTTTTAGTTAGCGTTAGCATGCTATTCCAACGCCAGCCAGTGAATATGCAGGGCCAACGAATAGACCACCACTCATACACCAGTGTTTTTGCAGGTCGCCATTGTAAAGGTCCGGTACCATAGAGTTATGTGGACACAGTTCAGATGAGGATATCTAAATTGGTCTAAAGAACACAAAATAGTCGGTGAATGTTCCCGCTGTTCCTAGACAGACTGCCTTCACGCCAATTTGCTAAACGCTGGCGGACTGACAATGAATGATGAGGCATGGCATTTTCTATCATCTATTCTTTACGTGTTTATAATCCGACCTCTGATGGTAGCCTGCGAGGCGGTTTTTTTATAATCTGTTCGGTTTTTATTGTTTTCTGTCTGCCAGCAGCACAGCAGGGTCCTCTTGTCCCTCTGAAGACCTGACTGAGTGGCCCTGCCACGTCACCACTGACGGACAAGGCCGATTGGTCTGTGCATCCAAACCCCACAGCCCAGTTCGCCAGACCAGCAATCTGAGCTGGCCATCCACAAAAGGCAATGCAAAGAACCCCACTGCTCCTTTAGGCTCTACTGTATATGGTTATGATTGCTTATGATAGGTTATAACTGGTTATGCAGACATTATTTAATATCGTTAAAGTCAACAAATTCAGTGCCTTTATCTTTGCATACTGCTCCTACAGCGCCACAAAACAGTTTTGGTAGCACTCAGTCAGCAAATCTATCATTGCATTGACACATTTTGATAAGCATATTGGCATTTTGGTTTTACTGGACGCTAACAGATTTGTAAGAACAGAATAGCATTCAAAGTAAAACCACAATGGTTACAGACCAACCATTCCGACTCTCTCTCTTTTTGTCTTCTTGTGTGAGAGGTTAAATTAGGCTCACAAAAATACAGATATTTTTTATGGCAGGAAAATGGACTGTTACTGCCTGTTTGCATGTCAAAGCAAGCCTTAAATCAAATCTGAAAGGTTCCTTGTTAATTCTAATGTGTGATTACGAGGACCCTGAACCAGGCCACATACCTCAGAAAGGGTTCCGTTAGGAATTGGCGTCTGTGTCAATGCCTGTTTTGCCACGGCCACTTTGCACTGTTCTGTGTTAGGCCCTTGCAACTGTGGCCATTAGAGTCATTAACTCATAGGACTCTGATCCAGACTCAGTAATTTCGGGACCATACCCAAACCATGGAAAGATTTTAGACAGTGGAGTGAGTAAGTCTCTGTAGAACAACATTCAACACGCAATCCTGCATTTCCACCCTGCCAGTGGGACAGAAAAGGCCTTTCACATCAGCTCAAATTATGTCAGAGTTCTCTCTCCTGACCACCGACAGCCAGGCAATTAATCGTTCCTCGCCATTCCCAACATTACCGCCCCGGCCCCCCCCCCCCCCCCCTTTAGATTAAGGATGAGTGTACCCTGGGTCATCTCGTGGTCTGGAACAAGTACTGATTTGCTAAAAGCAGGAAATTCTTTTCTTTTTGCTGGCCAGCAAATATGATTGGCCCAATATTTGATTATTACAGTGTAATATTCCACGCTACTCAACAATCAACGACTTAATAAACGGGGCCTCGATTTGTGAGGGTTGGTACATTACATAACCAAGTTTAAAATTAAGGCAACTGAACGTTTCAAACACTATAACAGTCACCACCACCATTACTCACAATGCTGTAGAACAATGTATGTTTTTTATTTATGCAGGTGACAATGACATTGATGCAATGTCAAGACGTATCAGATGCATTGCTTCAGGGTTCATCAAACTACCTAATTTGCAATTCCTGTCCTCTTTCATGATGACAAAAAGTGATATATACCAATTAGGATATGTATCCAAGTGTATCTAAGATATAGTACAAGAAATCAAGTTTATGCACACATGGATAGGAGACATTAATTCGCTGCACAACAATTAGATAGTTTTACCTATATGAAATCATTTAAGCAATCTGCACAATCAGTCAAACTATCTTTCAAGTATTACACCACACACCACAACAGTTCTGTCTGTCACTATTTAACACACTGAACAATTCTCTACAACCAGCACTATGCAAAATTAGTCCAGTGAGAAAAACAGAGCAAATCTTCCACTCATTTGCATTTAAGAATGCATAATATCCATGTTGAAATTTAATTTGCAACTTTTTATTTTTATTTTGTTTCATCAAAGATTTATGTTTATATTTTTAAATATATTTCTAAATGAACTTAATAGATTCGGTTTTACTTTGTTTTGTTATGCAGGACAAGGAATCTGCGGTTAAGATGACACACAGTCACAGTCACTCAAGAGAATAAAAATTTACAGTTGAAATAATGCACGAAATATGGCCGAAATGCATGCCGGAATGAAGCGTAGCGAAAATGGATACAGTGGCTAAGTGTTCCTCTTTTTGCAACGTGCCATGAATAGGCATTGAAAGGACCCGATGGGTATCAGGTTTTGCCCTCATAGTATAGCGGAACAATGGAAGCGAATCACAAAGGGTAAAAAGATTGGACGGGCAACTTTTGAGTAATTACAGCATAACCAGCCCGTTCCAGCACCATTTGCGCTGCGAGCAATATCATGCTTCAGTGCCAGGCTTATTGATGAGACAAGCGATGATAGTTCTCCTCTGCCTCAACCTGTGTCACGCTACTATGCATGGTGGCCCACGGCAGCAAAACATGCAATCCAACAACTAATAAGGTAAGGTAAGAAATAAGGTAGCTTATTTCTTAATTGCATATGTTTGAAAAACATGTCCTCTTGTATATTAAAGAAGGTCTTTATCGAGCGTGTGGTACGCCCACGTCTTCAGTGATGACAGCTAGCCAGGATGTCGGTATAAAAGGATACTTTCATTAATCAAGGTCCGTGTGCTCACCGGTGGTTTCCGGACTGTACAGGGAGGGCCCGCTTGGAGGGAGATAGAAAAAACGTTACATTTTTACTACAGGATCAGGGAGAGGATCCCTGGGATTGGATAACCACAGCCCCCAGGTGAGGACTAACTCCTGTGATTGAAGGCCATAATACTATAATATCTGTCAGCGAGTAGCCTGTGTCTCTTTTTTTTCCCCTACAAAAATGAGTTTTGTTGACCTCTCGAACCTTATCTCTTCGTAATTCAAAGCACCACCTGTAAACTCCATGGTCCTTCCTGTGCAAAGGCGTGACTACAATCGACCATTTTTCAACTGGAACCTTTTTTTAAACCCTGGTCTGTCATCGAGGTAACAAAGGGGCTCTCAAATTACCAATAAGTTCACCAGTCGTTAAACCTGGGAAGTTAACCTTATATTAGGCTACGGTGTCAAATGTGTCATCGTCTCATTCCAGAACAGGCTGGATTTGCATTCAAACACTGCAACTGAAAGTACGAAAACTTAAAGTAGCATGTTACTGTTGACTTCAAGGATTCTTTTTGGCAACCGTGATATGGATTCCATACATTCAGCTGCCACGGGTTTTTAATGGTCACCGACCATAACTGGAGGTGTTTGGAAGGGAAGATCCGGCTTTAGCAGCACAATGGAGCTCCGGCCAATTACAGGCCTACAAAAGCCCCACAACAATGAGCGCGGGTAACAATCAGCCAGGAGGGAACGGCTGGGCTGGGCGGGGCGGGGCGGGGCTTATGAGCTCACCCGGCGGCGACGATGCCGGCTCGGGCCCCGGAGCGGTCGGGCCGCCACCTGAGCCACGGGTCGGGCGCGAGCAAAGTGGACGCCGTCTCAGTTTCATCGGCGGAATGTTAGTTCCCGCCTCGTCGGCCGGCTGTCGCTTAACTACGCGCGTGACGGACGGCCGGCCTCAGGAATTATTCATCCCGACAGGAGCGGAGCGTGAAACCGTGGCGCTCTCTCGCCCTACGCCTCGCCGCCGAGCCGTACATGAGCCGCTCACCGCATACGACTCCGAACGATTTTACCGTACGAACAACCGCTGCTTATTAAGTGTGCAGCCGACCAATTGTCTTGAGATTTTGAATCAAGAGTCCTCTGTTTCGAAATGTCGTAGTAGTTCAGCAGGTCCTGTATTCTCGTAGATGAGATTTTTTTTTTTTTTTTAATGCTTTCTGCAACACTGTCAGGTGACTTTTCGCAGATAATACACAATATGTAGAGAGAGATGCCATCATGAACTGTTTCCTTTAACCATATCATATTTTGTCCTTACTGACTTTCAAAATAAGGTTGAATTATTTTTACCGTGCCTAATTAAATCACTGTGTGTGTTACATGTGGATATGACATGAACAACGTGGGTGAATAATATGTTCTTTACTGGAATAGAAAATATGAATTTTAATATTGTATTTACATACAGTCACTTTTTTCATACAGCACTGTGAAACTGTTAAAAGAATGGGGTTTGTGACCTAAAGGTTGCGGGTTTGATTCCTGTGGGAGACACTGCAGTTGCACTCTTTAATGTAGTGCTAGACAATGTATGAAAGCTTATAGGCCAGATAGTAATAAGCCAAGGGTTATATGATATATATGATAATGATAGAAAAATGATGGCCATCATCCAGTATATGGATCCAATTTAGTAACAATTTCAAGCACACCATGTAGTATGCTACATGCATTATGCATATTTATAATGATCATTTTTGCAGATGGATGTCATCTATAAATACTTTTACAATGAATATGTTCCTGTGTGTCTGCTGCTGAATCTGTTTCAGTAAATGATAGTATTCTTTCCAGGTTTTTGTCATTGCTTTTTCCCCCTTGGTGACATAAACTATTTTATTTGAAGTGCACTGTGGAAATCAATAGCATTGTCTAGTTGCTGTGTTGAGATAATGAACAGTGAGCGATGAGCACTGTGACTGTTGTGAAAACGTAGTCATTGATCATTGAATATTACCACATTAATAACGAGATGTAATATTTTTTGCCTTAAGTGAGCCGTGGAATAATCTTTCTTCCAGGTAATGGACCAAAAAATAAAAAATTTAAAAAAATTAATTAAACGAATAAAGCAAATAAATTGATTTTTTTTAATGAAAAATTTTATTTCCATTTGCTGCGTTCTACCCTGAGCCAATATTCCCGATGGTTGAGGTCTCTTGAATCATTCGTTTTCTTTTGCTGCATGGGTGGTCGACAAGAACAATCAATTTACGTGGAGCAGTATAACCAATCCAACTGAGCACAAGATTAATTTCCTTTTAGTGAAGGAAGGCTCAAGAGGCAAACTAGGGCACATGAGGCAGGGGAGTGGTTGTGGGCTGGACCAATGACCATAGGGAGGTCTGCTTACTGCTCCCAGTTCTGCTTAGGCGCAGGGCTGCAGGCTGTCCCCACGGTGACGACTGCTGATCCTGTGACAGGAGGGGGCGTGTCTAAACAGCACAACCCCTCTGATTACCCACATCCTCCTCAAATAAGCAGGCGGCTGCACTGCCAGGGCAAAAACCACACAGTCGTCATCGTGTGTGTGTGTGTGTGTGTGTGTGTGTGTGTGTGTGTGTGCGTGTGTGCGTGTTTGCCACCGTTTCTGTCTGTGTGCGTGTGTGTATGCGAATGTGTGTGTGAGCTTGAATGCTTTTGCCATTGAAACCATAAAAAATAAATATAAGTGGCAAGAGCTGTCGTCATCGACATGCACATGCACTTACAGACAGAAGTCTGCACGCATGCACACATACACAGACAGATAGACACGCACGCACACACAAACACACACACACACACACACAGGCATTGTTCCAGCTGCTGTTTCCCCGGCTGACAGTTGAAAAACCGCGAGAGACCAAAAGAAGATAGAAAACCTGGCAGCTTGGTTCTGGCACTCGCTCCTACCATGGGGATGGGAGATGGGGAGAAGGGGGTGGTAACTGGAGTCTAATTTCTGCTCCCCATCTTCTTAACTCTTTGATCTGGCACTGTGTGCATCTGGGAGGAAAAGGGCTTGGGGGGGGGAGGGCCAGCCACGTGGACTGCTACCGTCTTCCCTCACTGCTGCCTCCTGCTGACCAACAGTGTGTGTACGGTGGGGGGAGAGAGGGAGGCGCGACTCGGCAGCCGTTAGTCATTCACATACATGTGACTCAGAAAGATCATTCACTTTACAGGGAATTTTTGATATTATTTCTATTTTAGGTGCATGCTTTTGATTGGCCCAGACAGCTTTCGCGTGCGATGAAGGATATTTTTGATATTTTGAGAGGTTTCTGACGGCCAGCTGGCTTTACAATGGCTGGTACAAGAGCTTTTGGGTTCTGTGGTCTGAAGAAAGAAAATACACTTCAAGCCGCTTGTACAGTGACATTATGCCTCCAGAGGTTGTATGTATGTATTTAATCTTATTTTCGGTTGGAACTATTTTCAATGGCGAGCGCGACCTGAAATCGCTTTGCTCTATGAAATGAAGGCATTGGCTTCCTATATCAACATTACTACACCAGTCTTTGGGAGAGAAGAACTTTCACCAGTTGAGATCAGGGAAGGAAGAATTTTAATATTGGCACTCGTCCAATGTATATGTTTAGAATTGTGAACGAACGATGAAATAAATCTATTCAAATGTACAACCTCTGGAAACATAACATCACAATACAAGCCACATTCTGGAGTGTCTTGCTTACTTGAAACCTATTTTCTTGCTTGCTTTCAAACGAGATGCCTGACTGCCCCCATAAACAGTCTGGGCCAAACCAAAAAATACACTAAAGAGAGACAGACATACAGACAGACATCACATCCTGCATATGGGCAGTGTGGCAAAGGTCTGACTCAGTGAAAATACCCAGCATCCACCACGGTATGGGTCTGTCTAAAACCTAACCACATCGTCTGACATCACAGCACTGCAACTCTATAGCACCAACCCAACACTATAACACTACTGCACAAACTCAAGAATGTAACTGTATAACGCCAACCCAACACTGTAACACTATTACACCAACTAAACACTGTAACTGTATAGTGCCAACCCAATGGCGTAACAAACATTCTAACCCTGTGGCAATGAGTCCAACACTAATACTACTGCACGCACCCAAAACTGTAACACTGTAGCAATGTTTGCAATACTGTAAAAACAAAGTGATAACCCCAGTACTGTAAGAAGTGCAGCACAAATCCACAACTCTATTATGCTACAGTATACCATTGACCCCAACAGCACAACACTATCCCACAAATGCCAAAACTGTGGCTCTTTCATATTGAACTCAACAGTGAACAACTATAGCAGTAATGCCAACATCAATACAACTCTATCACTAGATAGGAGCGCCGTACAACTCCCTGACTAAAACATTATATTACTGATATAAAACACAAGGACACCAAAGCACTGCATGAATTTCTCTCTCAAAACTTGTATGCTAAAGAGAGGAGAAAGGGCTGCACATCATCTCTCTCTCCCTCATTCTCCCTATTTACTTCTCTTTTTTCCCCTTTCACTCTCCACTCTTTCCTTCTCTCCTCATCTCTCTGTCTTCCCTTTTCCCTCTTTGCCAATATCGCTCCCCCATTCTCCTCATTCATTCTCCCCCTTTCACTCTCTCTCCCTCTCTCTCTGTGTATTGTGTTGAGTAAGAAAAACAATGTTTTCCGTGCATGTGATCTGGACGTGGACGGAAAGGGCTCTTAAATGGTTGATTGTACAGAGGTCGGCGGGATCGCATTACAGGTCACATATGAGGGTTTTTAACGACCCGTGCCAGCTCATACCGCCGGTTTACCACCAGGCGCACGTGCTCTCACTGCCCTGGCTGGAGGTCATTCCAAAAACAATCATTAAAAAAAGAGAGAGAGAGATCACGGGCCTCTTGAGCAGATAAAGGGCCTTGTGTGAAATCCTGTCTCTCTGCAGGCCTTAAGAAGAAAAACCTTATTTGTGCCCTCAAGACTGATTCACATTAAAAAGCTCTGCTTTAAAAAAAAGTCATAATAATAGAAACTGGTATATAGTTCATTAAACGGACCTACGATAGAAATGATTTTAGATGCAATTTGAGTGGTGCGCAGGATATCCAAACGTGGCCATCAGTCAATTTCTAATTGTCACTTCAAACAGACTCACGATGCGTTTAAGTGACATTATATCATTTAAATATAGATACGTAAAACAAACTAACGTCAAACAACCATTAATAACATCACTGAGGAAACAGACCGACAAATTACTCCATACTCAAATCACCCTTGCCTTCAAACATCTCCTGCTTTCTGGTAAATCTTCGCGGCGTTACTTTCCAGGGCAGATTAATCTTTCCTCCGCATCTGTTCGTCGCTCGGGCTCTCTCTCTGGTGTTGTGGGTGTTTAACTGGAAACAGACCGCCGTTGTTTTCTTTACTGAAACACCTGTCTAAACAACGGCGGGGCCAAAAGTAAGTCCCAGCTGTCAGCGTCAATGACAGCCCGAGACAAAAATTCGCCAAAGAAAGGGGGATCCTCGGACGGAAACTCGAGCATAACGCGGCGCACGTGCGCTAGAACGACTCCAGATGTGCCGAAACGCGTCGCGCTCCGCGAGGCTACGTGTAGCCGGCGCGCCACGCCGCGAACAGCGACGTCCGCGGTTCGCTTGGAAGCAAAAAATTAAAAGGCCACGGAGAACCGTTTTTGTTGTTCAGTCTCTCTTTAAAAAAAAAAAAAAAAGAAAGAAAGAAAAATGACGATGGAGAGTCAAACTGACACATCCATCTCCCGGTCCTGTCTGATATTCTTTCCTAATCCTTTGGGCAAACACAAAAAGACTTCGGCCAGATTCTCTCTGTGAAATATTTTACACCTGAAACCGAAACCCCTCTTTACAGTTTCGCAACGCTGACAAAAAAAGGGCCAGGCTAAGTGATTAATTAATACGGCTTACAACTGCGCATAATGGACTTTGTATCATCTGTCCCGAATGATTTTAATGCAGATTAAGCGACAATGGCCTGGGTCGTCATTAAGCTTCAGCCCGCGGCATGGAGACGGTTCGGGCATGCGGAATCCTCCGGGGGGCTGGAATTACAGCTGTTACGCTTAAATTTCAAACAGACGAGCGTTCATGCGCCATATCTGACCCCCACTCACCTCGCCGGGGGTCCCCTGGGCCTCCTCCACCTGGGCAGGTATTGTCACCCAGGCCGCCATTTCAGCTCCAACACACTTCTTCATTGACATCTGTCATGGCATTTTCTGTTTCTTTTTTTTTCAAGTTGAGAAGCACCGGCAGGTTTCACAAGTGGGTTTTGCAGGCAGTCCGTATCAATTCTTAACTTTTGTAAAGCTGAGGGGGGTAGCTGGGGGACATGCTAAAAGTAATATTATACGGTATGTATTTTTGACCTGTATCTCCACCCCACCCCACCCCCAACCCCCCAAATGTAAGAGAAATAGTGTGGTGGTGCTACACAATAACCTTGTATGTTCAAAACCATATTTCTCAGGTATGGACAAAAACAATTTCATTTAGCAGAATGCCAATACGGTTAAGACACATGGACGTTCTGAGCCAGCTTAATTACCTGCTGAGCTGCAAGACACTTCTAGGACACGGGAGCAGGATGAAAATTCCGAATACGTGCTTAACGAAAGACAAACAAGCGATGCTGTGCGTGTACACGTGCGCTCAGACACTGGAATTATTTTCAGAAACCTATTTGAAGACTCCAAGGGAACAGGACGCAGCAAAGGAAAGGCTGACTGCGGGCTGGAGAACAGTGCGTCAGAGGGAGCGGGCCTCGCTGGCCACGGCCGTGACGGACAGATTTCCCGTCGAAGGCGGAGGTCGGGCCGCGCTGCGCTGGCTGATGCGTGTGTCATCCTTAATGAGGCGTGCGTCCACTCACCTCGCCAGAGAGAGCCCTTGCGCCATATCCCTCGGGTAACGACTTGGGTGTCCATTCTGTTAAACGCCAAAACTACAGACGCTGGGACTGAAAGGCCCAACAGACAGCTACAATGCGCCGCATATTCAGCAAGCTGTACGTATTTTTACACATATATGGAGAGTAGCGTCCTTCCCTGCGCTCCTATGGGGGTCACACACACCAATGCACGGACGCTCGCAAGCACGCACGCACGCTCGCAAGCACGCACGCACGCACGCACGCACGCACGCACGCACGCACGCACGCACGCACGCAGACACCTGATGCATAATAGCAAAAGCTGTCATTCCTTCGCTTGGTTACTTCATATTTATGCAATGAAATTATGCCCAGCTGATACATCCGCAGCAACAAATTAGCTAATTCTTTTGTGGGAGAGATTTATTTCAATAAGGACAGATGCCATTATAGAACTGTCACTGACAAATTATGTATTCTACAGGAGTGAAAAATAGTGCATCTGCAGTTTAATATATAATCTTCTTCTTTTTTTTTTTTTTTTTGAGGGGAAAATAAATAAAAAAAACGTTCTATGAGAAGAAAGTTACCCAGAAAGAAAAGTAGCATCTTCATGAATAGATCCCCTCTGTAATGTATATAACAATGGCAGGAAGTAAAAAAAAAAATACTAGCAAGTTTAATTTTATAAAAGTAATGAGTAATAAAAATTTTTTTAAAAAAAACAAAAAAAAAACTGACGTGCTGACTCCATCATTCAAATAACAATATTTAACCTTACAATGCCCTTTTATGTAAAAGCCCTCTTGATTTCTATCTATGCCTTAAAGAGTACAGATCTGATACTATTCTATATTGGGTATTAAAGGTAAATAGCTATATCCTGTAAATGAAAATCACTGTGTGCTCAATAGGAGTTTTTAAATTATCTCTGACCATGTTTGACTGCCTCTTAATTTTTACATTTTAAATGAATTCACATTTATAAAACCTAAGCCTACACGCACCAGCTATCCAATCAGCATTTTTTTTTCTTTTTTTTTTTTTAATAAAAAGAGAAAAATCATGTTTGAATGGAACTGAATTTCTATGTACATAATTTGGACAGATCTCCCAAAACGTTTAAAAAAATTGATCACAACTAGTATTCTTACATATAACACATTCCTAATCATAAAATGCACTTTTACTGTTTAAAATGCAAACTAATATACTAAACCGATCAGATCTATGTACTTGATGTCCAGTATGGGGAAAAAATAAATAAATTTAAAAAAAAAAAAAAAATATATAAATATGGTCTTGTTCTTAATGACATTCACGTAACAGCCAAGCTGGAGTGCACATCACATTCAAATTAAATTCGACAAGCAAATTTCTTCAGAGGAAAATACAGTGAGTTATGACCAGGAGGCGAGATATTTCCCTACAATGTCAAAGCCCCAAGACATCACTTCTACTGGGAAAAATATCACATATGAGGGAGGGAATAGCTTAAAACAAAATTGTTCAGAGACGAATTAGAATTATTATTTTTTTGTGAAAAAAGGCAAAATGTCAGAGATTTCTCACCATCCTGTCTGTCCAGAGAAATCAGTTAAGAGGTCACACATACATTGACCCGGCAATTAACGTGTGTCCTCTGTAGAGATCGCGAGTCACTGGTCGTAATTTCAAGAACCATATACTGAAACTAATATACTGAAACCTACACTACAAGAGTCATTCAATAAAAATAAAGTAAATAATATGGCATTGTGTCTGCCGGGTGTCCGGAAGATATACTACATGGATGTCCAGGTCTAATCTTCGAGACCCATATGAGCCCATTCAGATGACATGCAGATCAGCAGATACGGGCACCACATATTTAGATCTGGTCCCATTAACAGACAGACCATTTTCACAGAAAGTGACAATGTCACAGACAGTAAATATATTTTTCTGGTTCACAATATATAGTATGAAAATAATATACAGACAGTAATATGGTTACTGGTCAGATTAATGAACAAAGCCTTACAATATCTCTGTTTAATGTCTACATATACATTTTATATTCCTTTTCAGCAAAAAAGAAAAAAAGAAAAAAGAAAATCCTTATTTTCATTTAAAGGATAAAAAGAAAAAAAAAGTCTATATAGATGAAATCCTTGTGAGCACTTAATGAATCACAGCTGTTTTACTTTGCTGACTCAGAGTCTATGTTTGCTAAACATAAGCACAGACTACCTGCTCCTAGTTTTTTGGTCTTAGTTCTAATACTTAAGTAAAAACATTCTGTACATTTCAGTAAACCACCTTTTCTAGAAAACAGCTCATATATCTTTTTAAGCTGTGATTGGTTCTCACAAACACAAATCGTACATCCAAAGAAGTGGTATTTGGCTTAACTGATAGTTATCACTCTTTTCTTGAAAACAAATACATTTCTAGTGTCTGTTTGAGTACTCAAATACTTCTCCAGTGGTCCCTTTCAAAGCTGGTTGCAACATCACACTACAATAGCAACAAAAGCACTAACTATTGCAATTATAATGTTATAACAATATAACACTATTAACTAACTGTTAAGCAACTTAGTTTCTAGTGCCATCAGGACTTTATTTATGACAGCAGAATCCTAAGCTTTGCAAACTTTCCTTAAAGAAATGTAATAAAATAATCATTTAAAAAAATAATAAAACTAATCACACACAAATGCTTTCCATGACATTCTTAGCTGAGAACATTCTAGTCAGGCTACAAGCGAGCGCGTGCACACGTCAAATAAAGTAAAAGGCCAGTGAACACCGCCGCCATCTCAAAAGCGGACCCTGGTGACTGAAAGTGCACGGGGAGTCACCACACGGGAAGACAGTGCAGACACTATTTGCCGCTGCCGTCCGCACATAGTATTTTCCCCGAATCTGTCACGGGCCTCAACACCAACTCCTCACTGTCTCCCCTTCGCCGGCCCACCCATGTTCCCTCAACAAAAAAACACGACATAAAATAAATAAAACGGACGCCTCTTTGAAAGACAAACAATATAATTTCTTGAATACTATTAATTGGTCCCTGTGACATTATCTATTACTGTAAAAGCAGGAAAGCAGAGAAGGGTTCTGCCAAACAAAAGTTCGATCATTTTACAGTTTTCAGACACATGATTCCAACAGAAAATAAAAATAAAACGCATTATAAATGCTTGACTTTACATGTGTGAATGTGGGAAAAGAAATGAAAAAGGGCACATTTCCGAACCCGGGAAAGAGATGACAGTGTGTGTATAACATTAATGCGTTGCAGTTAAAAGTTAAGTCTCCCTCAGGTATAGTCTAGGGTGAAATGTAGATGTGGAGCAGTCAGGATTATACACCTGGGAATTGTAGTTCCCACTCCTCTCTATAGATACGTCTACACACACACACACACACACACACACACACACACACATACACACAAATGCGTACACACACACGCACACGCACACAGGAAAAAGTCCACTAAAGGAATAGTGTTCTCGGTAATATACAGTAAACATTCTCTCAGAACCACAACTGACACAAAACACTGATTTGTAGTCTAACAGCGATACAGAGAAAATACTAACAAATACATAAGCCCAGATGTGTGTATGACTCTGAGCATGAGTGAATGTGCTTGGGTATATGAGTGTGTGTGGCTGCGTGTATGACTGCATATGTATGTGTGTGTATACGAGTGTGTTGTGTGTACACTACTGTGTGTGTGTATACAAGTGTGTATGTGTGTGTATATGTGTGAGTGCATGTGTTTGAGTGTGTGTATATGAGTATGTTTGTATGAGCGTGAGTGTACGTACAGTGTGTGTGTGTGTGAGTGCGTGTGTTTGAGTGAGTGTATATGTGTGTGTTTGTATGAGTGCGAGTGTGCGTGTGTGTGTATATGTGTGTGTGTGTGTGTGTGTGTGTGTGTGTGTGAGCGTGAGTGTGTATGTACAGTGTGTGTGTATGTGTGTGTGTGTGTGTGGTGTAGCGTGAGTGTGTATGTACAGTGTGTGTGTATGTGTGTGAGTGTGTATGTACAGCGTGTGTGTATGTGTATGTGTGTGTGTACAGTGTGTGTGTGTGTGTGTGTATGAACGTGAGTGTGTATGTACAGTGTGTGTGTATGTGTGTGTGTGTGTGAGCGTGAGTGTGTATGTACAGTGTGTGTGTGTGTGTGTGTGTGTATGTGTATGAACGTGAGTGTGTGCGTGGAGCAGAAGGGCCGGTCGGGGCTCAGTAGTGTTGTCTCTTCTCTGTGTGGTCCTGCAGGGCAGGATGAGGTCCAGTGTGGGGGAGCTGTCTGCCGCTCCTGCTCTGCTTTCGTCAGTTTGTGAAACCTCTGGCTGTGCTGGGGGGGTGTCACTGCACCGCACACATGGAGCTGCGGGGGGGGTTCACTGTCCGAGCCACGGGCTCCTGGCTGTAGTTCACAATATCGGCCTTCACCACACGCTGGGGAGAGAGGCAATCAGGCACAGCGTTAGCGTTAGCGTAGCGCTACGCTAACATCCCGCAAACCACGCAGCAGTTTACGGTCCTGTGCTAACCTATAATATAAAAACACACCTATAAGTCCAATTCCAATTTTTTTTTAAATACATACTTTTATAACCACTTATTTCAACATTTTCGTCACACTAGCAATTTAAATCACATCCCATATACACATCCATGTGTTTACAACATAACAACAAAAATTCAATAAACATTAACACTAAGTAACGGTACATTTTCAAACCTTTGTTTTTACACGAATTTAATTTAGCATCAACGGCCATTTTGTATTAGCTGTCCTAAAGTGGGCATAACTCACCATTACAAATGACGCAAATAAACACTGATGAAACATAACATAAATTAACACTGCTACACACGCGTTCACTCCCCTTTAACAACGATAACAACAGTGTCTGTCCTCGTCATCTGGAGGTTGGTATGTCTACGTTCAGACAGACATGGAAATAAATGTTAAAAATGTTTTAATTTATTTAAAAATGTACCATTACCATTTGAACACTGCTATGCACAAACCTACACGACCACTTAATGGGCAATCCAGAAATAACTCCAAAACATGTTCCTCTTTAAATAAGGGGAACAAAATAGTTAATAGATTTATAATAGATTTTTTAAAAATTCAGAGCGGAAATAAATAAACAAAAAAGTGTGTGTACTGAAACCAATTACTTTAAAAATGTAGGGTACTTTTCTGAATCTCGAACGTCTTGACATTTTAGCAATATTTCACAACTGCGAATTGCAGCCCTGGCCCGGGGTTAAATAGAGGTCAGAAGACACAAATATTTACACTAGACGCCAATCACCCATCCCTGGATGATGCTGATGTAAACTCCGCTCTCAGCCAAGTATCACTGCACTCTGAAAAACTCCATTTCACATCCCCATTCCTGCATGACACACTTCAGCAGAGACAAAGTGCTGCACTTTAAGAACAAAAATACTCTGCTACGAAAAGAAAAAAATAACTTTGCTCTGAATTCAATAAAAGTTTCATCTTTAACAAAACATAACCTTTAAAAAACTAAAACCTTTAAATACACAAAAAGACAAACAATACATAACTTTAATTAGGAATATGAGCATCATTTCTATTTTATGAAAACAGTAAATGATTAAATAAAGTTCATATTTCTTTAAAAAGAATTTCACGGCAGATTTACGGCACAACACCTGAGCAGACATGTTATTGCATGGATAATGTACCACCTAATTTATTGGCCAGGCTAACTACTGCTAGCTCTACTTACTAATACAGTTGCCGCTACTTCACACCTAGTACCATTCATTTCTACAGGCACACTGTGACGGGCTTTGTGGCTGATCTAAATGCTCTATTGCTCCGCTCACCAGTAGATATATGTACAGAAGCATATATCTAGCAGTGACTCTGCGCACCTACTGTGGCTACTGAACAGAGCAGACTTTGCTCCTGCTCTCCTGCCTAACGGGGCCTTCGTCCTGAGGGTAGTTCACCAGCTCGGCTCGCACCACTTTCTGACAGCGGGAAGTTTGGCGAACAGGGACAGAGAGAGAGAGAGAGAGAGAGAGAGGAGGAGAGGAAAAGCGAGACAGGGAAAGAAAGAATGAAACGGAAACAAAGAGAAAGAGGAGAGAGAGAGGAGAGAGGCAAGAGGGAGAGAGAGAGAGCGATAGGGAGAGGAATAGAGACAGAGAGAGGGAGAGAGAAGAGAATGAAACAGAAGAGAGAGGAGGAGAGGAAGCAGAGAAAAGAAGGGAGAGAGATAGGGGAGAGAGGCAAGAGGGGGAGAGGAGGAGAGGAAAAGCAAGATAAGAAAGAATGAAACGGTAAGAGAGAGAGAGAGGAGAGAGAAAGAGAGGGAGAGAGATAGGGGAGAGAGGCGAGAGGGAGAGGAGAGAGATGGGGGAGACAGAGACCAAGGGAAGAGAGGGATGGGAGTGAAACAGGGAGAGACATAAACAGAAAGGAAGATGGATATGGTGACGGCAGAAGAAAAATGAATCATCAAACAATGACTCGGGAAAGAAAATAAAAACACGACATGAACAAGTCAGAGTCAAAGTGAGCAGACAGACGAATTAGCCACAAATGAAGCCTGAGAATCCCTTCTGTGACTTCTCTTAGCCATTTGCATTAAAAACACTTTCAACCACCACTACAGAGAGTCTTACTCATTTAGAGAACGCTAAGAATTCAAGCTCAACCCTACATAATAATTGTACATGATCATTTAATATTGAAAAGCTGGAAAAAAAAAACAAAAAAAAAAACAAATTAACAATCTGAAAAGTAAAGAGTAAACAAGATGTTTTTAAAGAGCAGAGCAGAGGTCCCTATTGTCCAAACCAGGTATGTGTACGAATAAAGCCATCCATCATATTACATTACATTTCATTCATTTAGCAGACAGAACCCAGAATCAGCATGAGCATGATTAATATGGGCAGCGGTGCCTGACCCGGGTGAAAGCATTCCCATGAGGCCCGGGTGTATTCCAGGCACCGGGGGGCACGCGTGTGAGAGCGAGCCGGCCCCAGACCGGGCCCCCAGACCGGGCCCCCAGACCGGCCCCAGGTTGAGGAGCCGCGGCTCCTCTATCTTATCTCATAAACAGGGAGCTGACAGAGGGGGGCCCCCGTGCTGATCTTATCGGCTCAGAGGCCACTGACTCTCCTGTTCGGCTCTCGCTGCTGACAGGAGTTAATGAGACCTGTCTGACCCCACCTCACCCCCCTCTCCCTTTCGCTAGCTCGCTCAATCTCTATCTATCTATCTATCGTGCCGTCTCTCCCTACCTCTCTCAATCTCTATCTATCCCTCTGTCCCTCACTACCTCTCTCAATCTCTATCTATCCCTCTCTCCCTCCCTACCTCATTCCCAGTCTACCTACCTACCTCTCTATCTATCCCTGTCCCTCACTACCTCTCTATCTATCAATCTCTACCTACCTACCTCTCTCCCTCTATTACCCCTTTCTACATACCTACCCACTCTTCTCTCTCCCTCTCTATCTACCCTTCTCTCTCTCTTCATCTCTACCCCTCTCTCCCTCTCGATCTATCCCACTGTCCCTCCCTACCTCTCTATCTATCCCTCTTACCCTCTCTCCCTCCCTCCATCTCTATCTATCCCTCTCCCAGTCTATCCCTCTCTACCTACCACTCTCTCTCCATCTACTCATCTCTTCCCTACCCATTCAGCAGAAGCCATCTCAGCAGTCCGGTTTGTAGGTACTGTACGTGCCCAGTGTTTCCGTGGTATTCATTAAGTGCCAGTAAGCCAAGCTCAGTTCATTAAGTGCCTGATGGCTTCAGGCGCCGTTCACAAGGTTATCTAATTGCTCACGTTCTCCTACAGCAGAAACCAGCGAGCAGCAGTAGGAGGCTGTGAGAAAGCAAACCCCCCCCACCTAGGGACGGCGGACTGACACGCACGCTGTTTGTTTTTCCAGGATTAAAACCCTTGTTCTCGGGACAGATATGAGGGGAAGGAGCAGGGGGGTCAGGAGTGGGAGAGAACAGCGGGAGGTGATGGAGTGATGACGGAGGTCTTTATTCACGGCTCGCGATGAAGCCCTCCCTTATCCTCGGTCCAGGACACGCCCCCTCCCTCCATATTCCTGGTCCACGACACTCCTCTTCCCCGGCCCAAGCCACACCCCTTCCCTCCCCGTCACTAGCCCAGGCCACGCCCTGTCCATCCCTGTCCGCAACCAAGGTCCCGCCTCCTCCCTCCCCGTCCCCAGCCCAGTTCACGAGCACGGACCAGACCCGGGCCCCTCCCTCCAGTCAGCCCGTCTCCGCCGAGTCGTATCAGGGGCGGGATTAATGTCCCCCGGCCCCCGCCAGCCCTAATCTTATCGGGCCCGACCCCGCGGCTCGGGGCGACGGGGCGATCCGGCTGGACGTGTCATTCCGGGCTTTTCCGCGTTCGCCGGAGATAAGGGGCGATGAATCAGGAGCCGCGAATGGCGGGCCGCCGCCCCCGGGTTTCTCGTCATCATTAGGGAGCCTGTATTTACACAGGCCGAGCTCCGCATGGACATCGTCACCTGGGCCCAGACAGTTACGCGCGGAGGTAAACATCGACTACCGCGCCTCTACCGCCCCGCCGGGGAAACTCCTGAAAAACCTCCTCTGATCTACGGACGCAGACGTCTTTCACAAAGATTACAGCCCGTCCCCCGGGCGCCTCCAAAGCCACTTCAGTGCAAGCATTTCTCAAATGAATAATACACACGAAAAACAATCTATTAAATGAATAAATATTTAAATTCTAAGATGAAGGCAAGTTCCCTTCAAGACCATACAGTAAAGACGGAGGTAAGCTCATTTAGGGTCATACAGTAAAGATGGAGGTAAGCACATTTAGGGTCATACAGTAAAGATGGAGGTAAGCTCATTTATGGTCATACAGTAAAGATGGAGGTAAGCTAGTTTAAGGCCATACAGTAAAGATGGAGGTAAGCTCATTTAGGGTCATACAGTAAAGATGGAGGTAAGCTCATTTAGGGTCATACAGTAAAGATGGAGGTAAGCTCACTGAGGGTCATACAGTAAAGATGGAGGTAAGCTCATTTAGGGTCATACCGTAAAGATGGAGGTAAGCTCATTTAGGGTCATACAGTAAAGATGGAGGTAAGCTCATTTAGGGTCATACATTAAAGATGGAGGTAAGCTCATTTAGGGTCATACAGTAAAGATGGAGGTAAGCTAGTTTAAGGCCATACAGTAATGATGGAGGTAAGCTCATTGAGGGTCATATAGTAAAGATGGAGGTAAGCTCATTTAGGGTCATTCAGTAAAGATGGAGATAAGCTCATTTAGGGTCATACAGTAAAGATGGAGGTAAGCTAGTTTAAGGCCATACAGTAATGATGGAGGTAAGCTCATTGAGGGTCATACAGTAAAGATGGAGATAAGCTGATTGAGGGTCATACAGTAAAGATGGAGGTAAGCTCATTTAGGGTCATACAGTAAAGATGGAGATAAGCTCATTTAGGTTCATACAGTAAAGACGGAAGTAAGGTCCCAATAGAGTCATACAGTAAACATGGAGGTAAGCTCATTAAGGGTCATGCAGTAAAGATGGTGGTAAGCTCTCTTAGGGTCAAACAGTAGAAATTGAGGTAAGCTCCCTATAAAGTCATACAGTAAAGATGGAGGTAAGCTCTCTTTAGGGTCATACAGTAAAAATGGAGGTAAGCTCATTTAGAGTCATACAGTAAAAATGGAGGTAAGCTCTCTTTAGGGTCATACAGTAAAGATGGAGGTAAGCTCATTTAGAGTCATACAGTAAAAATGGAGGTAAGCTGCCTTTAGGGTCATACAGTAAAAATGGAGGTAAGCTCATTTAGAGTCATACAGTAAAAATGGAGGTAAGCTCATTTAGAGTCATACAGTAAAAATGGAGGTAAGCTCTCTTTAGGGTCATACAGTAAAAATGGAGGTAAGCTCATTTAGAGTCATACAGTAAAGATGGAGGTAAGCTCATTTTGGGTCATACAGTAAAAATGGAAGTAAGTTACCTTTAGGGTCATACAGTGAAGATGGAGGTGTGTGAAGGTGGGGTTACCTGAGATTGCTCAATCTCTGCCTTGTTGAGCTTCACACCCAGTATGTCAGCTGCCACTCGCTGGAAACACAGGAAGACCTGAGCGAGAGAGAGAGAGAGGTGAAGATGTAAGTAAAAGGAAGTGAAAAACACAAAGTGTAAGAGAAGCAGGGGTGAGAAAGGGGCAAAGATCAGCATCACTTCACATCCTGAGGGGGAATTAAATGTAAAAGCACAGATTAGTAACTGACTTGAAATACAGCCAGCGACACGTGCACCTCGAGATCCTGGCCTGAAACGTGAACGCCCATCGAGACGCTGGCCTGAAACGTGAACGCCCCCAAGACGCTGGCCTGAAACGTGAACGCCCCCCAAGACACTGGCCTGAAACGTGAACGCCCATCGAGACGCTGGCCTGAAACGTGAACGCCCCCAAGACGCTGGCCTGAAACGTGAACGCCCCCCAAGACACTGGCCTGAAACGTGAACGCCCCCCAAGACACTGGCCTAAAACATGAACACCCCCCAAAACACTGGTGTAAAACGTGAACGCCCGCCAAGACTCTGGCGTGAAACGTGAACGTCCGCCAAGACTCAGCCGCTAAACCGTGAGTGCCCTGCGAGACTCCGTGCTCTTCCACGCTAGGGTGCAACAAAAGCCAACGCTCGCTACTTCGGCCACAAATAGTTTCAGTCACATACAGTACAGGCAGGTAATCAATCCTCAGACAGGCCAAAGCATGGTGTCACATACAGTAGTGTTTATTTAGCTGCGAGAAATCCAGAACCTTTAGCTGCTCTCTCCGCTCACGGAGGCAGTACTAAGGGCCAGATCTGAGATCCGTACACGAGCGACGCGCGAATGTGCGGAACGCACGCGCGCGCAGAATCCCGCCGCCCGGCCGCTAGCGGAGCCCGCGGCGCTGGCGACTCACCGAATCTCCCGACTTGGCCGACACGAAGTGGCTGACGAGCCCGTTCTCCTGGCAGAAGCGCTGGTGCTTGTCGGCCTTCACCGTCCTCATGTGCTCCAGGTCAACTGCAGGACAGAGGGAGAAAAAATAAATAAATAACATTTTAAAAAATATAAGACGTCCGTTTTCTGCAGCGTACGCAAACCTGCTCGGTCCTGGGTCCCACACAATTATTCAAATGCGTTTCAGGAACGTATCAAATTAATTTTTAAATACATTTAGAAAAGCGTTCGACCTGACTCCCAGAGAATCTGAGGGCACGCTGTTGACAAATCCTTCGCGTCTAATCGCTTCACGGCTCTCCACCGATCTATAATGGATTCAAAAATTCTAAAATGACCCTTCTTGATATAGCTTTAAATATTTGATTTGGAGCTCATTCGTAAAGGGACCTTTGAAGGCCTGTAAATGTTTTCATATATGTAACTCAAGTAATATGAGCGTTTGATGAAAGCACACGTCCTAATGCCGTACACACTTCCGTGGAAAGTTAACGAAAAAAACAACCACACCGTGTTTACCTGAAGTTTCTGTCAACTTCCCATTTTATTTTTATCTTGTTTTTTTTTGTTTTTTTAATTTAAAAAGACCATGCTTCTTCGGCTCTGTCCGAGTGGAACTTTACCCGCACCCAGGTGTTCGTCAGTCCTCATTCCCAGGTGATACGAGACCGCCGTGGACTGTAAGCAGCCTTAAAAAAAAATATTTTATCGGTGAGGAGACCCATCCGCGCTAATGGGTCGCGAACGATG
This sequence comes from Anguilla rostrata, assembly GCF_018555375.3. NCBI lineage: Eukaryota > Metazoa > Chordata > Actinopteri > Anguilliformes > Anguillidae > Anguilla > Anguilla rostrata. The sequence continues at coordinate 24,636,503 of NC_057939.1, read as the reverse complement.
GCGGAAAAGAAGCGCCGCAACGCACGGCGTTAGCGCGAACGCTAGAAGTTAGCAGGACGCTAGCAGGACCCGCGCGCGGGGCTAGGCCCGTCGGAGCGCAGTGATTTACCGCGCGAGTTTCGCGGCCGCCGTGTCGTCGTCGCGGGTTACGGTCGCTGCGCGACAGCGCCCCGAGGCGTTCCTCCCTCTCCTCTGGAGATGTGATGTCACGGCGGAGTCACCGGGGGGTCGCGGCGGGAGGTCGCCCGGGGGTCGCGCGGCTGAAAGCGATAGCTTCCCTCTGTGTTTCGGGGCTTTGTGTCCGCGGGAGCCACACCCAGGTCCTCTCGGCCCGGAGGGAGGGGGGAAGGCTACTGTACGGTGTTGCCTTTCCCTCCAACCAGCTTCCTTTTGTGACTGAGGTTTCACGCAGATAAGAGAATTTACCCGTCTCCTGCCTTTCTGCATGTGTGTGTGTGTGTGTACGCGTGTGTGTCTGTGTGTGTGTGTGTGTACGCATGTGTGTCTGTGTGTGTGTGTGTGTGTGTGTACGCATGTGTGTCTGTGTGTGTGTGTGTGTGTGTGTGTGTACGCATGTGTGTCTGTGTGTGTGTGTGCGTATATGCGTGTGTGACTGTGCATGCGAGTGTGGATTGTGTGTCTTTCTGTGTGTGTGCACAGTGCATGCTTGTGTGTGTATGTTTGCATGCGCCATCAAGTGAAGACATTTAGAATAATCCAACTTCGGACGGTAATGGATCAGCATTCCAAACGTCACTTTCAAGAAAATACGACTTTGCCATAGTTAGCATTCTATTTGGAAAATGTTGATTGTTTTATTAACATCCCATTATAATCCATAACTTCACCTGTACGTGCCTTCACACACTTCACCAGACAGACAGACAGACAGACATGGGACAAACAGACAGGGACTCTTGTAAAGGCTGTAATGGAGAGTTCACACAGCGCATAAACACGCCAGTGAGCGGAGGGGAGGGGGAGGTGCTTTTTAATGCCTGTAGCGAAGAGAGGAGGAACCCCAGCGCTACCAGGGCTAAACTGCAGTAATCCGTTAGATCCAGGACACTTTCTTAGGGTTATCAATGGGCTGTCAGGAGAAGATTAGCCAACATTAACACTCTGCCACAACTGCACAAGAGGAGCTGCTAATGTAAACCTGCTGACCGGCAGAAGAGCAGGCTAAAGTATTATAGAGCCAGTCAGGCTGCTCCAACCTCCAAAAACATACACGCGCAGACGCACGCATGTACGCACACACACACGGATACACAGTCTAAAGTACTATAGAGCCAGTCAGGCTGCTCCAACCTCCAAAAACATACACGCGCAGACGCACGCATGTACGCACACACACACGGGTACACAATATAAAGTACTATAGAGCCAGTCAGGCTGCTCCAACCTCCAATTATATACACACGCACGCACGCATGTACGCACACACACACGGATACACAATCTAAAGTATTATAGAGCCAGTCAGGCTGCTCCAACCTCCAATTATATACACACGCACGCACGCATATGCATAGACACAAACGCTTACATACACACACGCACATAAGAACACACACGCACACACACACACACACACACACACACATGGATACACACGCCTAAAGTATTATAGAGCCAGTCAGGCTGCTCTAACCTCCAATAACATACACACGCACGCACGCATGAACACACACACACACACGGATGCATAGGCACACACGCGTACATACACACATGCATGTAAACACACACGCACTCACATACACGGATACACAAGCTAAAGTGTTAGACAGCCAGTCAGGCTACTCTAACCTGCAATAACACACACGCACGCACACACACACGGATGCATAGACACACACGCTTACATACACACATGCACGTAAACACCTACACACATTCACATACACACATACACAAGCTAAAGTATAATAGAGCCAGTCAGGCTGCTCTAACCTGCAATAACAAACACACACACACACGCACGTTTTATCTTTTGCAAAGCTTTGTGTGAAGAATCTACAGTAAATAAACTGAGCAGATTGAGGACATAAAAGGGCTTCATAACCATACAGTATTGTGCCACTGTACTGAACTGAAGTGAATACAACCATCCCTACGGGACTCACAGAAGTAATCAGAGAAGGCTTGTTTAAATATCACACACACACACACACACAATTTCATATCTGGTTAACAAAAACAACAACACAGAAAGACAGTATACTGTCATGTCTTTACCCATGGTACGACAGTATTTTTCAGCTGTGGAAATTCAAACCCACAACTTGCATAGACCATAATGGGAATAAAGAACATCTTACTAGACCGCATTCAGCGGAATAACAATAGACAAAGAGCAGGCCTTTAAAAACCGTTCTATAGTTACCGGCGTATTGGAAGTGCTTTTGACTTCTCACAAACACCGGGCGAAAGACATGGGAAAATAACTGTGTCGCTCGGCTCCTGCCATATCGCTGTCGCAGGGCCTGCCTCGTTATCACGTTTCAGCTGACGGCAAAACGCAGCCGATAACGAGGAAGAACCCGAAACGTATTCATTCGCATTATAACAGACGAGCCGAATCACAAAACTCCACTTCGCAAGCGGCGACCGGAGACTTCGAACCTTCGCAAAATGCACAAAATATTTTGCGAGCGAAAGACCACACCGGTGCCGGGCTCAGACAGGCGAAAGGGATGATCTTCTTTAAAGCTTTGAGTCGTTTTTCTTTTTTTTTGTTTTTGTATTTTTGGTTCGCACAAAAAAAAAAAAACTTTGCGCTGGGTTATCAGGTATAAACGATCTTCCCTGCCGATCTGGTTTGCCTCAGTGCTGACAAACCGTACATCACCTTAACTACCTCCAGGAAGTGAGCGCAAATGCAAAATAAACTGTTTACCCCATCGCGCGCACAGATAGCGCGGCGGACGAGGCCGTCCCTCCGGGAGATTGATGACGCGCGCTCATCTCGGATCCGGGCGCTGTTTATTTTACTGAGGTGCCCGCTAGCGTTTCGAAGTTCCTCTTTAGCGGGAAAATAAAACAAACGCGAAATCACTGCTATATGCTGCTTTCAATGAAGTACGCGAGAACACACACACACACAAACGCACACATGCACACACACACCACACACTTTACCTTCCCCTCATTTGAGTAGCACAATGAGGGCTTGTAGGGTTTGGATTCGGATGTTTCATAACCCAAACAAACCCAAACACTCTTCTTCTGCAGGAAAGCACATGAGGAAAGCATTCATTCATCAGTTCTGACCAGTGCAAACAACATAAATGCAAATGCTACACTTCCGATACACTCACAGAGAAAGCACATCATTTTTGCGCATGCCAATATATCATGCTTCTAAAAACAACTAAAATGGAGGCCAAAAAAATATTACAGTGTTTCTACTGTTTTCCCGCTGTTGCAATATACTGTAGGGACCAAAAATACATTAGGTGTAGCTTATCCTCATATATATAACATAAACTGATATTCTGGTATTGCAGTTCACATACAGTAACTGTCAAAGGAGCATGGAAGCTGTATTTAACCAGTGTTTGTGGGGACGTAATCACTAATAAATAAATGTATAAACCGCAAAATAGCATAAAGCTTCAAAATAAATATCATCTTCAAATTTGTTTCTGTATTTTGTATCGACTATTGTGAAGCACAATGTTTCCTGTATTGAAAAGTGCTATACAAATAAAGCTATTATTATTATTATTATTATTATTAAGGTGTACGATGCATGTCCATGCTCCATTCATTAACAGAAAACATCAACATCCCGATGCATCTTTACGTTACATTACAGGCATTTAGCAGACGCTCTTATCCAGAGTGACTCACATTGTATCCAATTACACAGCTGGATATATACTGGAGTAATGCAGGTTAAGTACCTTGCTCAAGGGTACAACGGCAGTGTCCTACTGGGGAATTGAACCTGCGAACTTTAAGTTACAAGACCAACTCCTTAGCCATTATACTACACTGTCGCCCAGCCACACTGCTGCCCAGGCCCAGGCATCTCTACCTTAAACAAACTTAATGGTGATTAAGGTTAGGTTTGGGATTTGGGTTAGCGTTAGGATTTGGATAGGGATCAGGGTAAAAATGAGGGTGTGTTTTGGTTGGAATCAGGGTTTGGGATTAAGGTGTGTTATAGTTGGGATCAAGGTTCTGATTGGGATTAGGGTGTGCTAGGGTTGGAATCGGGGTTAGGGTTGGGTTTCCTTCCCAAACTAGCCCAGAACGAAGGTGTACTGATCTGACAGGGCTTTCGGGAAAAAAGGCCCACTGGGACTGATGTCAGATAAACAAATAAATATTCATGACAACATGGGAAACAACATAGTAACCAGCGAAGCTATGGTTTTGCGAAACACAGCTAGCTAGCTACAGGTGTGTCTGTTACATAAAGGTGCCGGCTGCATAGTTTCACGGTTTAAACGGGGTGGGCACTCTGGGATTGGCATTGCGGGCCCTGTGGTCCCTGCCGTCACAACTTATAAAACACACAGTAAAAAAACGCCAGCCAAACCGTGCCACGGCACCCCGCCGCACCCTTCTGCCGGACGAGCACCGGGAGAAGCGTTTAACTGAGTAACTGCAGCCGAATGAATAACACACAATTACCGCCAGCCAGGCTTGTTCAAAAGGGGTCGCTGGTGGCGGGAGAGGGCGCTGTAAAAGCTGTAGGCTTTTTTTCCCCTCTGTTTAACACCAGGGATGCCGTCGGCTTCTTCCTTCTCCGGATGGCTCTCCCGCCACGACGTCCTCCCTGGTTCCCTGGTGTTCCCGAAAATCCGACATCCCCCTTGGCGGTGGCTCCCGTTTTTCCAGCAACCCAACCACCCGCCCCTTCCCACTCGCGAACTACCTGACCCCTTCCGCGACCCCTCCGAATTCTGACCCCGCCCCCCTGGCGGGAGCCGCGGTAACACAGAGCCCAGAGGCGGCCAGGGAGCCGGGCTTCAGACCCGCCGGTCTGCGGCTTCCCTCTCGAACCCTCCTCCCACCGTACCCCGTATGGGAGGAACGCTGAACCCTCCGGCCCGTAGGGACCACACCACGAGCGCGGTCTAAAAACGGCCCGGTGGTCACGGCGTAGTCTTTCCGTTTCACGGCTGTAGTTTCAAATGGTGCTACGCTGCCCTATGTCGAATGACGCCACCTCTTGGCCAGGACTCCCTGAGAAAAGGGGTCTCTTTCTCAATGGGACCCACTGGGGAATATAAAGGGTAGATAAAAATGCCCCATAAAAAGCGCTGCAATTATACGCACTTGTGAGTGGAACGTTGAATCAACACTCATGTAACGTCACACTAGCTTCCTGACGGTGGTCCGATTAGAGTCGTCCACCGACGGCCACGCGTAGCCGTAAAAATGTTCCCGAAACGCCATGCGTCATTTACAACCCTTTCGCACCGAGCGACCGTTCGTACTGAAGGCATTACGCGGAAAAGCCGCGCAAGGGTTGCTTTGGAAAAATCCGAACGACAATAATAAAAGGGGTTTCGCGTAACGTGAAAAGGGACGATAAAAGCAGCCAGGGCCTGTGCGTGCGGTAAAGCACAGCCGTAGCAGAGCGGAAGCGTAGCGCCGAGGCAGCAGTCGAATTTTAAGAGAGCTCTCGAGCACTAAGGATAAGACGGCAGAAGGCGGCTCAAAACACGAGCGCTAAGAGCAAAGCGCTGCACTCAAAGCAAAGCAATCCACCGCCCAAAAGAGCTTTTCAAAACAGGGCTAAGACATTCTATGATGTACTGGTGCCAAACCTAAGACTAAGACCGAGTTCATCTGAGCATTTGCATCCTTACTGTACTTTCGGTTTGACACCGACAAGTAGATATGTCTGGAGCCCCATTTACATGTATATATTGCCCTTATCATGTATTAATCCCTGTACTGGACTGACTCACTGGAGTGACTGGACTAAACCAGTCTGGGTGCTGTTTGTGGTCAACGTGGTGCCAAATTCCGTGGCATTGTAATTCAGATTGAGGACCTTGAATGGGCTGGAATGCGAAACGAACTGTGCCAAGACGAAACAGGCAAAACTGAACAGGACTTCAACCCGATCGCTTGTTATTGCTCAGCGCGCTCGCTCCCTACGAAACATTTTTCTCCGGCTTGTTTTTGAAAAGGCCGTAAAAAGTTACGACCGAGCAGAGAGAAGGGAAATAAAACGGCATTGCTCCCACGCATGCGTCCCTCCGCCAGCGCGTTCGTGTGAATCTCGTCCAACGCCGCGGGCGGCGGGCGGAGGGTGAGCGTGCGGCCGCGGTCTGACCGTGACGGGCGGGCGGGCGGTCGGGAGGACCGGGCTGACCAGGGCCAATCGGGAGAGAGGGAGCGTGCGAGAGCGAGTGATAAGGCGCTGGCTCCCCAGGCCCACACACACAGAGGCCTCTTTGTGCCCCGGTGGCCGGACACCAGGAGAACTTACGGGGACTCGAACCCTTCCTCCTGCACACAAGAGCCCTGTCAGCGGCACACTGATCACAGCTCATCCTTTCAGCAGCCTGCTACACACACACGCACACTCTCACTCTCTCTCTCTCTCTCTGCCACACACACACACACACGCGCGCACTCTCTCTCTCTCTCTCTCTCTCCCACACACACACACACACACACCTCTCTCTCTCTCTGCCACACCACACACACACACCACCTCGTCTCTCTCTCCACACACACACACACACACACACAGACGCACACACACACACACAGGCGCACACACAGCAGGCCGGGCGGACTCCAGCAGTAGCAGGTCTGGGCGGGTCGGGGCCGCACGCCCGCTGGCCGGGTTTACGAGCTCCCGGGACCCGTGAAGAGAACGCAGCGGCGCTTCTGCCGAGCCCGCCCACGCCGCCGCCCATCACGTCCCCGCCAATCACATCACACGCACACAGCGTCCCCGCTAAACCCAGCAATAAAACCCGCGAATAAAGCAACACTCTAATGAAGCTTCACTCAATCCGTCCCATCCTCCAGGGCGGTACCGGTCGACCCCAAACCTCAGAACACTTCTCAGTGCTCATCAGTCACCTCCGCAGTGACCCGGAAGGGTCACCAATAGATTTCCTCTGCGCTTAAATTCAGGGTGAGATTTCATTAAAAGCATCTAAAAGAGTGAAGACCTAATGTGACTATCAGAGGCCAGAGAGCTAAAAGGATTACTGTGTATAATAAACTGCAAGATCAGTTTAAAAAAACAAAACAAAAAAAATCTGTGAAAATAAACCTTAAACCTAAAAAGAAGCATGAAGCATGTCCTGTATGGAAAAAGAATACATGGCAATATATTAAAAATATGTGAAAAAACACTTGAAAAACAGAATACGTATTTTTCCACAGCAATGTATGTTTCAAAATTTTTTAAAAAGTGAAAATTAGAATTTTTTGTACACACGCTGTGAAGTAGTGAAATAAGCAATCTTAATACACTTTATTTCAACATATTTGCTGTATATTTCCAGGAGTGGTGTTGTACAGGCTAGAAACTGACCCGCAGTATCCAAGGCATTATTTATGCTAACTACGGTTACACATGCTTCACCTGGTGCAGGCCTGACGCATGCTAAATGTAATCTTACGTGATGCCTGCTCGGTGCACCAGTACAGAGGCGACACGGTGGCCGGGCTGGGTGTGTTAATTTGGCACGTACGAAGGAGATGTCAGAATTCTCTCACAACGTCAACGCACCTTGTGACTTGTGAAAACACTTCTCTGCGTTGCGCACTTGTAAATGTTGTTAGTTTTTTTCTGGAAACGGGCTAAGGTAAACTATTTATGAGACAGGCAAACACATATTTACCAGTACGGTGATTCTGTCTGTTGGCTTTGTTAAATGAAGGTGGCTTGGAAAATTCCATTTAGCTTTTTCTTGCTCATTCAAAAATAAAAACAATCATTTAATTTTTTTTAAAAAGTATATTTGCCTGTGAAAATCAATTTAACAGAAAATATGCATTATCATACATCTTAAATATAATCATATAATTATATGTATTTAATTAAGTAATATATAATTTAATAATATATAAATGTTGAAGGCTACTTTTTGCCTAAACAAATAAACAAATGTATGAACAATATTATTAATTATTTATACGCACCCCCCATCCTTCCACAGAACTTATATTTGATCGCATTTATTTATTCACAAATAAGGTTAAGGGAATATTTAGGGAGAATTTAAATGGCTTAGAAATACAAGCAAACAAAATGAGCAGGTGAGGAAAAACAAATCCCACGGGACTTACAAAGATATCAGCGTTGAAGAACATTTATTAATTTATTTGTTTATTTGTTTGTGTGTTACGGCTGAATCAGGTGCTGTGAAAGAGGCTCCACCCCAAACGGAACGTTAACATCGTGAGACACGGTTGCCGCGGGCCGCACCGTCGGGCGCTCGTTAAAGCCGGCGGCCGTCGTCGCGGCGACGGCGGAATAAAAGGCTCCGTCTGACCGCGGGGCGGCGCGGGGCGGTGCTCCAGACGGCGCTGGGCCCGGTCAGGTGGCCCGGTGGTACGCGCGGGTAATGGCCTGTGACGTACCACACAAGGAGGCAGCAGAAGACCGATCGTCCGCTGCATGTGCGATAATATTTGCTTTACGGACGGCCCGGGTGAATGAAGACATTCAACGCGGCCGCGCGCGCGGGAATCGCTACGGGGACGGGCGCGAGAAGCGTCCGCGCGGTCGGCGACGTTCCGGGCCGGCGCTCGACGTCGCAGCAAAGCCGCTCAAACAGGCCAGGGGGTGGGGGGGGGTGGGTGGGCGGCCGGCCACACAGCGTCCCCTTACCCCCTCCCCTATAGAAACCCTACCTCTATCTCAATGCGCTGCAGATGCGGACACTGGCTCTGCTGCATCACCGCTAACGGCGCTCCACTGTCGCGCGAGCGGCGGGGTTTCGAAACCCGCCTCGTTATTCAATCGGCTTTACTGCGCGCCGCCGTGTGAGGTCCTTCGCGCCGAGGCCCGTAAAACGAGAGGCGGCGTGGCGTGACGGCTGCGATCTTCCGGCTGCTTCCAGCGGAGAGCGCGGCGGCGCGTACGGCGGGGTCGCGACCTCTCGCCACTTCCTGTAGTTTTTTTTCCTGAGCGTTTAAATCGCTATTAGAATCTGTAACAATCCCTAAGGCTCAGTTTAGCTTGCTAGCTAGTATTTTCCTTCTATACCCCCTTTATTTATCGGTTGTCTAAAACAGCAATCGATGAATAATTACGTGCTGTCGGCACAGTAAAACGTTGCATAAATAACACAACCTTATTGGTTCTGAGGGGAAATTCACTAATGCTGTACATCATGTCTATTTCAAGTACGAATAATAAAGAGGATTTATTTTCTTCTGTATTCATCGAGGGTACATTATTTTTTAAATCGTGGGAAAAACCGTGAAGCTATGGATTGCCTGCTTTTAAAAGACTAGAGAGAACATAAAACAGTGCCATTATGCCAGATTACTCACCGAAGATGAACATACATTTCAGTTCATTAAATTATTGAACTGAATAAAAAATAACAGCCGAAAACTAGTTTGATTTTGAACTTATGATAGAAATAAAAACACGCAGCGATAAAATTAACTGTCCATACTTGTTCAGGTACATTACTGCAAAATAATGTGTCTCGCATTGTATTTCATATATTGTTTAAATTAACATTTTTATTGGAAAAATTGCCACATATTTCCCAGCAACTAAAATTCAGAAGGCAAAAAGGTGTATACCTTATATTATTTAACTAAACCAAAAGTTAAACAAGAAATATTTAAGCCTAATAGAAGTACAAGCAGATATACATAAAAATAAGGAGAGTAACACAGAGAGCAATCATCCACTGTCCACCAACATCACCATGCGACATGGTAACATCCAACAGCTTGGTGCCTGTGCCCAATAAATAAAAGGAACTGAACAGGTATTTCTCCAGCAGCATATATTCCACCCCTAGTGGTGAGATATCGCTACTGCAGTTAACCGCTGTGGGAGCCGCTCTTCCTCCAGTCCCAGCCTGAAAGCGCGGCGGTAGCGCTCACCAGCAAGATGGCGCCGAAGACAGCGACCAGGCGTGAGGACACGCGGCGAGGCCCTCCCCTCCACTCCCCTCACCGAAGCGCACACCCGCCCGCACACCCACCCCCGCGTAGCCGCGCAGACGCCGCTGACGTGTGCGCCTTTTCCCCGTTTACAGCGAGCCCCGGGCCCCGCGAAGCCCAGCCTTTTGTCCGCCACATGTCCATTGTGCCCTAACCGTTCCCCCGGGGGCAATTAAAAACCTTCAGTTTGTTATAAGAGGGTCTGAAGTGCCACGGCCGGAGCCAGAGAAAACACCTTCCAGCCAAACGGAAAACAGAAGCGTATTCAGCCTCCCTGCACCCGGCGGATTATTAGCATCTCTGGATTAAGAAACGCGCAGGCCCTGCGCTGAACAGACAGGAAGTGAGGCCGATTTACGGGGGGGGGGTCGGGGGGGTCTCGCACCCCTCACCGTTCCTCCCGCCAAATGTGCGAACACCCCAGAACAATGTTGGTGGCATTTCCAAAAAAAAAAAAAAAAAACCATCATGAGAACCCGGCTTTTTAAAAACACGTCAACCCTCACGTGGCGACTGAGTGCGAGGTTTCTGGGGGCGGGGCGGGGGATGGGGGGGTGAGGGGGCGGGGGGTGGGAGATGCGCGGAAACGCCGCTCTACCGAGCAGAATGTAAACACACGCGTGTTGCTTTACACAACACTAAAACGGGCCAATAAAAAGATATCCCTGGACAGGACGCAGGAGAGTTTTTTTTTTTTTTATATATACGTAAAGCAGTCCTGAGACGTGGAGAAGGAGGAGAAGAAGAAGAAGAAAAAAAACTTATCTGTGGAAAGGAGAACATTTCCCATGCAGAGCTGGTTCAGATCCACAGAGGTTAAAGGATACAAGCCTCTGTGCTAAAAGCCATGAGTAATGGTGCAGGGTTAAGAGAACTGAACCCATTTAAGTCACACCAAATAAGGACCGTGGGGGTGGGGGGTGGGGGGGGTGAATGTTTCTGAGACCCGGGGAGGGAAATGGAGTTAGCGGAGGCAGCGGAGGGAGGTCAGACAGTCATTTTTAAACACAGAGCAGAAGAGCTGCGTTACAGACTGCAGAGAGGAAGAAAAGTAAACTGCAGAAAGGACTGCAGGAAGCCCAGCTCCAGACACGGGACACTGGGAAGCTTTCTTATAAGGGGTGAGAGTCACAGACACAAGGCTGGAAGAGACAGAGCGGGTGTGAGTATTTCACAGAGAGGGCTGGTCTAAATAAGGCCAATTAAAACACTTATAGTCACTCAGATCCTATCCGCCCAGTTGTCCTGTGCAATGCAAATATTTACGACAGAAAAAACTACAGCTGTGCATTTTGTCGGATCAGTTCAGTTTGGACAGTTCAGTGCTATGATGCAGCTCCTGCAACTGCACAAACAAAAACACACTCGCACACAGTCACACACACGCTTACACATGTGCACACATACATGCACACACTCCCACACGCACACACACACACTCACTCATTCACACTCACACACATGCACGCATGCACACACACACACACAGACACACAAACACACACTCATTCACACTCACACTCACACACAGTTGGACAGGAGCCTGGCCTCCTCCCTGCAGCAGGTCATGTGATACTGCAGCGCGGCTGGAGGAAACCATAGAACAAGTGCAGAGCTAAGAGGCCTCTAAGTGTCCCTATGAATAACTCATTTAAATATCCCTGACAGCCTCGGGCTACGAGCCAGCACAGCGCACAATGACGCTAGGGCTTCAGGACAGGGCAGGCCCACGCTCAGCACTGCAGCAGCCTGCTTCCTCTCCAACTCCAGCTCAACTGCAGGCTGCAGGGCCTGTGTGCAGACTGTGCGTGTGACACTCTGAGTATGCGATACCCTGTGTGTGATATTCTGTGTGGGTGGGTGTGATATTCTATGTGTGATGCCTGTTGTGATATCTGTGGTGGTGTGATATCATGTGTGATACCTGTGTGTGATATTCTGGTGGGTGTGATTTATTGGATACTCTGCGTGTGATGCTCTGCTTTTGACACTCTGCATGTGATACTCTGTGAGCGTGATACTCTGCGTGGGTGATGCTCTGCTTGTGATGCTCTGCGTGCGATACTTTGCGTGGGGGATGCACTGCATGCGATAGTCTGTGCGTGATACTCCATGTGTGATACTCTGCGTGTGATACTGCGTGTGATACTCTGTGTGCGTGTGTGTGTGTGTGTGTGTGTGTGCATGTGTGTGTGTGTGTGTGTGTGTGTGTGTGAGAGAATGTGTGCATGTGTGTGTATGTGAGTGTGTGAGAGAGCGTGGGTGGGAGCGCGTGCGTGTGTGAGAGCGTATGTCTTTTCAATAAAATCTTTTATTGGCTTCCTCTCAGAATTGTTACAAGAGGTGCCATTCTTTAACACAAGTATCTGGGCGGCATCTGGGGTTCTCAGGGGGAGGGGGGGTTAGGGCTGGGGGGGTCGCTGCTCCTGGGGGGGAACACTGCACTCAGAGAAAGGGAAGAGGGCATTTTGGGGTCACAAGCCGTCCACTCAGGACCAAGAGGGAGATGAGGAGAGAGAAAAGAAGGAGAAGAAGAAGGGATTAAAAGAAAGGAGGGCTGTAGTGAAATCCTGACTGTGCATCATTGCCCAGTCCAGGGAGGGAGGGCGTCAGCAGGCCGGGATTCTCCCCGTATCGCTACACAACACCACTGTGACGTTCTACACCTTCAGTTTTTAACCAAGATAGTGCTGTCCTGCAGGCGCTCAAAAGAGTATTTCATTCTACAAGCAGTACTTTGTTTTTTTTTTAATCCTGAAGTATTCCATGCTTCCAACTGCTTCCCTAACAATTATCACAACCATCCTGTAAGGCATATTTCAATGGACTGTGAAAGTCAACGAAATGTTCTAGAAAGAACTCAAACGAACAGCGAAGCAAGAAAAGGAAAAAAAAAAAAAAAAAAAAAACCACTGAACGACCGTGACAGCGCGGACCTGGGAACGCTCGCTACGTCCAGCTGTCCCGGAGAGCCAAAAATACTCCCTGAACCCATCCCGCCTGGCCCCGCGTCTCCTCCTGAGCGGCCGGTGTCGAGTGAAGCCGCTTCCCCAAAGACCTTCCCTTTCACAGGCATAAATCAGGACGGCGTAATTACTGTTTACCCTCGCTGTTCCATTTCGGCTGTCACTCATCCCACTGCCATGGGAACCTGCGGAGTCTGTGCGGAAAGGCCCGGGAACGCCGTGTGTTTCTCATTCTTCCCCGACGCGCAGTCTTCGGCGTTCGAAAAACCGAACGGGCCGCCGGGGTGCAAGAAATAGAAAGGTCCGGACGGCCGGTTCCCAGAAGACACCGCGACTGGCTTCTTCCCTCGCAAAAAATGCGCCCGAGCGAAGGTCGGCGGAATAGCGCCGTGCGGTTATTGATAGCCCCCGGCGGGGCGATTCGGGTCAGTGTTTTTTTTCCACGCCGCAGGAGTAAGACGCACGAAGAGAGCGAGCAGGGCGGGGTTTATAAACAGGAGGAATGCGAGGCGCCGGGGGCCGACGGCCAATGGGACAGCGGGGGGACTCGCGGCGCGTTGGCACAGCTAATGCATAGCCGGAGCACGTAAGCACTGCTAATGCGTAGCCGGAGCACGTTAGCACGGCTAATGCATAGCCGGAGCACGTTAGCACTGCTAATGCATAGCCGGAGCACGTTAGCGCGACTAATGCATCGGTGCCGCGCCGAAGCACGTTAGCACGGCTAATGCATCGCCGCCGCGCGGGAGCGCAAAGTGCCCAGAATTAATGCGTACATTACAAGCTGACCTTCGAACCTTCTGTTGAGTAAGGGATCAGCACTTCCTGCGCGGAGACACCACTCCAGGAGTCATCCATCACGGGCGCGGCGGAGGCGAGAGTTTTAATTACGGGCCGCTCCGTTCGGCCGCTCCTCCGCCCGTCAGGGGGATGTTTAAAACATCGCCTGTTATTAGTCTTTATTTTCTCCGGGACGGGACGGGGGGGGGGGGGGTGGTCTGGTTAACGTCCGGCTGGGCCTGCCCGTCGGAGGGGCGGGGAGAGGAGCCCGCGGGGCTCCGGGAGAGGCAGATAAGCGCTGCCGGGACGTCCCGCCGCGAGATCATAAATCACCCCTAAAACCCAGCGGCCCCTGGAGCCCTGATCCCCAGCTACTGCACTCCGGCTCTACTGACTATCAATCCAGCCTGAGAGAGACAGAGAGGGAGAGAGAAAACACTCACACCGGGATAGACATATTATTAATGATATTAAAAGACAGACTTATTATTTTTGTCTGTACAGTGTATGTCTAGATCCATGTTTATCCATTAAACTGTAATGTCCTTTTCTGTGCTTTGCCAACATAAGATGTATCTTGTCATGCCAATAAAGCTTTATTTTATTTGAATTTTAAGGGTAGAGAGGGGGTGAGAAAGAGAGAGAGGGCTCAAAGAGAACGACAGAGAAACACACACACTGGCAAGCACACAAACTCAGAGAGTGTGTCAGCTGAGACACACACTCTCGCACACCGCACCCTCACAGGCGTACGCGCCGAGCGAAGAGCGCGCAGTCAGAAACGCGCGCTCTCTCCAAACCAAACACGACGCCGCGGCCCGGCGCCTCTGCCCCAGATAATGAAGAGGGAAGACGCCGCAGGGAGCAAGTCAGCCCTAAACAATGACGGCACCGCGGCGGACCGGGCCAGCCCCGCGCGCTCTCTCTCCCCCCCCCCCCCCCTCAGATGTGGGAGCCGCTGGCTGCAGTGGACGAAACAGCCGGGGCTTCCTGCCTTCGGCTGCATGTGAGCTGGCCGGTGGAAGCCACAGGCCCCGCTCCCCTGCCTGAGGACTCACTTTTGTTCCCCACCAGGGAGATGACCGGCTGCACCTCGGACTCCTCGTTCACCTTCTTCACCATCCCGAACCAGTCCTCCAGGTTCTCGAAGCTCTGGTAGTTAGTGATGTCATAGACGAGAAGAATACCCTGGAGGCAGGAGAGGAGGAAGGAAGAGTGAAGCAGGTCTGAGGACCGAATCCCTTCAGATATTTTATCAAACAACATATCACACACACACACACATATATATGCATACAAACACTGACACAGAAACTTACATAAACATAATCATACATATGGACACATACACACACAAAGATTATGAAGATTAAGAGGATCGTGTATGAGTTTTAATTTTAATATTTTAATATTGTTAAATTACAGTTGCGTGAAAACTGTTAAAATGGGAGATGCAAAACTGAACAGTATTGTATACAGGGCGGCCATTTTGGCTCAAAGTGACAGGAGAAGGGCAGGGTGGCAGAGTGAACAGCAGGTGGCGTTGGTGCCTCAGACGGCAGCTGCGGTCCCTGGAGAGGCAGGCCCAGAGCACTGCTCTGAAGGCCCCAGCGGGAGAAAGGGTTCAGCCCCCAGGGCCCTGAGGCCCGGGGCGGAGAGGAAGGGGGGGTGAGGAGTGACGCGAGGAAAACGGCGTACGCGCGGAGAGCGCGCTCGGGAAGGGAGGCTGCTCGCTGCTAGGCCGCACAGGGGCTAGAGAGACGCAGCTGCGACGCTCGCCCCCAGCCTCTTTCTCCCCGTTCGGCGCCATTACCACGCTCTGCCGTTTAAATGAGCCTCGCTCATTAGCCGCAGATTAGCCTTCACCCGGCTAGGTCTGTGACATCACAGCGTCACCTCTCTGTGCGCAGTAACTCATTTCACTGAAGAACAAAATCTCTGTTCCAGTACGAAATCATTAAATAATCATTAAATATGGCCTTGTGTGTTTTTAGAATAATAATATTTAAATGCACCAAGGCAACACACAGGCGTTTATACAACAGCCACCTGCAGACATACCAGTGACAACCACTGACACTGCACACACAGATGTGCATATAAACAAAATTACTCTCAAACACACGGACAAACTGCCTCTCCCTCACACACACACACACACACACACACACACACACACACACACACACACACACACACACACACAGACCCACACAGTCTGCATTTAGTAGTCCGGCAGCTTCAACCCTAGTCACGCTACACTAATATAATTATTAAAGCTTATTAACCCCACAGTCTAACGGAGCATCACTGTAACAGACTGTGAATGAGCTATAGAAAGGCGGACATTCACCCGTGTGAGTGTGTGTGTGTCTGCGTGAATTCAGGACTGTACCTGAGCTCCATAAATGTATTTGTCCAGCATCTTGCCACCTATAGTCTGTCCCCCAATGTCCCAGACCTGCAGAGTAGCATTCAGGTTGCCTGGAAGAAAAGACCACAATAACAGCACCGATTACACACAGCAAACAGCATTACACACATCACTCATTACCAACAGCCAACAGTATACACCGCCATTACCCAGCAAACGCATTACACACGCCATTACACAACAGCATTACACTAACAGCATTACCACCTCATTACACACAGCAAACAGCATTACACTACACCACACACACACGTCCATTACACCCACAGCATTACACACACCCTCATTACACACAGCAAACAGCATTCACACACCACATACACACAGCAAACAACATTACATACCACCATAAACACAGCAAACAGCATCACAACACAATTACACACAACAGCATACCATACACTCATTACAACACTAACAGCTTACACACACGCCATTAACACAGCAACAGCATACACACCGCCCATTACACAGCAACAGCATTACAACCACCCCTACACACACGTCCATTACACACAGCAAGCGCATTACACACACCGCTCATTACACACAGCAAACAGCATTACACACACCGCCCATTACACACAGCAAACAGCATTACACACGCTAAACAGCATTACACACACCTCTCATTACACACAGCAAACAGCATTACACATACCACCCACTACACACACCGTCCATTACACACAGCAAGCAGCATTACACATACCGCCCATTACACACAGCTAACAATATTACATACACCACCCATTACACACAGCAAACAGCATCACAAACACCTAATTACATACAGCAAACAGCATTACACACACCTCATTACACACAGCAAACAGAATTACACACACCTCATTACACACAGCAAACAGCATTACACACACCTCATTACACACACAACAGCTTACACACAGCTCATGACACCAGCAACAGCATTACACACACCTCATTACACACAGCAAACAGAATTACACACACCTCTCATTACACACAGCAAACAGCATTACACACACCTCATTACACACAGCAAACAGCATTACACACACCGCTCATTACACACAGCAAACAGCATTACACACACCGCCCATTACACACAGCAAACAGCATTACACACACTACACATTGCACACAGCGAACAGCATTACACACCATTAGACAACATTACATTATGTCACAGATCTCACAAATAAATACAGGCTTTAAAAATGTGCCAGGCGTTTCATTATGAATAACATATCAGTATCCCAGAAAGCAAATGCCGATTTTTCTGTAATTTTGAGGAAAAACCGAGGACAATTTGTGCAACCTCATTTCCATGAGACAATTCAATTCTTACACATCTTCGTGGTTCCTGAAATTAAGAAATGAGCATTTGTAAACAGTAAAAAAAAGTATAGCTGTTCTTTAACTGCCTAGCTCAGCGGCACGGGAGAAAACTGCGCTCAGCCTAGACTGAGCGCTCTCGTAAATCAGTATCAGCGGCTCTTAAACCACGACCCCAGAGTAAAATAAATACGCACATAAATAAGTGTAAAGGAAGAGCAGCCTGGGACCAGAATGCGGAACCGGGATTTTGCACTGAAACCCTACACAGCGTTTCACAACAAGGCCTGCGCTTCACAAGGAAAGCCTACACTTTATATGAGCATCCCCGTTAAACGCCACAGAGTGGAAGCCCACACTTCAGAGCAGCAACGCAATCACTGTGCTTCAGTCATTTGAACAGCAGCCATAGTCATCAAACTGACCAGAGATAGCCCAGGCCCCCAATGCCGCTGATCTGCTATGCACAGGACACGGCGAAGCACTGATCTGAGATCAGCCGGAAGGATCCTGAAGCAGTATCCAGTCACTGGCCTTGATTCAAGCAACATTCACCCTGAACTGCAATTTAAAAATTAAAGTTAACTCCTTTACAATGTTCTTCATTAGGCGTTCCTCTTGTGGCTGCATTATTAGAAGCATATTCATTAGTGATGTGAGTCATAATGCCCATTTACGGAATTCCAAGTGAGACATATTATCAGACATATTCTCACTCAGAAATCAATCTAACTTCATCCCCAAGCAGAATTATTACTGAAACTGCTGTGCCTAGCACTGATGCTGGTATTACTGTTAGCATATGGCCACCATTTTTCAGATTTAATTTCTATTCACACACTGCTTTGCTGGTTTGTTCAGGCACACCGTAGACCAGGCACTCAATCTCACGTTAGAGCCTCTAATTTTGAGGAGGAATTTTATAAAAAGTAATACTGCTGGTAAAATAAATTTTGGAGACAATAAAGGAGGGGGTTAATCTCATTACGGTCACTTCAGCCTGGCAGAGAACCGTCGCTCTCTGTCCAAAGAACATCTCCCAGGCCAATCCCGAGAGACAAACAGGTTCTGCTCACCCCGAAATTTAAACTCTTTCCAGCAGGCCGAGAAAAGCGTAGAAGAAAAGGCCTTCTTAGCCCGGGTTTCGACTGTTTGCATTGTGCCCCGCGCTGCCAAAGAGTGAGCGCGCGGACAAATATGTGGTGTTAAGAAAAATAAAGGCAATTAAACAAAAAAAAAAGAATAACCCAAGAGGGAAAAAAAAGAAACATTTTAAGGTTTTCCTGACCCCAATTTGCAGGAGAGAGTTACAAAACCAAATCAAAATAAATATTTTATTCCTTCGGAGAAAAAAAAAACAAAAAAAAAAACAAGGCAGAGCATGCAGTGCTTATGTGAGAGAGTGGGGGACAGGGAGAGAGAGAAAGAGAGAGGGAGAGAGAGAACACGAGAGGGAGGGAGGGAGAGTGAGAGAGAGAGAGCAGGTAAAAAATAAACCCCATTCAGAGCAAACAGTGTTCGGAGGAGCTGCACCAAAGGGCTCAGAGAGGGATTTTACACGACACCCAGGGAGTGGGGCCGGCGGGGCATGATTGACAGGGCGAACTGGGCATGCTCGCGCTGGCTGTACAGAGGAAGGAAACGTGAGCGTCACAGTGAATACATCCAGACTACACAGCCACACGCTGAAGCGCACACTGAAGGACCTACCCTGAATCTCAGGCTTGTGATTTCATACCCCACCACCACCACCACCACCACCACCAACACTGCTCCTTTTTTTCACATGGAAAGGAAAAAGTATACATTCTGTAGGCTATTTATTTCACAGTTCAATCCTTACGATAAATGATTTATGATTTATGCACCGGTCAACACCTCAGAGGTATTTGCCAATGAAATGAAGCAGTAACTCAATATTTCCCATGATCACCTCTAGTCCCAGACTGCCCCCCCCCCCCCATGTCTGCAGCTTCACATATTTTCACTGAAAAAAAAAAATGAAGCGGGGGTTTGGAGGGAACAAGAGCAATACATTTAAGTGCTTGGGCTAAAATCTTATCAAAGCTTTCCTGTCATTTACCAATCAGTTATAGCCTCTTCTCACAACCGTTCTTTAAGGCTCACTGATTGGTGGCTGCACAAGGGCTACAAACACACACATACACACACACAAGCGCACACACACACACACACTGAGGACGTTGTGAGCCAGACCCGGGTGGAAAATGTGCGCTGTGTTTGAAAAGCCGCTCTTTCACTGTAAGAGTGACATGCCTCTTCAGCACTGAAGGACCAACAGGCCAGAGGGAGTATTCCCGCCCAGCGAGGGGGAGGAGCCCGAAGGCCACCCGCTTCGCAGGAGCCACAGTGCTGCCGGGAACCCCCCCTCCCCACACACGTACGCACACACACATATACACACATACTGTACGCACACAAACACGCACACAAACACGTACACACATACTGTACACACACGTACGCACACATCACACAACGTCGCACACAAACACATCACTACATACATACTGACACACACGTACGCACACACACATATACACACATACTGTACGCACACAAACACGCACACAAACACGTACACACATACTGTACACACACGTACGCACACACACGTACACTCATACTGTACGCACACACACACACACATACCCACATACTGTATGTACACACACACATACTGTACGTGCACACACGTACGCACACACGTACACTCATACTGTAGCACACACACACATGCCCACATACTGTATGTACACACACACATACTGTACGCACACAGACACACACATACTGTATGCACAAACATACACACACAAACACGCACGCATGCACACACACACATGCACACATATGTACAAAAACACACACATACTGTATGCACATACACACACACACACACGAACATACGTGCACGCGCACACACACATGCACACAAACACCTATGCAAACACAACATGCACACATGTGCATGCATTGACTCGCATACACATGCACACACGCGCATACATACACACGTGCGCACGCACATACACACACGTACGCAAACGCGTGCACCCACACAGACATGAAGGCACACATAGACACGTACGCACACACAAGCAAAGCTACATCAAGCAGACAATAAAACAGGCAAAGTGCTGGAAGCTGCAATAAAGATAGCCTACGTATTTACCAAGATGCACAGCACACAGAAATATGAGCAAATAATCCCTAAACAGGCTTAGTAGTTAGCAGTTGATCATCAGTAGACAACAAAATGCAGCAATCTGATGACAACATATCCTAAAAGAATACATAAACACAAAGCTTTGTTCAGACCAAAGACGTATTCTTAATTCTAACTTTTAGTCATGGTTTTTCAAACTCTTTTTTATCTTAGATTCTGTCCGGATGTGAATATGCGAGCAAAAACCCATGTATAACAAACAATCTACTGAAAATGTAAAAATGGCGGTTTTAGCATTCTCTTACCGATCAATGAATTGATCAATGACAACTTTTAATTTCATTTCAGTTGCAGCTGCAATTCATTTCTGTCTTTTTCATATGTTTAAAGTGTTTTGAAAATCAAAATATAGCAGAAGTTGCACAACGGGCACTTATATTACAGAATTACAGAATTATTTGGCTTTTCCGCGGAATTGAAAAGAAGTAAATAGGATCATGCAGGTCTTATGCGGACTGGAACAAAGCTCAGTTGAAACCCAGGGATAAGGGACATGGATATAAATATTAAATATATTTGCTCTGCAGTGCGCCCAGAGAATTTTTCGCTAGATTTCCCGTGCCGCACATAACATGTCTGTAAGGTTCAGGGGGGGAAAAAGCGAGTTGTGTTTGCTCTAGAGAGAACAGCCTTCAGAACGAATAAACTTGAAAAAAGGCAGACACCCTACAATACAGAGCGCTCCCCCAGAAACAGGAATTTCAGGAAAATTCTGGGGAAAAAAATCATTTAAAAAAAAAAAAAAAAAACGACTGATTAAAATAAAGGAAATCCTTATTTAAATCGGTAAAATGAAAATTGCAGCCAGCAAGAAAAAGGGATCTTTGAATAAAGCCTATTCAATAAGTGAAACTGATATGTTGAGTAAATACAGTAGCAACCATAAAAATATTACCAATTAAATTAAATCTTCCTGGTTGTTGGTGACACAAGTATGGAATAGAATGCAATACCTAATACATAGAAAATCAAATTCTTTGGGCTTTTTTCTTTTTAAACAGCATTCTACCTACAGTGCTATATCCCAGATCTAGCCGTCGGACAAACAATAACACCAACTGTGCCGAAATGCCTGTGCGTATGTGTGTGCGTGTGTGGTGCGTGAGTGTGTGCGTGCACGTGTGTGTTCTGTAACCTAATTCTCAAGTACCTCTTCACACTTCACACTTTTGCGATTTTAACTCTGTTAACTTCTCATACTCAGTTCATTATTTACATTTTTCATTTATAGTCTCAATTAAGATTTGCACAATGTATGTGTATTACTCTTATGGATAACTGACAGGAAATATTCATGACACACGTTACTATTCATACGGCTCGATGTCCGTAAAGGGAGAGTGGTGGCTCTGTACCTATGCTACAGCTCCTCTTGATGCTTTGGTGTTACACATATCGGGGCATACAGACCTTTTATGTCAGACCCGATAAGAGCGCACATCATACATAACATGATAGAAAAATGAGGAAAATCATAATGATAGCGATTATGATAATCATTATTTTCATATTAGTTCTACTGTCCTTCCTGTCGAGCAGAGTGTGAAATACGGATTTTGAGGGGGGTGGGGGTGTTATTTGTGAGGGTGGCCCCGGGTCGCTGGCGATGCGACACCCACGGGGCCGAGCGTTCCCGCCGTTCGGAGAGCGGCGTTCCGCAGGCCGCGGGCGCGGGAGGACCGGAGCGCGCCATCGCCGCGGGCGGCGGCTCACCTGGCAGCGTTATTCTCTTCAGAAAGAAGTCCAGGCCTATCGTCTGCTTGTACTGCTTCCCGAAGGCCTCCTGAGCGAACCGCGTGGCCAGCGACGTCTGAAACGGAGAGAGGGAGAGAGAGACGGGGGGCAGAGAGAGAGAGAGGGGGGGGAGAGGGGGAGAGGGAGAGCTTATTTTCCCATGTGCAACAAGTCACAGTAAGTCACAGCAAATGTCCTTGCTTTGTTTTTGCCTTCCGACTGTTCAGAGAAATGTTTCAGAAACCCGGGTTATACGGAACACATTTTGTTTTTGTGTGTCTGTCTAACACTGATCATTATATTATTGCACACAATGTACAGAATAATACAGCATGAAAACCCAAATTGAGAAAACAGGTGTTCAGATGCACAATAGAGCAGATAATTGCAGCAAATTTAAAGCTTCAACAGTGTCAAGATTTTTTTTTTATACTTAGAATTCAACAAAAATAAATGAATGACAGATTCTTAAATCCATGGGAATTCTCGCTTGGACTGCCAAGTTTAATTCCTTTTGATGGATGAGATGAACCCATAAGAGAGAAAAGGAGTGCAACAGCATGTCACGTTGCCAAATCTGGAACCGTACAACTGCATAAACAGTGCAGTTAACCGAAAGAGAGGGGACCTGCTCAGTGTCCTGCGGTCCCGGGTTCGATGGCTGGCTACATTCAGACAGACACCGGAGTTTCCCCGGAGCCAAAACTGACCTCTAACCACACACTCACAAAGTTAGCAATGACTAAATCTCCAAAGTAAGTAGGTACTAAGCAATAACTAAAACAATGTGCAAGCAGCCCAAAGTTCCTTCACAGGCCTCTACGGACGTAGGAGAACACACAGTCTCACACGCAAAACACGCCGTGGGAAAAATGGCTCGGCCTAACGGTGACAAACACAAAAGGAATGGGAATCGGTCCATGAAACCTCTGTTTTAGTAGCCCAAACAACTGTATACAAAGCTAGAATAAGTAGCCAAGACAGAATCTACTTTCCACATGCATATGTTGGCATTGCAATACAATTTTCTTCGTTTTACAGAAGCCTGGCTTCGTGCATGTGTGTATGTTTTACACACATCCATTATTATTTTCATTCCAAAGTTTGAAAGTAACCTGGCCTTTATATGCTGGCGTAGCGCATGGATTTTTATTTTTATTTTTTTCCCCTGTCAGAGGCAACAAAGACTCATTGGCAAGCAGTGATATGTTTGGATTGTGGGAAGGGGATGCTTACAATGCCTTTTTGGCCTTTCGGTGGAAAGAGAAAAGGGAAAAATACCCCGCTTTTTCCCAGAGCGTCACGCGGCGACGCGGATATTTATAACGGGCGAGCCGTGGGGCCCGTGAGCTGCCAGCCGTCAGGAGGGCCGGAGACCCCCTCGCTGCGTCCTCAGGGACCGGGACGCCGGGGTCCCCTGCAGGCGGTTGGCGCGGACAGCCCTCAGCGACGCCTCAGCCACAGAGAAGCTACGGCGGGCGAGCGAGCGAGCGCCCGGAGCCAGACGGTCCGATGAGGAAGGGCGCTCGCGGGGATCGAGACGGAAGGCGAGCGCGATTTCTCGCGCGGAGGAAGAAAAAGGAGAAAAAAAAACTTGGACGAACGTGCGTGAAATACTGCGAAAGATAGACTTTTTCAAAAGGGTTGAAGTCGGCCGGGAATTCTTTTGCAGATGTGCGTTCCGGTCGGCGCCCACGGCCTCCTTCACAGATGGACGGACTGCCTCGAGCACGGGATTAGAATCGTGACATGAGAGCCGCGAGTCTCAGTGGCTGCTCTCCAAGCAAATATGTATTAAAGACAGAATGTCAGTCAATCTATCTGTTGAAGCATTTTTTTTTGTTTGTTTTGTTTTTTTTTCCCCCACAGGCAGGCAGGTAAGTCGTTTTAATTGCTGCAAACTGGCATCTGGCCACGGTCCAAGGAGCTCATATTGTCATGAAGAGATATCCTTCAGGGACTGAATTAATCAGGCGAGGCCCTGACGGCTTCTGTGCGCGTTCATTGAGAAAAACCGAGGCGTTTGGTTCGCCGTTCAAAGAACACACACGCGCATGAAAGCACCATCGCGCTGAAACCATTCATTTGCTTCTTAAGCCTAAATAACGTGGCTTTTTTTTCCTTCTTAAAAACAAAAAAGGGGGAAAAAAGAGATGAGCTTGAGGTCCCAAGGCACTTTTACAAAATCGCTGTTGTGCATTCATGCCTAATCTCTTCAATTTTGAAGACACACTCTGAAGGAAACTGCTTCCTGCCTTGCTTTCTGCCTTCTGCCTGCTTTCTGCCTTGGTTGGCTAAATGCCTGTAATGGTTGTCAGGGCAACCATTGTACTTTGCTGTAAATATTACACATTACTAAATATATATACATATATGTGTGTGTGTGTGTATATATATAATACATATATATAAATATATATATATATATATACATACACACACACATATATACATACATATACATAAACACACACTTGCCACATTTGATGGCCTGCAAGATTGCTCTCGTGGTTGTTTATTCAACAGGGACCACGTACTTCAAGCTTTAAATCCAATGCACTATACGGAGATATAGCTAAACAGCTAATCTTCATCCCCAGTGTCTGGACTGGTGACCAAAAGTAAATTAACATCTACATAATAACCCACAAAATATTTCCTAAAAATATAGCATGCTATATACAAAATCACTGGGTGGATATCATATTACAAACAGCTTGCAGTTATTATAAAACAAATTATTCACATTATGAGATTAAAATTACTGATTACATGTTTGATTGTTCTTTATCCATCTTTTTAACGTTGTGGGAAAAGAATGACAATCTGGGAAGGTTTAAATATGCGAGGGGATGGATCACGCCGACATTTTCACAGCTTAGTCTTTCCAATTCAGCCAGCTGACGGACCAAGGCGGACAGAGAAACCAAACACTAGTATAGGTAGAGCAAATTACTCAGACCCATGAAAATTCAACACAGAATTCCCTTCCGGCTTAATTTAACACATCTTTTTTCGGTAATTGCTTAAGAAGCCAAATACAACCGAAGAGGTTGTGAAACCAATGGCAAAATCCGGCTTCTCCCACATTAATTCAGTATCAACTGAGGATCATCTCCTGTATTGTTCTCCATACGGAAAAGAAAACAAACACGATGACAATACCTTCCTCACCCAAAGAAGGTGTCAAGCAATTGGAACAGGTGGTTTAATACCTCCAGCTAATTTCTGTTAACGGTATAACCGACAATGTCAAACTCAAGGTTTAGGCTACGCCTAGAATACAGTCAAAATCAAGGGAAGGTACTCAAATCAATCTTCTTTTTTTATGAAACCTTGGTTCCACAGCCTACTCTGAGCATAACTTTGTTTCAAGAAACTTTAAAAAAACTGACATCGCGTTTTCATTTATCACAAATAAAATTTAAATGATTGAATATGAAATGAACAAAACAAAATGCAGCACCACTACTAATAATAATAAGAAAAAGTATAAGAAGAAAAACACAAAGCATCATAAAGCTAAAAAAACACCTGTAAAGATTAGGAGTTTACAAGATGACTTGGGCTCCTCAAAAACATGTCTTATTAAAGTAATCTGGATTGAGGTTGACCACATTTCTGGTGGCTAAAGTATAGCCCCTGCCATTTCCTCTGAAAGAATGCGTCATTACTGCAAGACCACAGCAATTACATCAAACTACACCTGCTGTATTATGCTGTATGGTACTGCACGAAAAAAGCACATGTGAACACCGATGAACACTGCAATAGGTCATAATTTTTTTCTTTCTCACTCCTCAAATAAAACCGTCCAAAATTATGACTGTATATTTAAACAGAATGCCTCTATTAAATGAATGTTATGAGTCCATTTTGAAATGTTCAGTCCTGAATTATCTTAAACTATTATTATTATTATTGTTATTATTATTATTATTATTATTATTATTATGGTTGTTCTTCATATTCTTCACAACATTAAGCTTTTAGCCGCCAAATTAAAATATATTTATGCTGGAAATGAAGAGTAATTTATAAAACTGATCGTATGGATTCAATGCATTTTTGATAAACTAATTTGAGAAATTGTATTATGGGCCACTTCACATAACTTTATCCGCAACCAAAAGAAACAGAAGATGCATTTTTTCTCGAGATATAAACCAGAGCATGGTCTATCAGACACGGAATATGAAGGGGGTTCGGAAGAAAAGGGTTTTGTTTTTGTTTTTTTGATCAGACGCATTAAGACAGAACAATGAATAGCATCAAGTTATTGGCTACAATAACCCCAAAGCCCTTAAGAAAATCCATCCAACTGAATATGTAAACATTACGCAGCAGGTACAATCAAACGGGGTTATAAACCAGTTGTTTGCAACACAATTTAACAGTCATGTAATATTAATACAGGGAAGTACTTATATTACCGTAAATAATCCGTTGTATTTTCTGGTAATTGCGCTTTACATTTCGGTAAAGTAACAATGTTTCCAAGAAGGAAGATTTGTCAACTAACTAGTTAAGCCAGTTACAGATCCTAAATTACACAATGACTTTTTGATACTGCGCGTTACAGCTGTATTCATTTAATATATATTTTTAAAAACAATGCAATTAGTCAAAGTCAGTTATCAGCGTCATTGCCACGAACATAACCCTCATCTCCTAGATGGGATGGCAGTATTTAACTGCACCGAGCTGTGACTGTGGGCAGTTTGGATCCCCACGGCGCAAACGACTAGTGACCGTTTTCGTAAAATGTCTTCTTACTCACTGATTTGTTTACGTTTGTGTTTACATTCTGGACAGGCGTGACTGCAAGATAATCCATCGCTGTTACTGTCGCAGCACTTTCGACACAATCAACGCCGGAAGCGCTGTATTAAGAATGTATTCTTACCGTGAAGAATGCCTGACCCACCCGCAAGCGTAGAAATGCTTTACTACGGTGGCATAATTATATCGAGAGATGCCACCTTTTAAAAAGGGCCCAAAGCTGTCACTGCATTTAAATCAAACCTACCATATATATATTTTTTTTAAATAATAATTAAAATAAAAATTAAATTAAAAAAAACACTCAATTACCCGCTAAATTTGTTTATAATGCCATCATTGCCAGGAGCATGTATAAATAATGCACCCCCTTAAAAAATAAAATAAAATAAACCGTAGGGTACACGTAAAATTTAAGAATAGGCTCACTAGTCTGACTTTGACAACTTCGGGAAAAAAATATTGGCCCACTTTTCAGTTAATAAAACTCAGAAATAACTTAAATCCAGTGAGCACAAGCGGCTTACGACTAGCCACTTAGTACTTAACGCCCACTTGTTGTACTAAAAGTTGCACAGAAGTTGAGCCCAAGTGTACCTTCCTTAAGTGTATCATAGTTCAAAAATGAACCAAGTGTGGTTTCTTATTTTAAGAAAATATGCTAAAGTAGTGTGCTTATTAAACATTGTTGGGTCAACCTTGTCAAAGTTCCCTTCAGCCTAAAACTGGTTATTCAAGCTGTATCATATAGGCTAATATCATGAAACATCATTCCATCATAAAATGAAGGGGAGAATCCGTACATAAGAAAATGAGCCTCAGCCATGTTTTTGGGTTGATGAAGCGGACTGCACGGGCAAAGATTACTGCACGGGTTATTATTGAGAAATCATTGAAAATGTATGGAAATATGACAGTGCCTTATTCCTGAACTCCCCTTAGTGCCAGAAGAACATCAAACAACACAAAGAACATGTTCAAGTAATCTTCATCTATATATGCCTCTGTACATAGTTACCAGGATTTCACTGTCCACCCCTAAATCTTCAGGAACTGCTCAGGATGGACCTTGTGGAGAAACTGACGGCAACTTTCAAGAAGAAATATGTACATATGCTACGTGATCTACTAAAAAACAAAGTGGCCAGAGGCTTATCCACTAAGGTCTAAGCTTAGAATGTAGCAAAATACACTGGAAGTGTGGGGGTCCTATAAACAAATTCTCACTGACTGAGGATGGGGATTCAGGAATAAGACGCTGCTCCATCATCATGCATTTTCAATGATTTCTTAATTACAATATCTTTGCCTGTGCTGTCAGTTTAATTAACTCAAAAACATGGCTGAGGCTCACTTCAGTTTTCCATGTATTAGCCTAACTATTCTCTCTTGAATTTTATGATGGCACAACGCTGGGATGTGTTTCATAACATCATATGATGCTACTTGAATAACTTGAAGTTTTAGACTGAAGAGAACTTTGACAAGGTTGACCCTACATTTTTATAAGCACACTATTATAGTACACTACACTACTACTTCAAAAAAAATTTTTTTGAAGGGTTATACACTTCAGGAAATATACTTAGGCTTATACTTGAAAGTTTTTGCAACTTTTGGTCCATTATACTCAAGAACAGAAACTCAACTAGTAGTAAGCCACTAGGTTTTCACTGGATGTATAAGTTACTTTTGAGTTGTATTACAATTTAGTCCCAAAGTTGTCAATGTAAAATTATAAAGGTCTATACTTAAACTTAACATTATGTAGCCATGTTTTCTTTTCTTTTTTTAAGGTGGTGCAGCGCTGTAGTTTAAAACGCTTCACGCTGTGGTGGCATCATAAACAGCTTGAGCGGGTGATTAACGATTTGCTTTGATGCATGGTAGGTTTGATCTACACGCAGTGGTAATATATAGCCTTTTATTCCCCAAAAGTATTCCGATGTAATTCCACATTATAACGACGTTTCTATGCTATGCGGTTAGGCATTCTTACGCAAATAACATTCAGACAGAGGATCACGCCGTTACCGAAATTGTTGACACGTTAGGTAGGTTAACTAGATCATTTTTCTGGCTAATTAGCTACGCACGTTAAACAGTTTCTGGATTACCACGTAATCCACATTTTACGACGACGTTAGTATAGCTAGTGGGTTAACGGCTAGCTATCTTAGCATAATAACATTCAGTACACTGAGGAATGACAACCCAAGATTACCCCAGGAAATTGTTTATGACAACGTTAGGTAAAGTTAATTTAGCTAGCCAGTCAATTGTTTTACCTAGGGCTAAAATTAGCTACGCACAGTTAATAACGGTTGCTGTGTTACCCAGCAAGAGCAAGCCATCACCTTTCCACTAGCTAGCTAGCTCAATAATGCTAATTGCGTAGACTAAGGTTGGTGCGGTATCTCAAGCCGATAACGTCGTGTTAACGAGTCAAAACATAAGGGAACAGTCAGCTAGGTTTCATTAAAGAAGCTAGCCAGCAAGCTATACCGACCAGAATTGCTTGACAGACTTGTCAGTGCTGTATTATAACGGCATTTATCATAACAATA
The DNA here is from genome assembly GCF_018555375.3 of Anguilla rostrata. NCBI lineage: Eukaryota > Metazoa > Chordata > Actinopteri > Anguilliformes > Anguillidae > Anguilla > Anguilla rostrata. The sequence continues at coordinate 24,606,545 of NC_057939.1, read as the reverse complement.
AATCCATTTAAATGCGTGAAACATCGCACGCGCAATGGCTACTCAAATCCACTGTTATACTTGTGCAATGTCACTGCATAAATACTGACACTGTCATATTTAGTCTTTTTGTAAAGTAACATTAGCTCGCAAGATTTGTTGACATTGCATACTTCTGCAACCTCCTGATGCTAGAACTTGCTAGATAGCTAGCTAAGCTAGATCCACCACAAATCTGAAAATCCCCTACCTTTCCCGAAGCTCCGTCTCCTAAAATAACAATTTTTAGCTGTCGGTCTTGACTTTCTTCCTCCGAATCCGACATTATGTTGATGAATAAATAATCTGTTTATAATTTAGTAACGGATATCGCAGTTGATACGGGCTAACGTTATCAAAGAGAGATTAGACGGGCTAGCGCTAAGCAACCAGACGCCATATTCACCCAGCGGCACCAGTTGGTATGTTCCGCTAGATTCACTTCGCGAATTATTTATGTGGTTTATGGATAATTTGGTAACTTTTATGTATCAGATATGCGATTGTTCTTAGCTGTATGTAAAACCTCAATAATATCTACACTTTATATATTAATATGTTATTTGTTAATTGTTTTCGATTGAGGAATACATGGACTGTTCCGTCCATGACGCGTCTTCGTCGCTAAGGCACCGAGTCGCAAGTTAGGATGGGAACCATAGTTATGGAGAAGGATAAGCAGTTTCTGGTGTTGGGAGGATTCTACACTTGCAAATCCCAAGAATCAGAAATCGTTTCTTATAACCTGAGCACTCGCAAGCATGCGTAAACATTGCTCTATGACATGTTCTTCCTTAAAAACATTTCGCAATTCGCAAGCTTGCTGCTATTTAACCGAATAATATTGTGGTTATTATAGTTTCCGAGTGTTAATTGTTAATTTTTTCACGGAGTATTAGTACTTTTATGAATAGATTCTGTTTTGCGGTTAATTTGTGTTTTTCATGTATTTAACTCGTGTGTTTTGGTTACTTATTAGCAAATGTCAACTGTAGACATATTGCGATTTTAACTCACATGGTCTGGAGTTCATAATAGCCTAGGACTGGAATTTGCATGTGGAATCTGTTGGAGTTATCTTTCAACATGAGGACCAAGTAATTGCCCATGCCAGTAAAGTAGGCCGTCATGAGACTAAACAAACAGAATAAGTCAATCAGAAGCATAGCTAAAACATTGGGTATGTCAAAATAAACTGTTTGATACTTTGTTAGAAAGCAAGAATACACCTGAGTAATAGCAGACGATACTTTCAACTGTGAAGAAAAACACCTTTTCATCTGTCAAACAGATCAAAAACACTCTCCTGGATGTAGACATAGATGTGTCAGACTACCACAAAAAGAAGACACCAGCATTTCATCAGAGGGTTCACCACAAGATGCTTCCCCATACAGCTGGACAAAACCAAAATATACTGCTAAAGCAATCAAGGGCCAAAAGGTGAAATGTTCTTGACTGGCCAAGTTAATCACCCATCCTGAATCCAAATTAACATGAATTCCACTTGCTGAAGTCAAGATGATGACTTGATTTCAGATTGTGTTAATTTGTCCAATTATTTGCTCCCCTAAAATGGGGGGGGACTATAACAAAAGGTCTGTAACTCTGACACAAATCACCCAGTGTGGTTGTAAATGTCTTGCAGACAGTCTGCATTTTAGCCTCATATTCATTGTTTCATTTCAAATTTAGTGTGCTGGAGTACAGAGAGAAAAAACAACACAAAATTATGTCACTGTCCAAATAATTCCACACATTGTATCTAGTTTACATAATTCTATTATTATTTAGTCACTAGTGATTATCCTGACAAATATACTATAGCACTTATTTTCCAAGACTCTCACTAATGGAAGCCAGCAATGTTGCCAGTATTTGCACCTGGGGTCTGAGGGATCCAGGTGGAACTTCCTGTCATGTCAAAATTGGCCCATCAATGTACAAAGCAAGGTAGTGAGCCAGAAAGCAATGTAAAAACAGTATGTTGAGGGCATCTGTGAGCGACAGACAAAATCTCAACTGGAAATGCAGAAGAAACTTAAGTAAGCACAATGCAGATGCTGCAGTTTTATCGATACAATTGTTGATGTCAAAAAAGAGTGGAAGTATCAGTAAGCCCACTTAATATTTTCTGAATACAGTACACATAAATTATCCAATGGCCAACTACATATTATGTCTCAAGTATACCTGCAAATATCTATTGTTCTTGTTGTGACTGTGGGTGTCACTGTTAACAGTTTAATCATTACTATCTAAATTTTGCCAAAACCTTAGTCATTACAATCATGCAGGACTAAGACATCAAAATCAATGAAAACTTTGGATTTATAAAAATCTGTCTTGGTCAGGTTTTTCATAAAAAAAACGTTACAAAAAAACAACAACAACAACTAATAATAACTAAGAATTATTCAGCATTATTTCCCACTAATGGTATATTGCACGCATATACCATTATTCTTTGACATATGGTGGACAGGATTCAGGAGTTTTTGTCTGTCATTAAAAAAAATGTTATCAGTTATTTTATCAAGATTATTGTACATACACCCACACACACACACACATATATATATATATATATATATATATATACATAAGCAGTACTGTGATAAAATGTATTTTCCCTATTCTTGATTAACTTTAATGCACTTATCACACTGAATGGTTTTAGATCTTTAGACAAAATGTAATATTAGACAAAGGGAAACCGAATTAAGACAAAACACATTTTTTAAATTATCATTGTATTTATTTAATGAAAAAAACATCATCTAACATCCGTATCACCCATGCAAAAAGTAACTGTAATCATATTGAAGCTTACTATAAGAGTGAAGTAGTCACCACAAATTTTCTACCAGCATACCATATGCCACAATGAAAGAAAATTCCAGAAGAAATGAGAAAAAAATAATTGAAATACATTAGTATGGAAAAGGTTATAAAGCCACACTTAAGGCTCTGGGACTGGAACTCCACTGAACCACAGTGAGAACCATTATCTCCAAATGGAGAACGCTTTAAACAGTGGTGCATCTTCCCAGGAGCGGCCGGCAAAACATTTCTCCAAGGGTCAAAAATGGGATTCATGAGAGTGTAGCAAAGTGGAAACTACTGCTAACCAAGAGAAACATCAATGTTCATCTCACATTTGCAAAGCATCTGGATAATCCTCAAGCCTTTTGGAATAATGTTCTATGGACAGATGACTCAAAAGTGAAACTTATTAGACAACACAGGTCCCATTATGTCTGGTGTAAAGCAAATGCAGTATTTTACAGAAAGAACATCATATCAACAGTGGTGTTGTAATGGTGTGGGGATGCTTTGCTGCCTCGGACCTGGACAAATTTTCATCATTGAAGGAACCATGAATTCTGATGTGTACCAGAATATTCTTAAGGAGAAATTCCAGTCATCTGTCTGTGAGCTGAAGTGTAGTCGAGTTATGCAGCCAGATAACGATCCAAAACACAAAAGTCCACACCTGAATGGCAGAAAAGGAACAAAATTGAAACTTTGGAGAGGCTTAGTCAAAGTTTTGATTCAAACCCAATAGAGATGCCATGGCAGGATCTGAAACAAGTAGTTCATGCTTGAAAATCTATCAATTTGTCTGAATTAAAACCGTTCTGCAAAGAAGAGTAGGCCAGAAATAGTTCTACAGCAATGTGAAAAACTGACCTGAAATTATAGGAAGCATTTGGTCACAGTTATTGCTGCTAAAGTTGCTGCAACCAGTAACTGGAGGGGCAATTACTTTTTCTTGTGGGTGATATGGGTGTTTCATAACTTTTGTCATTAAATGAACAATAATTTTAAAAAATGTGGTTTGTGTTAACTCAGGTTCCCTTTGTCTGATATCACATCTGTATCTGAAAAGCAGAAATCATTCAGTGTGACAAATGTGCAATATTTGAGCAATTTCCTCAAATATTGCACATAGGGGAAGGAGGCAAAAATTTTCATGGCACTGCATATATATATATATATATATATATATATATATTGCATTTTTAATGGCTTTGCTTTGTTAGATAGATTACAAGTTTGGTGAAGTTCACTGGAATTATCAAAAAAATTGTTGAAAAAGATGAGTGAAGGCAGAAAGATTGCTTCTAGTCATTTTCTCGTTGAATAAAATAAAACTTCACTTTTATTTTAAATAGACCCCCACCCCACCCCGATCCCACCCCAACAGAGAGAGATGAAACAATGTGCTGCAAGCCACAGTGTTTCAGATAGTGGAGGCCCAAGTAGCGCCAGCCAGTGATCAGGTAAGGCACAAACAGAAAGGCTGATTACACTGTCAAAGTATGTGATTTTTTTATTTATGTATTTATTTATTTATATATGAAATCATTATGAGAGAGCACTGCAGGCCATCGGACAGCTGGGGTTACTTTATGAAACATGCAAAAATCAATTTATGGCTAAATATACTGGGCATTACTCACGAATGGCAAATTAAATGCTGTGAAAGGAAACTACCTCACATTTGGTTTGAGAAAGTAAAATAGGAAGTATGGGATGGCAAGAACAGGAGGTGTTATGATTTTGCTGAGTGAGTGAGCCAGCAGAGCATTCCTCGCCATTACCCCACACAGGGAGAGGTACTATAAGCTTCAGTCTAGAGGGCATATTTTTGGTTCCAAGAGGTCTTGGGAAAAGCAAGAGTTTACACAAGCATAACTGACCTTTATGACTGAGATGGAATAGAAAATAAGTTCTTCTTCGTCTTCTTCTTGTCCTTTTCAGTTTTGGGGAGTGTTAAAGGGCAATAATGGGAAACCAAAGCTTGACTAAATGAAATGGTTAAGGGAAAGCACTTTGTGAAAAGACTGTTTACGAAATCTTTCACAATCCTGCACATTAAGAGGGGGAAGCACCTCCAGATAAGATCACTTATAGATGTGCAGTCGCACTCTGTGTTGTTTTGTAAGAGGATGTGATAAACAAGAGGAGCCAAGCTGTGTTTCCAATCAAGGTGTCACTTGTACTAAACTACGTGTGTTGCTGAATACTTAAATTTGATTAGACACTGTCAAAAAAAAACTATAATTAAAAAAATCATTTACACTTTCCATGATAAAATTCATTTATTCAATTTAATTGTGGACAGTGGTTCCTCTTGATTTGCTTGCTTTGTATTGCTTTGATATATTTCTGTTATATTTATGTTGTTTGCATGTTTTCAGCTTAAATTTAATTTAATAATTGAGTTGAATAAATATGATTATTTTTTCTTCTTTTTGCTGTGTAGATAGGTGGTTCGTGCTGAGGTTCACATATTTCGTTAAAAAATAAAAATAAGCCTAAAATTTTGAATTCAAAAATCAAAACCCTCTTTGTGAATGCTGCATGTAAAACATTTAACTAAGCATTCGCCAATTTCTAGGAACATGTGTGAAATATCTTCATTTTAAACATTAAAGAAAAGGGCAATAGCAAAAAAGCCTTTTGCTTCTGCGCTGTGATGAAATCATCCGTGCATCATCCATCCCGGCCACATGCAGCTGGTGGGCAGTGTCCCCAAAGCGAATCAACACGGGTTTGTCCTTCATGAAAGAGGTAATGTGTATCGGTCTGAAAAGCCACCTCAGCTCTATGAGAGTGTTTGTGTTGGCATAGTTTAACAACGAAGGAAGTCCACCCTGTGTGTCACATTTAAGCCCGAATAAGCACTGTCTGTCAGATGGACACCCTGCCCGTTCAGCAGTGTGTGGCCTCTTCACTCTTCTAGTTATGACACATATACTGCCTTTAACTGCACAATCACCCAACATCACGTCCAAGGACAGAAATCGCTTTTATTTCAGAACACATTTGTAAACCTACTGTTGTGGTCGTAAAGCAGCATTTAAGTGACCAAAGTTTTATCTTTCCAAGTGTGTGCATTTGCGACTGCAATGCATTTGTAGTCACAGATAATCAGGGTTCCCAGTCTGGGGGATCTACCCATATACGAATGTGTATTCCCCTGCCTGCACACAATATTGATTAGAAATAGCACGTCAGCGTTACGCAGCCTACTTAACGTGCGAATCTTCAAATTTACGCTGATGTAGCCTACAACAAGAAAGCGTCACCGTTTAAAGATGCCGTTGTGTGTAGTTAAACAATTCATTTCACAGGCATCTTGGAGCGCAGATAGGCTAAATAAAAGTTTTAATGAAGGTTTAAATTGTTTCTTTATGTGCAGTTTAATTATTTAGGCCATTAAGTAAGCCCAAAAGAGAGGAAACGTTATATTTGAAATGAAGCTCTTGGCTCGACAAGATTGGCCTACATTATTTGTCTTTGTGTCAACCTATCTATTTCTAACAGCAGTGACACATTATAGACGTGATAGCTTCTTAAGTAGCATATTTATTGCGGAAAAAACACAATGGATGTAATTTGTAAGAAAATATAAACATAAAATTATTTTCGAAAGGACATCCTAGCCCAACTGTCAGTGTTCCTGTTGTACCAAAATGGTATAGCCTACTAGCTTTTCGTGTTTATTATTATCGAATCTCTTCAGTGGAAATTTTCCTATTTAACATATTTCTGAAGCTAAAATGCGGACAGGCCTTCGTACGAGTAAGTTTTTGACTGTAATCTATGTAGACCTATTCGATGCCCCAATAAGTTTCAGGGCCACACGAAAAGTTGCAAAGTGCACCGGCAAATAAAATTAAGTAAAATGTAAACTATGTCGGCCAATCTTGAAATACCTGTTTGTATTTAACGATACTTTCTCAGGTTCGTTTGACATGACCTACACGTGTTTTGCTAATGTGGACAAAGCTATTGGAACTATAAAATCATGTCCTTTCCATTCGGAGGATTATTTATTTATTTATTTATTTAGATGCAGCTAATTTACTGGCATTAAAATGTAATCAGAATTGAATCATTGTAATTTTTTGCACCAGATTCCCTCAGATGTCAAAATTAATTATGTAGAGCCGGCCAATTAGACATTTAACAAATGAAATTAAGTCCAGTGAATTTACTTAATGAACTGTGTAGGCTACTATATGCCTATAATGAATGTTCTCTAAAGGATGGGCAAAGCAAATTTCAACTGCATAATAATACAGATCGAGCTCTAAATACAGTCGAAATACATCGCTTTATTTACTGAGACCACAAACCTGCATTTTATTTTACCATGCTAATCATGTTATTTTTTTATTTCACACCTAAGGTAGGCGGCATCACCTTTGGAATTACATGCCCAAGTGCAATTTCTAGCTCCGTAGTGTTTGCAGACGGTTGCAGTCTTTGCGCGTCCACGGCGCATTTATAGAAATATATTCAACTATGCTTTTTAGGATGGCGGATCGATTGCCTACATTTTTATTTATTAGTGCAATGTGGCGGATATATATATATATATATATATATATATATAGGCCTAGGCTATTACACAGTAAAATGTCCAGTGTTATTTGAGACCAAATGTTATATGTTAAGAGTTGAATTAACACTGGACTTTGTACCCCTCCATAGATGCAGGTTAAAGAATATGAGTCTAATTTAAGCCTTATTTAATTGACTGGATGTTTACTCAAACCATATAACCAACCTGATGTAAGTTTATATTTCATATTTCTTTGACGTGTATTTTAAAATAAAATATATACTTTTTATTTTAGTAGCCTACTTTTTATGCTTTTACACAGTAAGATCACGTGTAGCCTACTTTAATCCCTTCGTTTAACCTGTCACGGAATTTGTGAATTAATATGTTCTTCGGTTATTGAAATTCGGAGGCGAACAAAGGCATGGGAACATGATATATGCTAATTAATATTACGGTTTTGCCATTATATGTTTGTCAGAACACCCCCGGTGCATTAAAAAAATAAAATAAAAAGTTTTAGGCCTATACAAATCCCAACGGTCACATTGGGCAGTAGGCTATGTCGTGACTTTGAAATTGGGCTATCGTAACCTGACATCTCTAAATATAATTTCATTAGGTTCTATGCTCGAATAAATGTATCCCTCGCAGAAGGAAACATATGGTGCACGGATTTAAGTGTCAAAAAATGTAGCATTTGAAATGGTAATTTTCTATCATTAAATCTGAAATGTGATCTAGAACAACAACTGGAACATGTCTCCTCGCTAGGGAAAATAATTTCACTGATTAAGTGCCATTATGTGTGTCAACCGCACTCTATTAACATGTATAAAGAAATTGTCCTTGACGTGCAAAATCTTACCAAAAATATACAGGCATTCACAGGATAGTAAAGATGTACTTATAAACTGGGAAATTACTATTCCATGTTAAAGTTGTAAATCCTATGAAAATAAAAATGGTACATTCGTCTTTAGTATAGAGTAACAGAAAAGTCGCAACTAAAAATTGCAGCTTTTAACATTGAACCTTTAAATTGTGTTTTAATGAATAGCACCACTTAAATCATCATTCTTGTTTAGGTCGATCAACAGAATGTGTTCCTGAGAAAAATATATAATCCCCAACATCAATTTAGTGTTAGTGTTTGGCAAATATGTTTGTGCGTGTGCGCGCGTGCATATGCATTTCCGTGTTCCTAATTTTGGACACGCTTACGTTTGGAAGAATGCACGCACCACGCACGTGTGTACACAGAAGGTTGCGTGAGCAAGTGTTCTGTGTTAGTGGGTTTGTGGACGTACCTCGTTCTGTGAACGTGCTGCACGCCATTATCTGGGTAGGCTACATGAACCTGTGTGACTCATTCCAAAAATCGTAGCATATTTGTATAGGTGGTTAACCTAAATAATGAAGTATCTCATTGTTAAAATGTGCTCGTTGTGGAATATTTTTAATCCTTGGAAGAATATTTATTGGATGTTACATCGGAAGAGTATGCCAAGTCGCCAGTGTATTTTGGTAGTTACTACTAACTTTGCATATCTGTATAAATAAAAATATATAAATGAAAATAAAATTATATATATATATACATATATACAAACATATAAAATTATTCTGTAAAGGGAGGGGATTTTTTGCTTTTCAGTTAAATGATATTCATTTACACACTAAATTATATAGATTTCTTTGAAAATTGAAGTTTTTACTACTTAAAAAGCATTCTATTTCCTGTTATATGTGTACTGGTCAATCAAGCGCAGCCATTTTGAAGTCACTACTAACTCGAAAGTTGTAACAACAGTATTTTCGTAAGCCCTTTAAAGTTGATCAAAGTATTCTACGTATAACTACACCTGCATAAACCTATGTTAACTTTGGCCTTGAACAATAAAAGGCATAACCGAACCGCCATAATCTAACCCTCTCTAGGCTAGTTTATAGTTCTTCATTCGCCGATTTAAATTAAACTTTTAAAATGTTTGTAGTCAAATAATATAAATCAGAAATGGCCCGTTTGCAATCACACTGATCCATCAACATTTAAGCCGAATCAATCTACCGACTCAAAGCAGTTTTGCTCATTAATGGTTATAAAACAACAATTCAAAAAGCTACAATTATTTTGTAAACCTCTTAGTAATGTAATTTTTGTTACTAATATTCTAAATGTGAACGCTTTCCCACCTACGGTAACACATGCTTTTTTTTCTTCTATATTGGGGTCACCGTGGTGATGAAACAACGGAAACGCACTTCTGTCATTTACGTTTGCGTTGAATATTCTGTACCAGTTAAACATTTGAAATACCTTTCAATGCGCGGAAGCAGTGTTTCTGTTATCCATGATACATGTTGCCATGTCCAAAATTGAATTGCAGTTTACAATTTGCCATGTGCCCTGCATTAAGTAAGGGCAAGTGATATAAAAATTCGTCCTCAGAGATCAACCCTGTTCCCAGGGGTAGACAATGCGTAAAGAGTCGTTACTCTCTTTTTGAAAGTATGCATGCCTACATTATACAATAATTAATGCATTTATTCACTCATCTGAATATCATGTGCCAATAAAACTAACACAGGTGAGGTGACTGAAAATTAGCTGAATTTATAGCAAGAACAAAACTTCAGCAATACCTGGAAATCTCACTCCTCTCGTTCTGACTACAAATAGATAGTGTTGTCTACACATGTACGACCCAAATGGCTGTGTGATACTATATGTACAAAATACAAAATGTATTCATTTGCAGTGTACCAGATAAATATATGATTCAATTCGGTGCTACAAATATATTTCAAAACATACTGTTACATAGCATACTAATTCATAATGTAGACTATATGTGCGTGAGAATCTAAAAAAATGCTTGAATGCTTGATTCAGTCTGTTTACCAGATGCAATGGTAGTTAACTTTGGGGTCTGACTGGATGTAGGCCACGCACTTACTCCAGAATTATGAAGTTGACTATCACCAATTCACTACTTATAAAGGCCCAGTATACGTTCCTAATTATATGCGAAATTTGTTGTCAGAACTGAATATAGGCTATCAACTGTGCTTGTTCAGTGAAGCGTACTCTCCTAAAGACGGACCATTCCCCAGGTGCATTTATTTTAGGTAATGTTTAAGGTCGACTGATTCGTTTTCTATTTCGGAATGTTTTCCTCTTAACCCTATTTGAGTCAATAAATAGGCTACTAGACGTATACAAATGACCTGCAGTGGAATACTCCGTAGAATTTATCTAAATGATTCATTTATTTAAATGAAATCAATGAACAACAGAATGCAAATTGGACTAAATACGCGGAAGGTCTATAATACAATGTGGAAATACTTGGTAATTTTCCGACTGCGCTTGAAAGAGGAGGCACACAGACGTACTGCAGTCTAATTGTGAAACACCTGCTTGCTGTAAGATCTAAGCTACCTAAATTTGCACCACCCGCTTTTGCTCAAGTCGCCCACGGGGCGTTGCAGAATTAATAAATTATAGGCCTTGAACTTTGAATTAAGGGTTCTGTTGGCATTGTTTTCTAAAAGGACCATTAACAATAACTATGGTAATATCCGTTTGCTGAACAATATGTTTTTGAAAGATGCTAATACTGGCATAGGTTTTTGTGTCAGGTCGTATCTAAAATTGTTTTCTGTTTATCTATTTATCAGCCAAACTTATGAATGGGTAATATTCATTGATTGGGCGATTCATTCTTGGCGGCATTTCTGCGGCTGTAATGTATGTTTTTTTAGTTAATGGTGAATGGAAAAGGTTATCATTAAAACAACTGAATGTACGGCTAAATCCATGGAAAACAGTGTCTCCTTAGTAGACTAGGTGTTGATTAAATAATATAGGTTTATATATCTTAGCTAACGCTATAACGCACCCTCCTGGCCTAGCTATATCTTACTGTAAAAGCCTATGTCGTTGGGGGTTTGGAATTTGTCGTGCACTTGGCGCTCTCTCTCTCGCTCTCTCTCTCTCTCTCTCTCTCTCTCTCTCAGTATGCAAGTGGTTTGAATAGTTAATAGAGTTAGAATTAAAGAACTGGAAGTCAGGAGCAGTGAAATTCACAAAATGTTTTGCGCAATTACCGCGGAACAACTGCTGTTTGCTCTTTTCATCACATATCAAGTGTCTACTCATTTTCTGGGAAAATATTTTACAACGGGTTAATAAAAACCATCATGGGTGTTTGTATTTCAGTTCGGACGATATTACACTATATCAGATATCGCCACATGCAGGTAGGCTATGCCACGGATATGCCGTGACAAGGGATGGGGGACGGACCATTGAAATAGCCTTCCCCAACTTTTAGATCTGTGTTTCGCCTGACAAATTCTTTCTTTAAAGCCTTGACAAGTGCCCTGCATATTGCCTGTAGGACGGGAATTGTGAATAGCGACATTGTGATGGCCTGCTGGCAACCCTCATCGCTCGCAGAGGCGTACATGTGTGCGCTAGGTAATCTAGTGTCCTCCTGGTGATTAATAGGCCTATATCGAAATGTATATGACCGAAATCCTTTCGTTCATTCTTTTACGCATGCCTAATATGGCCGTGGTTGCAATGAAACGTCACATTGATGATCCCTTGTCAGGGGGTCATCTGACAGGTAATAGTAGGCTATCAAAATGGTTTAAAAAAGTATATAATCATATAAGTATAACAAACTTCACAATTAAACCTAATGCGAAACAACAGCCTGCAGGTTTGTCGTCTGCGTTTTACAAAAAGCGCGCTTAAATCCGTCATGAGAGAGAGAGAGAGCGCGCGGGAGAGCGAGAGAGAGTAGTAACACCGTGATGTTCCTATGTCAGCTCTTCCTGGGCATAATTTAATGATTTAGTATCAATAGAATTATGTAATTTTCTGCAGATTATATCCGCTGTCGTTAATCCTCTCTAAAATATATTATGTATCGTACACCTAATACTGGCCTACTGTAGAGTACAGTAGGTGCAGATCTATTCGACTATGGGAGTCTATTGCTAAAAACATGCGCACATTAGCATATGCATTTGCGAAAAATAATTGAACTGTTACGCAATCCACACCCCTCGGTTGTGAAATGTGTAATCTAAAACACATACAACAATGATGACGCATGTCTATGCTTCCCTAAAACTTCTCGCCCTGAGTCAGTAGTGGAGGCCTCAATTTCGCCGGTTTAGAAGCCACCTCGACAACACAAATCTTCTGGTGCAAGTTACATGTGGGAGGATAAAACTGCAAATTTATAAAAAAAATAAATAAAAGTGATATTGAAGGTAATCCAGTTGTACATTTGCAGTGCGTGTAGATAACAACATCGTTCACACTGCATAACATTTTACTAATTTCTTATCTTTTATATTCACCTTATGCGTGATAAGATTGATCTAAAACATTATCGCTCCTTTAACGACAGCAGAAATAATCCTCCTCCACCACCTCCTACTACTAGGCAATACGACAAAATATATATAAATAAATAAATAATAATAATAATAATCGTCATAAAATATTATTGCAATTGTTTACATTTATAAAGCCAGCTGTGTGCCTAATCGAGATATATTTTCTGTCCAATGACGACTAGGCAACTGGCAATTTAGGCAAATGAATAAAGATCAATACTGGTCTATTTCCTGTACAGCATAGGCTACCTGAGATTTCGTCGTAGGTGTGAGATATCACAGATTCAAACTTAATTTAGATTTATTAAGAGAAAATAAAAATGACGAAGATGACAACATTGGCCCTCTATTTTGTATGATGAGCAACATTGCCCTACTTTCGTAGGGAGTAGCGCTTGGGCCCTTACGTTTTGGCACTTGCATTAGATTCTGTCATGCGATTACACAATTTCCCGTGGAGATGGGCAAAGGAAACCCCTTTGTGAATGAACTAATCATTTTAACGCCTCTGAAACGAATGAGGATTACCTAAAATTGTTTGGCTGGTTGTTTTTCATTATCATTTATTTACCAAACACACAGTGACGTTTATTGTCGCCATGACAGACTATTATTACCATTAGTTTAAAAAAAAAAAAAAAAAAAAAAAACAATAACACAAAAATAAAGTAAAAATCTTAAAGCCTAACTTGAATCGTGTGCGTCTGTTTCGGCCTTGGGTGAAATAGGTTTGTACATACTCTACATAAGGAGTGTAAAACTTCAGGAAGAAAAGACCCTTTCGCCATTGTAAAAGCAATGGCGCAGAAAACTAGCAATAAAAATGTATTTTTCCAGTCGTAATAGTTGACATATTATGCCACTTTTTAAAGGGTACTCATTCAAAATATCACGGCTAAATGTTATGTGATACATTTTCAGCTGTCTTATAAGAAAACAGACTTATAAGATTTATTTTTAAGAAGGCCTACGCGCACGGTTTCACACGTTTAGTGACCGTTTTTCAGTACAAATCGAACGTTAGATGATTTTATAATAATTAAGATGGTTGTAGAACGTACCAGTCGTATAGTAGCCTAGTATGTTCCCAGTCATATAATCTCAGAACTCTAACATAACATTTAATAATAATAAATCTCAGAACTCTAACATAAAACTTATTAATAATAATAATAATAATAATAATAATAATAATAATAATAAAGGCAGTGTGATACAGCTATGATTTCCCGCATAATCATTAGCCTACATTTATCCTATGCATAAGGAATAGAATTCTGCATTGGCAAGAATTAAAGATAGCGACGACTGCAACTTTTGTGATAGAGGGGTTATAGCTTATCCGCTAGAATAGGACGTGTCTTTTTACAGTTCTGATGAAAAAAGAAAATATATAAATGCATTTGATGTGTGTACAAACGTTTACTCCATGAAAGCTGGTCTTGAATAATACCAATATGCTTTATAAGTTTAATTTTTTCAGTTAACAAAATAGTTCGAAACTATTAGAAAACAGATACATTTTAATCAGAGTTAGGTCTTCTCGGGTCCTTAGACAGTTCACTTGAGAGTGTTGAATTTATACACACTTTCAAATCGCTAAAAGTACCAGTCCCACAGTCAGACAAAAGGTCACAGGCTACCTCTAGATGTGTTAAAAGTGCTGAAAAGTCTTACCGGTCCCCTAAAAACCCAGCCAGAAAAAAGCAGTAACGGCTCTATTCACAACGTCACCGGGAAGCTGTCGTTTTCCAAGACAGGTTAACAGGAAACACAGAGCTCGAATGTCTACGGAAACATTTAAGAGTTAGGTGTTTAACAGTCCATACATTCACAAACAGTAGGGCATTTGTCATCAATAGTCCAACATAGAAGGGGTCTCTGTCAAAACATGGATACCATGAGGCAGTTTACAATGATCGATCCGTTTAGAGCAGTCCTGCGAATTTTTCTTCTTTCTCTTCAGATCAAAATCAAACAATTGTCTCTTTTTGTGGAAAAAAAATAAATATGTTGAAACTCAAAATTGTTGTCCCCATTCTCATTGATTTCCAGCGCAGGCGGACAGCGTCCATGCCGGGAGACAATATGCGTAAGGATAATAATACGGAGGCTGGAGGGAGAGTAGCGGGGGCCTGAGGAGTTCCCCTGGGTTGTACTGTCTTTGGTCGTCCCGCACCAAAACTTTCACGGCCACTTTTTTCGCAGCTGGAGCCGATGCCAGCAAATCGGCGGCCATCTGTCGACGTTTGGTTTTGTATCTGCGGTTCTGGAACCATATTTTGACCTGGGTCTCTGTCAGCTTCAAGGAGGCCGCGAGATCGGCCCTCTCTGGTCCGGATAAGTACCTCTGGTGATTGAATCGCCGCTCGAGCTCGAATACTTGTGCGTGAGAGAACGCAGCCCTCGAGCGTTTCTTCCTCTGTTTAGGCTGATCCGTACTTTTGTCGCAGCTCGACTCGTCCAGGAGGTTACAATCTGAAAGAAAGGTGTCAATATTATCTTCAGTTGTAAGCTGCTTAACTTTGGTTCGTGAAATGTAGGCCTATATTAATCGCGATCAATTCCTCAAGCCTTTACGCAACATTGCGTATTAGTTTTGTTTTTATTTAAAATGCGATAAAGTATTAACACATTCATCAAACTTTTCTAATTATCATAGGACAATAAAGGAGCAAATGCAGCAATTAGCTTTAACTTAACATTAATGGATGTCTAATATGCCGTCCTCAAAATGAAAGTTTTAATACATGCGCCAAAAGGTAATCTGTGTGTATGGAATTGCTACAATTATCATTACAACTCTCAACCTCTCTCTCATACCTGTAGAATTCCTGATGTTGATAAACAGAGAATTACAGAGCACAGTTCTGTTGGGTATATTTCTATCTAGCAAAATTAATAGAGTATCCTACTCTGTGCTGAAAACACTTGCGCGCGCGCGCGCGCACACACACACAAATACACACCCAAATATGTTTCTTATAATACCAGATTCAATGAAGGGTTATTTGCGTCAGTTTAATAACAGCATTTTAAAGGTGGGTCGGATGATTATTACGCAGTAAAATGTCAAGTGTTAATTAAACTCAGAGTTTATATGAGTCCAATAGGGACCGCAAATACAATGTGTAAGTAAACTTAACACAGGACATTATACTGTGTACGTTGCCATTTTTGTAGCAATGGTACACACTCACCGGAGACATTAGCGGAGAGTTCGCAGTCACTTAAGCCTTTTGCGTGCTCAACAGCAGTGGACTCGTGATCCGTTTCGTCTTGTATACTGCCTTCCAGTGCATCTGAAGCCGAGCGCTCCGGGTCTTTCTCCGATTTACAAACGGGCAGCGACTTGCTGTCATTCTCCTCACTGAGACCCGAGTCCGAGTCATAACTTTTCTGATCACTGGCCATGCAAGCTCCCTCTTCACTCTTACAGGGAGAAGACAAATCCTCAGTACCAGTGTCCAGATCTCTGAATATTTTCCAGCAAGTTGCCTTGGGGAAACATACGTCCAAATCTTTCAAATGTCGGTTCTCCTCTTTTTTGTTCAAAATAGCTTGGATGGAGAAAGGCGTCAAGGTGTTGCTGCGAACGGCCATTTTAATACAAAACTAGTTTAAAACCACGGATATATTGGAATTAGTTCAACCGCATTTTACTCCTCAATGGCCGATATATCCACTTATCTTCGCAAGCTGGGTTGTGGGTCGCATTGCGCCTTCAACTTATTCGGATGGTATGGAGGCTGCGCTATGTTTTCTCCTGCTCACTTCTTCACCGCTGGCACGCTCCTCTCGAGTCCAGACCTTTCTCAGTTTCCTGCCCCTTTTCACCCAGTTCTGCTGTCGTACCTCACCTGTAACTGACAGCAATCCCTCACCATTTCCTATTGGACAAGGAGGGGGAAAAGGTCGTCCGCTGATTGGCCACCCAAAACTACGAAATACTAATAACATGTCGGGACTCTTAATACTGTTTTAAACGCCTTAACCCTTTGCCTCCCAAAGTAAAGACACCACCAGCACCGAGCAGTAGAATGCTTTAAAAGGGCTCAATCAAATGCGCTCGTTTCTATCTATGTAGTCTTTCATTTAATTTGTTCCATTGTGTTGTGAATAAATGCATATGAGTTATTTACTATTATATGTAATACAATTACATAACTCTTAATATTATAAGCGTCATTTTCCTCATGCTTTGGAACGCTAATCAACACTTAACACCATAGGTAGCGCATTTGGCTAGTCTGTGGCAATGTTCGTCTCCGCTTTACTCCTCCCTTCCGCTATGTTTACAAGGTAGGTCAAGAAATGAACACAATTGCTCATAAAAAGTGTACGAAGAGGCTGGCAGTTTCAGTGATATCCCAAAGAGGAGAAGAATGATCCTAGGAAAAAGGTATTCGCTTTATCGATAGCCTATAACCTATTCACCGAAAGACGGTTTATCCTTTGCTGCTGCTGATGATGATGATGATGATGAGGATGATGATGATGATGATGATGATGATGATGATTATTATTTATTATTATTATTATTATTATTATTATTATGCAGAAATACAAACGGAATTGTTTATTGTTTCATTCATATTTCATGTTATATTCAACAACAATAAAATGGAAATATTTCCCTGTTTATTGCCCCTGCTTCTGATAACCAGTGCATTATTCGATTATGTTTGTTTATGATGGTTAATATGTATGTCACTGCTATAACGCTCTCTTGCAAATAATATTCATAACAAGACAGAAATGCAAAGTAGGATGTTCGTCTATTTTTCGAAACGTTCTGTGACGATTCCATAGTCAAAGGATTAACAGTGAAGAAACAAGTGAAAAAAAAAATGTTTTAAAAAGTATTATGGAATTAGAATTGGGGAGTTACTAAATCACTGCGTCAGTGAGTCAATCCAACTGTAAAGCTATTTGAAGTTTATAGCAAACAGGAAACAAGTGGAGTGAAATCGAAAAGAAAAAAAAAAATAAATAAAATGAATTAAGGTATTTAAAAAAATAAATCAAATGATTATTTAAAATATCCTGCCAAATCATTTGGATTCAACGTGTTACCATTATGACCGTTAAATTTGTAAACACACACTATGTTACATTTAACAGATTCGATTTAATAGCGTCTTTTTGTGGCCCTCACTCATAAAGCGCATTATGGACAGAATTTGGCTTGGATATTTATGCATGCACTGACACGTATTAACAATTGATACATTTGAAACACTTTAATACACTTTTGTATGTCTTTTATAATAACCATTTTTAAATGGGCCATGAATTAGGAAGGTTACATAAATGAAGGTAGGCCTGAGTGGGCTATACAAATATGAACTGATGAAATTTCACTCTAATATTTCTTCACAGTAAAATCACCAGTGTCAATTCAATCGAATATTTGTCTAATAATATAATGTTTGAGAACATATTTTCAGCTTAACAAGCATGTGAATAGAAGTCATTTATGCAACGGCATGTATTATATAGCCTATACTGTAGACTAAAATGAATTATTTCACCCGCCTGTCTTTCCCGTAGCATATGTTGTATATAGGCTACGAGTAATGAATTAATGAGGGAAATACGTTTATATTTATCTAAAAGCAAAGTGGCCTGTTTTACATTATTATTATTATTATTATTATTATTATATTTTGACATTGATAATTTGTTACATTTTGTTGCATTTATATGTCATATTTCCAGACCATCTACGCACTCGTATGAACCTTGTATGAAGATGTCTATGAATGATGATCATTTTTGAATGATATACGAGGTGTGTGTGTGTGTGCGCACATGTGTGAAACAAGCCGATATTATTATTATTATTATTATTATTATTATTATTATTATTATTATTATTATTATTATTATTATCCTATACAAGTTTAACAACCAGCGGGATTTCAGTCGCTAAAATTACTGGGACAAGAGCAACGGCTGTATATTATGCAAATAAATAAATGAATAAACGTGTAATATAAGGTAATTGTTGCAGTATTGTCTAATCCATATAGGCTGCTGTTTTCTTTTACTTTTTTCTACTATTGAGTTAAATGTAAGCTAAAGGTATTTGTTATTTATCCGACGGTAGAAGCCTTCTTGTCCCTATTAGGCCACTACTACTACAACTACAACTACTAGCCTACTACTACTACTACTACTAATAATAATAATAATAATAATTATTATTATTATTATTATTATTATTTATTGTTGTTATTATTATTATTATTATTATTATTATTATTATAACTGCTGTCATACTGCTGCTGAAACTACCATAGCAACCCAATTTCGGATTTTGTATACCTACCATGTGCAGCACAAGTGTATATAGGCAAATGGACAACAATATTCGCACAATGCTCTAAAAAATATATTTTTATTGGATTAAAGCATATCTTACGAGTGACCTATTTGGATATTGTGCCATCTAGCGGTCATATAGTAGAACGTTATTTTATATATATAATTTAAAATGAGGTATAATATCTCGTTTCTTTATTACTTACATTCTTCCAAAATGCAGGTACAACAGTTGGAGGTCAGCCACTTTGTGGGAATCAAACGTATCCATTCCAACGACACCGAAGCAACGTTATCCATTTTCTTGATTGCAAACTTTGGACTTTGGATGACTGAAAAAATGTATAGAAAAACATTAACTATCCGTTAAGACCGTCGTGCATGTTTATTTATAATCAGCAGTACTTTATGTGATTTATTAAGTGAATACTTGTGATATTTGTACTTGTGAAGGAGTAGGTATCCAGAAGTTATACAATCCATGTGTTTTCATTTTTCACTTCACGTGTAGGCTACTTCGGGCGACGATTCTACGTTTCAGATTTCCAGTCACTGAAATTTTCAGCTGAACGTTTTGTAAATTTGTATTTAAATCACACGAATCACTCACTGGTCGCCACATCATACTATTACTGTATGCTATGAACTGGTAACCCAGATGACCTAATTTGCCCAATGAAACGCCTTAAAATTATTATTATTATTATTATTATTATTATTATTATGCATTAGAAGTACAAGATTACAATTAGAGTCACTAATTGTAATCACATTCTATCACATTCTATTGCTCATTGTTTCAATATGAGTGTATGAAACTGAAAGTACAGCCTTTATAAGGTACATAATATGTGCATTATATGTATAGTATTAAAATGCACAGCGTGTAAGAGATCTGAACTGGATTTGAATGTGTCAAGTGTGCATTGGGAGTGTATTCTTTTCTGCGTGAATCACCTCAGGCGGGTACTTAAGCTGTTCACAAAGATATATATCAGCTCCACATCTGAAGACTCACTGATGTATTTCTCAAATGCTCTTTGGTCTTCGAGCGCTGAACTGATTGCTTCTTGCCGACACCTGTGCGAGCTGGAGGGTAATCCATCTTTTGTGTAAACGTGAGATGGCTGATTTACAAGAGCAACACATTTGCCGTGGAGGGAGCGCGGAGGGAGGGAGAGAAAGGGAGAGCGAAGATTGAAATTCGGGGGCGTTCTTTCAGTACAGAACATCCCTGAATGTGTTCCATCCTCATGGACATGCTGATGAACAACACCTCGGGACTGGAAACTAAGCGTGTCGGTGCATAACATTTTACAGTCAGGGAAGCATTGTTTACCGCTAAAATGTTTTAATGACTTTGACAGTCCTGTTAGCATACATCAATCCAGAGAGAGAAAGACGGTGAGAAGTGAAAGAGAGAGAGACAGAGACAAATAGAAATCAGTGACTAACAGTGTGGTTTTGATAACCACACTCATGATGACAAACAAAAGATAAGCAGTTGGGTTTTGCTGGAAAAGTAAAGGACATCTTAAATAAGTAAATTTGTCAAATTTGACGCTTACTAAAACAATCCCGTATAAGTGCCTTACTCAAAGGAAGTTACTCTAGAATGGTCCTACTGTCTGGTGTCAAATCCGGACTGTACCAATGATGACTCAGGGGGGCAGGCTTGCGGGGTGATTGGCTCAAGTGTCACCCACGAATGGGAAAGTTTCAGTCTGCTGAGTTGACTATGTCCCATCCTGCACCACCGACCCCCACTGGTTGATTCGGGTGCTTGCAGTTCGACTGTTGAGTTGCACACAAAATGTCTTCCTCTGACTAGTGTATGTGTGAGCTCAACTTGACGACTACGGTCTGAACAGCAGCGTTGAGATCACATGCTTTTACTGCTTTTTAGAGGACATGTCTGTCTTTGGCCCCTCTGCAGCATGAGTAGAATTGGGCAGTCCAAATTTGGAATAAAAGGCGGAAAAGCTCCAGTACCGCCATGTCACACTGATGCCGCCCACGCTCACTCCTACACTCTCTCATGTGGCTACACCCAAATACGCTCTCCACATTAAACGTGGACCTGCTGCGGCTTGGAGGAAAGGGACGTACAACAGGACTTTTGTCAAGTGTACAACTGGCTCTATCATTGCCCTGAGTTGGGAAGGTTTCAGCTGGGTGGGCTGGTCATGTCTCCTCGCGCACCAGCGCCCCCTACCGGTTGATTGGGTGCTCGCGGTTCAAAAGAACTGCGTTGGAGTCATCCCAGGTAAGGGTGTTTATGAAGAGGCTAAGAATGCTGCATTGTGGTGCTCTTTTCACTTGTGAAATTTAATGCCGGTGATTTAATGCTTCTCAAGGACTAATGGCTGGCTCTCCCAAATGAAGACTTGCATTGGCGGCCACGCCCTGGCTTTAAACCATGACAACGGATCCGTATTTCCCTCTGGTTTCCCTTTGTGTTTTAACCTCTATGGGGAGAAGTGGTTTTTATGGCGGGGAGAGAGAGAGAGCGAGTGTGTGTGTGTGTGTGTGTGTGTGTGTGTTGAGCATATTGTGTTCAGATGGAAAAATGCACGACAGCGTTTCCAACTGTGTCAATTCTGCTCATTCTGAAATCTTCTGTTGTATAAGGCACTTTTGTAATGCCCTCAGACAAGTTCCACAGCGCGTGCAGTATATGCTTTTAGTTTCCTAAGAGCTCGGCGCTGCTAGCCTTTTGAAGAGAAATGATCTTCGCATGCAGTGCAATGCTAAAGAGAGCAGTGCATTTGGGCAGTGCCCTAACACTTTAATCTGAACCTCGCGAAGGAGGAGAAAAGCAGGCTGACTGCTCCTTGGAACCCGTTCAAAAGTGCTCAAAAGTGCTGGCTACATTACCAACAGCCATTCAGCAGAAAGGAGGCCCCTGCCTAAAACCGGGGACTGTCTCAGTCCAGTTCATTTGTGTAGATAGCGGGGGAATGATTTATGGCTGATTTCACAAAGCCGCTCTCCTGACAAATTATTCCTCGTCTGCCTCCTGGCACGCACAGGCTAACGCTCCCCACTAGAATGCACTTATAAACGCTTCCATTTCTCGTGTCTCGCTCTCTGACCGGTGTTGTTTTATGCTGGTTCATCAATAAAAATAAAAAAAAAGTACGGGATCCAAAGGAAATCTGGTGCATCACTTACGCGGCTGTTGATTCGGGGAGACGTTGCGGCTCTCCGAGTCCAGGTATTTTAAGGCGCTGGCATTATGCAAACGATCGCTTGGACGCCGCTCTGTGAGCTGACTGGCCGAGCGTGATTCAAGCTGAAGTACATTTACTGCTCAAAGCAACTCATCACCACAGGACCAGAAATGGAAGGTGACACTTAAATTTCTCATTTAGAGGCGGATTTATGATGGCACACATTCAAGTACTCTGAATTTACACACACACACACACACACACACACACGCATACTCAAACACACATAGACACACACACACACGCACACACGCGCACACACATACACATATGTTCTTGTGTACTCAAACAGATATAGACACACAAATACTTCAGCATGCAGGAACAAAAACATGCACACACACACACACTGCACATGTAGAATGTTCTGAATGTTTCTGCCTTTTGCATAAAAGCAGTGCACACGCTCAACCTTTACAAATACCTGTGGAGAGATCAGTGTATTGAGGCATAGACTGTCTCCAAGTCTTTTCCTTTTCATGTTTGAGCTTTCCTGAGCCACAGACAGTGTAGCAGAGAGGGGGTTGGTATAGAGAGAAGAGAGTATGATCAGAAGTCCTGCTATGTGTTTCTTCCACCCATGAACTCAGCCAGCTGATTTCACTAATTAGTTCCACCCCCTGGCTTAAGAATTGTGTCAATTATCAAAACTCCGGGCGATTGGAACAAAACACTGAGATGGACTTTTACCTTCTGAACCTGGATTTTCCTCCTCTGCATTTGAGACAGCGTAACAGAGAGAGGTTCAGTACGACACAGAGGTGAACGTGACCATGCGAGACAGTGTAACAGAGAGGTTCAGTATGGCACAGAGGTGAACATGACCATGCGAGACAGTGTAACAGAGAGAGGTTCAGTACGGCACAGAGGTGAACGTGACCATGCGAGACAGTGTAACAGAGAGAGGTTCAGTACGACACAGAGGTGAACGTGACCATGCGAGACAGTGTAACAGAGAGAGGTTCAGTATGGCACAGAGGTGAACGTGACCATGCGAGACAGTGTAACAGAGAGAGGTTCAGTATGGCACAGAGGTGAACATGACCATGCGAGACAGTGTAACAGAGAGAGGTTCAGTATGGCACAGAGGTGAACATGACCATGCGAGACAGTGTAACAGAGAGAGGTTCAGTATGGCATAGAGGTGAACATGACCATTTGAGACAGTGTAACAGAGAGAGGTTCAGTACGGCACAGAGGTGAACATGACCATGCGAGACAGTGTAACAGAGAGAGGTTCAGTATGGCACAGAGGTGAACATGACCATATGAGACAGCGTAACAGAGAGAGGTTCGCTATGGCACAGAGGTGAACATGACCATGCGAGACAGTGTAACAGAGAGAGGTTCAGTACGGCACAGAGGTGAACGTGACCATGCGAGACAGTGTAACAGAGAGAGGTTCAGTACGGCACAGAGGTGAACATGACCATGCGAGACAGTGTAACAGAGAGAGGTTCGCTATGGCACAGAGGTGAACATGACCATGCGAGACAGTGTAACAGAGAGAGGTTCAGTACGGCACAGAGGTGAACATGACCATGCGAGACAGTGTAACAGAGAGAGGTTCAGTACGGCACAGAGGTGAACATGACCATGCGAGACAGTGTAACAGAGAGAGGTTCAGTACGACACAGAGGTGAACATGACCATATGAGACAGTGTAACAGAGAGAGGTTCAGTACGACACAGAGGTGAACATGACCATGCGAGACAGTGTAACAGAGAGAGGTTCAGTATGGCACAGAGGTGAACATGACCATGCGAGACAGTGTAACAGAGAGAGGTTCAGTATGGCACAGAGGTGAACATGACCATGCGAGACAGTGTAACAGAGAGAGGTTCAGTACGGCATAGAGGTGAACATGACCATGCGAGACAGTGTAACAGACAGGTTTGGTATGGCACAGAGGTGAACATGACCATGCGAGACAGTGTAACAGAGAGGTTCAGTACGACATAGAGGTGAACATGACCATGTGAGACAGTGTAACAGAGAGAGGTTCAGTACGGCATAGAGGTGAACGTGACCATGCGAGACAGTGCAACAGAGAGGTTCAGTACGGCACAGAGGTGAACGTGACCATGCGAGACAGAGTAACAGAGAGCGGTTCAGTACGGCACAGAGGTGAACGTGACCATGCGAGACAGCGTAACAGAGAACGTGGTAGAGACGGGCGCGGAACACGAAGGCAACCCGCCTCGCCCTCCAGGCGCGGTTTTTCCGTCTCTCAGTCCGGTGCGCTCCGGTGAGCGGTGTGGACAGCGGCGCTAAACCCGAGCGGCCCTGTTCACAAAGCATAAGAGCTAACAGGTGTTTAACGTCAGAAGCGTTCTATTTGAGAAGCGGCGAAATAGAAACAGGCAGCGCTGGGGTTTTTTTTTTTTTCATCTCTCCCCCACCAGCAGATTACAGGAAAATAGCCCAAGGAAGTGGAGACACTGAAACTGCATTCTTCTGGTAAGTGTTCTTTCAAATATCACAGACCAGAAGAGGGACCAAAATGCAGGCTTTTGGGGGGGGGGGGGGGGTGGGGGATAGGGGGATGGGGGCTTTAAAAAAGACTAAAATAATGGATGCTTTCATGGAAATAAGCGCGGAGAAAAGGAAAGGAGTCAGTGGTAATGTAGATCAGACATGTATGAAGTTCTGTCTCAGCGCGGTTAGTTAAATATCCTTTAGCGTTTATCAAGGGAAGGCACTCTCCAGGAACCTAACAAGAGTCCCAATACGGCTATCTAAGAATACCCTGCTGTAATGGAGTAAAGATGTGCAAGCACCATACTGCTTTTTTAATCTTTTTTAATCCAGGACTGTGCATCTGGTATTTGGAGAACTGTAGATATTAGTGCAGTCCATTGTGTGTATACTGTTATACAATTTGTGATATTAAACTGGCTTTCTCTCTATTTAGTCACCCCTCTAGGATCAACAGACAGAACAAAATAGAATAGAATAGAAGAAACTATTTTCCCAGTGGGAACTTCAGGGGAAGTAGCCAGCATACAATAAATTAAATAAAATACAAACGCGAACACAAACGGCTGAAATGGGGTTTCTCCGTGGGGTGGCAGGGCTTACTCTCCTTGATAGGGTGAGGAGCTCAGCTGTCCGAGAGGACCTCAAAGTAGAACCGCTGCTCCTCCGCATTGAAAGGTGGTTGAGGGCATCTGATAAGGATGCCTCCTGGGCGCATCCCTCTGGAGGTGTTCCGGGCTCGGCCACCGGGGAGGAGACCCAGGGACAGACCTATGACACGCTGGAGGGATTATATCCAAAGGCTGGTCTGGGATCCCCTGGGAATCCACCTGGATGAGTTAGCGGAAGTCGCTGGGGAGAGGGACGTCTGGACTGTTCTGCTTGCCCCTTTGCCACCGCGACCTCTGACCTGGACTAAGCGGTTAGAGAATGGATGGATAGATGGACAACAAAATAATCATCTATTTTATGTCACTCCCTGGCCACCATACATAGCGAGCGGCAATAGCGCTTGTGCAGTGGCTACCATGTACCACCCACTTATGGGCTACAGTTTTATGGTATCTGAAGTGAGCCAGTACTATACACTATATACACTACCAACAGCTGGGAGAACCATGGATGATGCTATACAATGATGCCACAATCCGTGATTGGAGATAGGCATTGATGGGGCATGGATACTTACTCTTTTAACCCTTTAAGGTGTTAAAATCACAAATATGATATTAGAATGTTCTCAACTGAGCATTCAAATGCCAATGTAACAATCACTACTGGCTATTGAAAGAAATGGAGTTCTAGAACACACACAGAATTTTGAAAAAAGCATTCCAAAAAACCCACTTGAGGCTAGAGCCAAATGTTCTTTCCAATGGTCAGTTACAAGAAGATGAGATTCCTCTGAGTGGCCCACGGCTATCAACAACTGAAAGGCCTGCTGTTCAGCGGCCTGGTTCACATGGCAAGAGAAAATCAACCAAAATAACCTTCAGAAAGGTGTTAAAATAATATTTGGGATTTGATTCCTGCACCAGGAAATACCACTGGGTTGTCCCCAAAAGGACTACAGCTGGCTTTCTGCCCCAATCCTAGGTAAAGCTCGACCTTTGCTATATATAACACACACACACACACACTCACACACACACGCACACACACACAGACCCTTGTATATAAAGGAATTGCGATGCGGAGATTATATGAAACCCCTGGCTCCGAACTGCTTCGCGTGTAAATGACCTTGGTGTTCCGTTCCTGTCACTTTCGTCCACCATTAGGAGTCTGGAATGTTCTCTCCTTTTCCCTCCGGATACAGAAAAATCTGTTTCCACAATGCACAAAAGGATCCATTTGGTCTCTCCTTAAACGAGGCCAAGCCGGTGCGGCAGAAACACGTGAAGAAACAGAGTGAAGCAGGGTACACCGAGGCTCAGATAAACCCGTTAACACAGTTCAGACAATGCTCCATTCAGTTTATCCTTAAATACCTGCGTTGACCTACGCTGGTACGCTATAAACCAAAATAAACTGCATGAATTGCAGAAAAGTGTCTGCATGTTCCTCCCTGGAATTTTACTAGTTGTGTCTCTGCATGCTGTTGGACTGTTGCATGCTGTGGAAGAGTAAAGTTGTGCGCCCATTGTGTCCCGTTCCACCTCATCCCTAACGCGCTCTATCGGATTGAGATCTAGGCACTGTGCCCGCCATTGGAGTAACCTGAAGTCACAGTCACGTGAGTGGAACTAGCTTACGATTAAGTGTGCTTTGTGACATGACACATTATCCAGCTGGAAGTATCCATTTGAAAAAGGGTAGACTGTGGCTATAAAGGGATGTACATGGTCAGAAACAATGCTTAGGTATGCTGTGGAAATTAAATGCTCAATTGATATTAAGGGGCAACTGTGTGCCAAGAAAACATTCCCTACACCATTTTACACCAATCCCACCCTGCACCACTGACACAAGGCAGGATGGGTCCAAGAATTTGTGCTTTCTACCCCAAACTCTGACTCTAACATCTGCATATTGCATATTGCATCCGATCTTCAATCGTCCAGTTTTGGTGATCACATGTCCACTGCAGCCTCATCTTCCTGTTCTTAGCTGACAGGATTAGACCCTGGCATGGACTTTGGCTGCTGTAGCCCATCTGATACAAGGTTGGATTGGATTATACATTCAGAGATGCCCTTCTGCACACCATTGTTGTAAATAGCAGTTATTTGTGCATCTGTGGTCTTTACGTTAGGTTGAACTATTCTGCTCATTCTTCTCTGACATCTCTCATTAACAAGGTGTTTTCACCCACAGAACTGCTGACTGGATGAGTTTTGTTTATTGTACCATTCTCTAAAGTCTAGAGACAGCAGTGTGTGAAAATCTCAGGAGGGCAGCCGAGTTTCTGAGATGCTGGAACCACCACGTCTGGCACCCACAATCATTCCACGTTCAAAGTCGCTTAGATCACGTGACTTGCCCATTCCAACTGTTACGTTCCAGAGTTTTTTGCGCTTACTGTTTTGTTGCTGCTATGTTTCTTTCTGTTTCCCCTACAGGTTGAGATAATCACATCATGCCGTAACACTAATGTTTGGTCTAACAACTAAAACTCTTTACCGTGTCCGGATGCTTTATGCATTGAGTTTCAGCCACATGATTTGCTGTTTGAAGGAGCAGACCACAATATTTGCATTAACAAGCAGGTAAACCTAATAAAGTGGCCACTGCGTGTATGTGGTTTCTCCGTGGCATACTAAGAGCCAAGTCATTTGCCTATTTGCCGTCAGTGACACATTGTCAACTTTGAAAAGACTTGTGAAGGTGCTATTTAATTTAACGAGTTTACCTTATAGCTCTTATGAAGAACGATTCATAAATATTACAGACAAGCTGCAGTAATACTGTACATTCAGCCCAAGAATAGGCCCTGGTTTTATCAATAATCAAGAGCCAATTATAACAGTGCAGAACACCTGCAGAGGCAGAGGAACACCAGACCCAGTCACTTAAATCAACAAATCAACAAAGCCAGACTAGGAAAAGACAGATTTAATGACCTAAACAAACTGCAGTTTGTAACACTGGCGTCGCCGAGTCCCCTCCGCTGTGCGTACAGTCGCAAAAGGGAACTCGGAAAGAGCGGCGATAACGAGCGGAGACGGAAAACGAGCGCTACCTTCGGAACGTCGACAGAGACACCGGACACCTGGGAAGACCTACGGCTACTTCACATTCACAGAATGAGTACGTCCCCATGGGAACCTCAGGGTAAATATGAAACTGCATTTATATTTTTTTAAAAAACAAAAAAAACTACAAAACATAAAAGCACTCTGGGTAGTCAAATGGGAGGAGTTTACAACCTGAAACCTGCCCCATAGTGGTTCTTACATTTTGTGTATTGCTTGAACGAGCCGGTAAACATAAGCACATGATAAAACGGTAAGAAAGGGCTCCGAAAATCTACGCACGGATACGTCGAAATAAATCCTCTCTGATTGGCCCAGATGTTACATCACTCCAGAATAAGTACTGTACCTCTGATGGCCCAAAGGATCAGAGGTGGATCTGCAGTTCATTCACTCTCACTCAACACTGTCACCAAGGTTCTGTTTCCATAGTAATGCCATACCATATAAAAAAACAAAATAATAAAAATAAAAAAAATGTACACAACTTCATTAAAAGACAGTCGTCCTGAAGAGTGGACGCAATCAGAACCAAGCAAATAAACTTCACACATCCAACCAAACACTTCTCAAACACTTCACTACTGATTACATTCTGACATTTGTATGGAATAAAAAATAAAAAGTCTAAATACACAGTTCAAATTGAAAGTACTCGCGAAATGTTAATGTTGTATATTTTTCCATCGATAGAAAAACACTCAAGGCCCACTGTTCCTATGACAGCACTGGTACAGTTAGGAGAGTAAGAATGGATCCCGTGAAAGCCATGCTCCACGGTTTGGTCCTCTGGGGTTCTGGGTGGGGTCCTCTCCCCCCCCCACACGGTGCAACCTCAGCGCTTGCCCCTCTTGGCCGGCGGCTCCTCTGATTTCTGGGCCCCCCGGGTGCGTGGTGCGGGGGGGCTGGGCTCGCGCTTCCGACCCCCTTTCCCTGCCTGGGACACCTGCCCTCGCCCCCCACTAGAAAGAAAGAAAGAAAGACAGAAAGAAAGATCATTTAAATTGAGAGAGCATTATACACCTCAAACAGAAAGTGCGAAACATCTCACACACAAACGCACACACACTCACATGCGCGCGCGCACACACACACACACACACACACACACACCATACCGTGTGCTTGTAGCGGTCTCCTCTCTACCACTGAGTTTACTCAAGGCGCGAGTAGAGGGTTTACTGGGTTTATTCCTGGAGAAAAACAAAATGAAATCAGAAAAAAAGTTACTCCACAGCCAGGTATAGCAGTCATACTGATGATAAATCATAAGAAATCACACCGAATTGTTTCAAATTCCGTCATCAAAGGATGACTTGTACTTAGTGTGTCATAGTATAATTGCTTGTCTTCCAGTTCACTTTATGTTGCATCGGTTACAAGTATGGATTACCTACTACACACACACACACGCATATATATATAAATAAGTAAATAAAGGTTTTTTTGGTTGTCAGCGTGACATTTTCAGCTCTACCTCTCGGCCTCCAGACGTGCGGCGGAACGCGTTGTGGCCCTCGTCGCAGTCGCCTCCTCCCCCTCCTCTTCCTCACCCTCCTCTCCCTCCGCCGGCTCCTCCTCCGTGTCCTCGGACTTCTGGTCTTTCTTCTCAGACGCTGTCTTTCCTGATAAAACACGCAGTCAAGGACAGCCTAAGCAATGTCACTCCGAACACCAGTCGATCTTGATTTTCTCCGCTGCCATTTTGAAAAGAAATTGTGATGTGCCAACGTGTACAGAACTGAAAAATGATTCCCAGGCTTCTCAAACCCTCATTCTCTTCTCACAACTCCTACACTCCCAATATCCCCATCCTCTGGCCTTGTCCACCACGCTCAACTCCACCTACTGTCCAGTTATAGGCTCCTCCCATAAAATCCCTCCTGCCTGACTCCTCCCACACATCTTCCAGCAGCCACTCCCCTCATACCTGACTCCTCCCCTGTGGCCCCGCCCCCTTTGGAAGGCCTTCCCCTCCGTGTGACCTTGTTCTTCTGAGGCTGATTCCTGTCCTCGTCCTGAGACACACAAACCAAAAACACCATTTCCCACCATTCACCAGTCTCAACCTCCTGCGCAGCAGTTCTATTCAGGGAGATATGTTCTTAAGTGAAAAGTAGGACTTACATTATCATTGGAGCTCTCTTCCTTTACATCCTCCTGGCCATCGGACTGACTGGCTGCAGAGAGAGAGAGGGAGAGGGAGAGAGACAGAGAGGAAGGGACAGAGGGAGAGAGAGAGACCAACACAGTAGGATTCACCAATTACCATTTACCAATATTGTTTTTACCAACATCATAAAAAAAATTACTTTGAAATTATGGAGCGAGAGAGAGAGTGTGAGTCAAACATATACAAAACAGTACAAGCAAAGCGATACTGTGATAGGGGACAAGGAAAGAGATTTTGTGTTCGGGGATAAATGAAGTGATACTGTGATAGGGGACAAGGAAAGAGATTTTGTGATGAGGACAAGCGAAGCAATACTGCGATAGAGGACAAGCAAAGCAATATTGTGATAGGGGACAAGTGGAGCGATATTGTGATAGGGGACAAGTGGAGCGATATTGTGATAGGGGAAAAGTGAAGTGATATTGTGATAGGGGACAAGCAAAGCAATACTGTGATAGGGGACGAGCAAAGCAATACTGTGATAGGGGACGAGCAAAGCAATACTGTGATAGGGGACGAGCAAAGCAATACTGTGATAGGGGACGAGCAAAGCAATACTGTGATAGGGGACGAGCAAAGCACTACTGTGATAGGGGACAAGTGAAGCGATATTGTGATAGGGGACAAGTGAAGTGATATTGTGATAGGGGACAAGTGAAGTGATATTGTGATAGGGGACAAGTGAAGTGATATTGTGATAGGGGACAAGTAAAGTGATATTGTGATAGGGGACAAGTGAAGTGATATTGTGATAGGGGACAAGTGAAGCGATATTGTGATAGGGGAAAAGTAAAGTGATATTGTAATAGGGAAAAGTGGAGCGATACTGTGATAGGGGAAAAGTAAAGTGATATTGTGATAGGGGACAAGTGGAGCGATACTGTGATAGGGGACAAGCGAAGCGATATTGTGATAGGGGACAAGTGGAGCGATATTGTGATAGGGGACAAGCAAAGCAATACTGTGATAGGGGACAAGTGGAGCGATACTGTGATAGGGGAAAAGTAAAGTGATATTGTGATAGGGAAAAGTGGAGCGATACTGTGATAGGGGAAAAGTAAAGTGATATTGTGATAGGGGACAAGTGGAGCGATATTGTGATAGGGGAAAAGTAAAGTGATATTGTGATAGGGGACAAGTGGAGCGATACTGTGATAGGGGACAAGCGAAGTGATATTGTGATAGGGGACAAGTGAAGCGATATTGCGATAGGGGACAAGTGAAGTGATATTGTGATAGGGGACAAGTGGAGCGATATTGCGATAGGGGACAAGCGGAGCAATATTGTGATAGGGGACAAGTGAAGTGACACTGCTGTAAGGACAGATGAATCTCTCCTGTGTGTACTGTGAACAGGTAAAAGGGCGCTGCTCTTACTGCTGTCGTCCTGTGGGAGACCCATCCTCCTCTTCGCTCCATCGTCCTTCCCCTCCGCCTCCTCGGGCCGGACCTTACCGGAAACAAACGGCACACAAGCAATCATGAGCACCGGTGGGGCTGACACAGTATCTAAACTGAGAGAGAGAGCTGAGCAGCACAGAGTCGTCACCTCCACAGAGTCCTCCCCTTCCTCACTCCTCTTCCTCTTCAGTGCAGGCTTACCTGAGAGAAAAGCATAGTTAGAAAACTGCACCTTTCCCACAGCTTAGTGTATCCATGCTTCATACTCCCACAGCAGAATGTCAGAATAAATAATTACGCACAGGTGGGAGAAACAGTCACGGAACTTTGCACACCTGTTGGCTTGCATGATCTGGATATACTGCTATATATCAGTGTCACCTGATGACTGAGTGATAATGCTGTGTGTGTGTGTGCGTGTGTGTGTGTGTGTAACTCACGAGTGCTACTGGTTTCTTTGGAGTCAGAGCTTTCTCCATCCTCCTTTTCGCCACTCTGCTCCAAGGTCTCCTCTGCAGAGAACAGAAAATAGCGCACACTCTATTTCACAGCAGATCTCTCCCTCCCTCTCTCCCTCTTCAGTGAGCATGCTGAATGGGGTTATCTCAGTGTGCCTGAGGTTTGAGTATGTATGCTACAAACTGAATAACAATATTGGGTATGTTTTTTCAGAACTTGGTGTACTGGGGGTGCCATTTGTGTAGCTGATGAGGATGGTTGTGAGATCACCATGATGCGGGGGCAGGGGATTTCCTTTTTGATACTGTTTTTGGTTTGCTATTGTGTGCACTGATGGCTTTTATTCGGTTGTTCTTTATTTTTATTTTATCTTTTATTCTTGTGTAATGAATTGACAATGATGTTCTAATAAAGGGGCATGAAAGTCAAGTCTCTCCCTCCCTCCTTCTCTCCCTCTCCCTCTCTCTTTCTCTCTCTCCTCTCTCCTGTCTCTCTTCCCCTTGGCGCTTTGCAGGCCTCCCTCGGGCGGCCCGGCCGTTTCTTCTGATCGCTCTTCTCGTCTTCCTCTTTCTGAGGCAGAGGAAGGAAGGATGTGTGCTATGAAGGTTAGGTGTGAAAAGAGCTAAATACACACAGCGCTTCAGGCACACAGACAGCATGCAGGGTGTGTCTCTGCACACAGGAGACCATGCCACTCCAGGGCCACACTGTAAAATCCAACAGTTCACTTCCCTCAAATACTTTGAGAAAACCAACTACCCTGAAGATTTGAGTAGGGCAATGTGATCTGTTATGCAGTCACTGGTCTTAGCTTTGCACCCTTTTTAATTGCGTGATCATTTGCTCAATTTTTCACCTTGAGGATATTAAATTGATTTAGTTAAATTACACCAGGCGATTTATTGGGTTTTACAGAGCGATGAGAGCTGTCAAAGTGCTCTGCTTACCTCCTCTCGTTTTTCCTCGGAGCCACTTCCTGTTCTAGGCTCCTCCTCCTCCTCTTTCTTCTGCTGGCCACCTGCTTATGACAATGAAATCCATTGTGCAGGCAGAAAGGGGAGGATTCCACACACAGATAGACTGGACCACAGGCTTCTCTAGAGCAAGACCTCCTGGCGTGTTTTAAGGTGGGGGGGGGGGGCAGAACCATTGGCTGTGACCTCCCCTCTGCCATTTCCCCATACACCCAGAGCACCATCAAAAGCGCACATAAAATCATCAACGATCGTCATCCAGCCCATCGCCTCTCATAGCTACTCCCGTCTGGCAGAAGGCACGGGCCCATATGCACCAAAACCAACGGCTTTAAGGACAGCTTCTTCTCAACGGCGGTCAGATCACTGAACTCTCCTGACTAGCCCCTACTCGCCCCCTCAGGGCTCTGTGCTAACATTTTTTTCCAAAAAGCTCATGTGCTCCTAAGTTGGAAAATTCAGAAGCACACGAATGCATCCTAATTAGTAGTTGCGCTCCTAAGTTGTTTTTCCAACACACAGTAACATTCAAGAGCAAATGCTCCTAAAATGAGAACTGTAGAGCCCTCTTCCCCCCCCTCCCCAGCTATGTTTCATACGGAATACATGTAGCATACAGACTGTTGATCGACTGTGCTGATGGTACTGCAAGCTTGATTTTGTCCTGTGTTATATATAGGGTGTGTCTAAGTTGCTGTCTTATGGACTGTTCTGTAAGTTAGTGTTGTAACTACTTAAGCTACCTTCAAATACCACCAATCTTCTTGTGTGGCAACAAAGGATCTTGAATGTCACAGGGTCAGGCACTCACCTTCGCTGACCTCTTTGACCTGGCCAGCAGAACTTCGTCCTCTACGAATGGGAGCATCCTCGGGCTTCTCCTTCTCAGGCTGTTTCCACAAAACAAAAAAATGGAAAGTGAGACCAAGCTCTCCTGGAGAAGCAGGGTGCCTTCTGCACAAACGGGGGGAGAGCACTCTGTGGCTTCACTTTGAGAAAACCTAAATTTACTTTGCAATCATCAAACTGTTTGGAGTTCAACAGTAATGGCAGTGACATCAGAATGGGAGTCAGTGAGGTTAGTAGACGAGAATCACAGAATCACACAGAGGCTTAAAGAAACTGCTTCCCCAAATGGACAGAGTTCTCAGGTGCTGTCAGTGATACACGGATATCAACCACTTACAGCATCACTGCTATGGAGAGTGAATTCTATTGGTTCAGAGTCTGTAACTGACAGCACGTGAAGCCTCAGTTTTAAATTATTGATGGAAGAGATGACTTAACGAGGTTCACCTGTCTATTTGAAACAAAGGGTCTCAGAAGAAGATTTGGGGAAACTGACCTGTTCTTGCTCCTTCACCTCTTCCTCCTCCAGCTCTTGGGATGAGGATCCTACCACAGGAACAGAGGTCACATGACACACATTCCCACATTTTCACCGCTCTGATTGGGCCTCACCAAATTCAGTCCCTAGTCACACGACATCATCCCCACAGACAATAATTATAATGACTTTTCCCATTAAGAAATGCTCAGTACTTAAACATTGTCCCAGAAATAACATGTACCATGAAAAAGGCAGAAACACTTGAAACTCAATCTTAAAACAGTACAACCTATCTGAATTGACACAGGTCACATGACCCCGGGGGAGGGGCAGAGGGGGCAGAGGGGTACATACGCGTTTCCCTGAGCGACGGAGTCGTGCCCTTGGACCACCTCCCCCTGCGTGGAACTTTTGTCTCCACGGCCTTCTCGCCTTCATCATCCTGTACGCACACACACAGCAAAGCCAGGAAGACAGACGATAATGTACATCTTATATTCATATACTTTACACTTACAAAGTCCTGAGAAAAGTCTGGACTGAATCTGAAAAAGTTTGAGTGAAGTTGATAGTGCTGGGGTGTAGCTGATAGTGTTTGGGTGTCGCAGACAGAGTTGGATGTGATAGAGCTGATGGGCTGATAACCGTTTGGGATTAGGTTGGGGTAACCTGTAGCTTGGGTGGAGCAGATAGAATTTTGGGTGTGTCTGATTAAGTTTGGGGTTTAGCTGATAAGAGTTTGGGTGTAGCCATTGAGAGTTTGGGTCTAGCTGATAAGAGTTTGGGTGTAGCCATTAAGAGTTTGGGGTTTAGCTGATAGAGTTTGGGTGTCTGATAAGTCCATAGTGATAAGCTTGGGGTTAGCTGATGAGAGTTTGGGTGTAGCCATTAAGAGTTTGGGGTTTAGCTGATAGAGTTCGGGGTGTCCCTGATAAAGTTCTGGCATAGCTGATAAGAGTTTGGGGTGTAGCTGATGAGAATTTTGGTGTAGCTCACAGAGTTTGGGAGTAGTTTAAGCCCATTCTACTCACACTTTTAAGTGGCTGCCCCGTGCCTGGACCTGTAGACTCCTCACTGTCCTCCTTCCTGGTCTTGCCTGGAGGCGCACAAACACACACACACACACAGACACACAGACACAAGTACACACACGCGCACGTATACGTCAGTGGGCTGGCCTCTACCACCAGACACAGGACATTACAGGATGTGAGGTAGCTGCCCCTTACTTGTGTCCCTCTGGGGAGTGGCACTCTGAGAGCTCCGCCCCCTCCGGCTCCTGGTGTCCTTCACCTCCTCCGCCTCTCTGTCCTGCACAGTACGGAGGGAGGAGAGAAAGCTGGCCATCCACACGCTACACAAGCCTGCTGCAGTCAGTCCATTAAACATCTACCCCTTAACAGTACACCTCTCACAAAGATCAAGCCACTCAGATTGCTCCTTCTTCTTAATAATAATAACAATAATAATAATAATAATATTTAAGAAATCCTTTGCATACAGTCGTACTGTCATACATACTTGGTTTTGGGTCCTATACAGAAATGGCTTGGTCACCCTATGTTTTTAAGCAGCCAGTGGGACTTAACTCAGTAATAAATACAGCTCATACAGCATGTGAGAGCACAGTCAGTACCACACACAGCACGCACAAGCCTGTGATAGTCACTCACGTCTGCAGAAGGTTCCGGGCTCCGCTCCAGACTGTCTCCGTCGCTCTTCGAACCTCTGCCTATGGAGAGAGGGAGAGAGAAATACATGGTGTGATGAGCACTTTTCAGTGTCCTTCATTAAAACAGAGCACCTTTCCAGATAGGTTCACTGCAGATGTGTGAACAACATGAAATTTGCTAAATTCTTTTTGTAATCAAAGGTATGCACATGTGCAGAGTACTGCACACAAGCAAAGACACACACGTGCATGTACACACACACACACACTCACACACACTACACTCACACTCCACTCCTGCATCTACTCCACTCACCTACTCACCACCTCACACGTCCCACACACACACCAGCACATCAGACTCAACTCCCTCGATCACTCACACTCACACTCACCCACACTCACACCACACACACACACCACACACGTTGTTGACAGTCGACTGTCGCCGCTCTCGCGTCTCCTTGACCTCCAGCCGTCAGACTGCTCCCGATTTACACACCACACACCACACACACACACACACACACACACACAAACATCAGCTTCCTCATCATATAACAACAGCAAACATACTGTCCATTTCTGGAATGAAACGAAGATGAGATAAAGGCACTAAGTTGACATTTACATCTATATTTCTGAGCTTAGAGGATTACAGTTATAACTATAAGCAAGAAAAATAATTAAATAATGTCCTTAATTTTATTTTTAACATAAAAATCTTCATTGTCATGTTCTACTGTTACACGACATATTAAAAACTTCCACAACACAAACAATGCATAAAGTGAGCTCCATAAAGTTTTGGACTTTTTTTTTTTCTTCTTCTTGACTTGTCTCTGTACTCTGTACAATTAAAATGGTTGAGTAAAGAATAAAAAAATGTCTTTGTCCTAAACATTATGGAGCTCACTGTAAGTTTCAATACCACTGCAGACAAAACCAAACAATTCATCTCATTTATATGAAGTAGTCTGGAACAATCATCTTTTTTATACAAATACATGGAAACGAAAAGACAAGCTTGCAACCTCGGACTCTCCCTTCTCTTGCATCTTCTTCTCTTTACCTAGAAAAGAACATCAAAACATAAGATATTTGCATAAATTAAAAACCAGAAAAAATGCTAGGCCTGAAAAAACTACTACAACAAAGACTGCACATCTCTTTCTACATAAAATGCATTTAAAAGGCCAAACTACAGGCAAGAGGCCCATCATTGTTATAAATTGCAACCAATAAGAGACATAAAGAAACATAGGACCTCACAAACAGCTGTCTCACAATTCTCTTTTTAAAACAGAGAACCATCAGCCCTGGTGTACTGTCACCGTGGTAACGCAGGACTGACCGGTCTCCTTGGTAGCAGCTTTAGCCCGTCGTCCTTTGCGTTCGGTGACCGCCTCTTCTGTCTTTTCTCCTTCCTCCTGAAATCCAATGCATGGGAACTACTAAAGTTTCGTTTAACACCGTTTTGTACAAGCGCTAGCAGTCATCGCTCATCCTGAGCCACTTAACGCAGCACATGCAGCTGATATATATGTGGTTCTTTAACACGTGCAAAGATGTTAGCACATACAAAACCAATAACACGACCAATGATTCGTCATGGTACTTGTTTTGCACCAATCACTGGTTGCGTTATTCATTCTGCATGTGCTAAAAGTACGTGTGAAAGCGTTCAACAAATGAGTCCCTAAATGTGTAAAACGTTTTCACTCAAAGATGTTCAGGTAGTCTTCAGCACTTTGCGAAAGTAAGAAGCCTCTGTCCTTCAGTAATTAGTAAGGTAAGACAGTAAAGTGTGTAACAGGGGACTAGTGATTAAGAGAAGCACAGCAGTGCTTGAGTGTGTGACACACACCTTTGCACTTCCCTCTGCTTTTCCTGCCTGATCAGGCTGGCTCTCACCTGGAGAAACACACAGACACGGATTAAAGACTTCCTCCACAGAACCGCCAGACCACAACAAGACTTAAAGCAGGTCTTCCAATCTGAGGACAGTTTTCTCCCAAATTTCCAAGGTCCTGGTTTATAAATGAATAATAGCGGGCTTCTTTTATTGAAATCTCCACCCTGGTGTAGAGGTGTAGAGCCAGTTTTAATAAAACAAAGTCGCTGACGTCACTGAATTCACAACAGTTCTGATTTTCTGTTGCACGTGATACGTACAGCAAAAGAAAGGGAGGATTCTCATAAACAGATACACTGTACCCTCTGTGCTTGGGCCGTCACTACTGGGCACCGTATCCATGGTACTGCTCAGCACCTCCCCCTGGCTCTCCACCTTACCCTCCACCTCCTCAGCCACTGCCGACGGCTCACCTGAGAGAGAACGAGAGAGAGAAAGCGAGATGGAGAGGAACGGGAGCGAGAGAGGGAGAAGGACAGAGAGAGAAGGAGAAAGAGAGAGAGAGTGAGATAGCAACACAGTATGATTAACATTTACCAATATTGTTACATTATTAACTTGAAAAAAATGGTACATTGAAATTCTGGTCCATAAAAATCTCTATCAGTTCTTCAAATAATCTGTTCTTGTAACATTTATACCAAGAACTTCTTTCATTTAAAGTCTCATCTGTCAATAGTCAAGGTATCAATCCTTACAGCTGAATAGCCTAGAGTCTAATCTCTGGTGGAGCCACAGAAAAAGGGGAAGAAAAGAGTGACTGAGAGAGACTTACTGCTGTCTGCCTGGTCTGTGGTGGTCTGTCCAGAACACTCCATCTCTCCACTGCTGCCATCACTGGCTTCTGCTCTGATCTGCTGGAGAGGGAAAAGCACAAACACACACACATAAGCACATAGACGTACACACACGCACACGCACAGAAACAGACGCCCACATATGCACACACACACACGCATACGCACGCACACACCCCAGGGGTAAGCGGCAAAGATCATCAAAACCATCAACAAAGTCAACAACACCAAGCCATTCGATGCGGGCTGGCCCCATACTTACAGCAGTGGTGACGAGGGGACCCTCACTGTCCGGGACGGGTTCCTGCTCCTCGCTCTGCTCTAAAGGAGCGGAGACTGAGGGACACAAAGACACAGGAGCTCATTCGCACAGATTCACCTGCACTTCACTGAGAAAAGCAAACCGCCATGTTCAAACATCACCGCACTGCCCATTCCTTCCAACTAAACTAAACAGCAACGACAAGTTTTCAGCCGCTGGCTTTCAACAAAAGGCATGAGATTTAAGATAAAAAATTCAAAATAAAAGCATATAAAATGAGCGAACGGTTCCTGAACGGTTCCTCCCCGGCAGCTGTAATGGCAGCAGTACCTTCGGGACCGGCCACAGGCCTCTCCTCAGGCTGGGGTTCGGGCACGCTTCCGGCGTGCTCCGCTTCGGTTTGAGCGCAGGGCGCGGCGGCGGCGCCCTCCTTCAGAGCCGGAACACAGACAGAAAGCGATGATGTCATCAGTGCGAGACGGCAGGTAGCAGGTGCTGCACCATACCGGCAGGTTAACCCCAAATCAGGGAGGAAATAACAGAGTCGCGGCAGACAGCGCTAGCCGGAAATACGGCCTTTATACAAAAGTCATACACATCTGAATACAAAAAAAGACTAGCCAAGTGACCACCTGAAATTTGAAACCATAACTTTGACTTAATATTCAAGTGCAATTTTTTCCCCTTTGCAAATGCTTTTCCAAGCTCAGCTAGCACCAAAATCAATTCTGGTGAACTGTGGGCGAGGGAAAAAAAAGAGCTGAATTTAATATCAAATCAAAGTTAAGGACAGCGCCCTCTCGACTGAATGAGTGCGTGGAACAGGATATTTCAGCGGTCCATATACAGAATGACTCCTGAGCCACCCTCACCTGTGAGGACGGTCTCTCTGACGCAGACGAGACCTCAGACACACTGACCTCCTTCACAGCTGTGTCCAAAAGTCCTGCACCAGAAAAAAACACAGGGCTGCTAGTTAGTCACTGAGTGTGTGTGTGTGAGTGTGTGCATGTCAGTGTATGCATGCATGCATGTGGGTTTATGTGTGCGCGAATGTTTATGCATGTGCGTGTATGGGTTTAAGTGTGTGTGTATGTGTGTGTCTGTGTGTACGCATGTATGTGTGTGGGTTTAATTGAGTGCGTGTGTCTCTTTCCTTCACTTCTAGCCAGCTTTGCGTTCAATATAAATCCCACAATTCAATGTATTGTTAATTATACATTCTGTAGCAATTTATTGCAAATGCTGCTACGGCAATAAAAACACAGCTGAGATGTTAGGAGGTTCAGACAGTTATGTAAATGAAATATAAAAATGCTGTTATGGTGTCTCTTAGCTACACAACAGAGAAAACCATTCAAATAGCTTTTCTAAACATGTTCCATCAAATACTGTATAGGTGCAATACAAAGCAATATGGGACATGGAAATGCTAAAGCTTGCCATCTCGATGATACACAGATTAGCGGTCAGAACACCATGACGTGCACTTTTGCATGTCGCTTTGGATAAGAGCGTCTGCTAAATAAATAAATGTAAATAAATGGTTTGGCCTACATTACCTGTGCTAACAGCCGGCTCGCTATCAGGCGTTAGCGTTTCCACAGATCCCTGCGATAGCCCTGCTTCAGTGCCAGGCAGGCTGTCGGAGACCCGGTCTGTCTGAGGGAGGGCGCGGCTGTCCAAACCTGCCGCCTCGTCGCCGCGGCTCTCCGGTTGCCGCGGCGCGGGCGAGATCGCCTCGGCGACCATGCCGGGCGAGGTGGTGGTGTCGGGGTCCATGGACAGCAGGGTGAGAGCCGCCTCGCGCAGGGACATTTCGGACGGCGTGCACCCCATCCCGAATCCTTCCTCCCCTGGCCACGCCAGCCGGGCCTGAGCCGCCGCGACATCACTTCCTCCCGGGCCGAACCCGCCGTCCAACGGGAG
The DNA here is from genome assembly GCF_018555375.3 of Anguilla rostrata. Classification (NCBI taxonomy): domain Eukaryota; kingdom Metazoa; phylum Chordata; class Actinopteri; order Anguilliformes; family Anguillidae; genus Anguilla; species Anguilla rostrata. Next base: position 24,565,100 of record NC_057939.1, on the reverse strand, counting down.
CCCTCCGCTCGGGGTCTCCGTGGCGCCCGCGTCCGCGTCCTCGTCGATCTGCATCTCGCCCTCGTCCTCCGGCTCGGGGGTGATGTCACTCAGGGCGTCGAAGGCATCGTCCGCTAGGCCGACAGCAAGCGGTGCGGGCGGGGCCGCAGGCGGGGCCACGGGCAGGGCCACGGGCAGGGCCTCGGGGCCCAGGCTGGTGTCCGGCAGGGGGGCGGGGGCGGGGTTGCTGGTGTCCGGAATGGGCGGAGACAGGGAGGAGCCGGGGGACGGCTGGTCTCCCTTGGAGCCCCGGCTCGCCTCCTCGCCCGTCTTTCTCTCCGCCTCCGCGCCCTTCTGCCCCGCCCCCTTCCCGGCCTTCTCCGCGGCGCTCTCCTCGGACGCCTTCCTCTCCTCCTTCAGGCTTCCCTCTCTCCTCTTCTCCTCCTTGGAGGCGCTTTCTTTCCTCCTCTCCTTGGAGGGCTTGGTCCCTTTGCCCTTGCTCTCCGGGGTGGAGCCCTTCTTTTCTCCCCTGGGCGTGGCCGGAGTTTTGGGGTCCTCCCTCGACCTGGACCTGGATTTTTCCGCCGCCGTCCTGACCCTCGACCCCGGGTCGGCGTCCGATTCGGAGCCGGCCCTGGACCGGCGGTCTGCCCCGGCGGCGTCCCTGACCTCCGGCTGGCTCTTCGAGCGCTTGGGCGGCTCTTTGGGCTGCCTGTCCTTCTTCTTGGCGACCTCTGACCCCGGCTCCATGTCTGACCTGTCCTCGGAGGACCCGGCGGACTCGTGCGGCACCAGCAGCAGTCTCCCCTCGCTCTTCGGCGCCCCCTTCTCCGCCCTGGCCTTGTCCGCCCTGACGCCGTCGCCCGAAACGATCCTCGCCCGCTTGGCCCCGCCCTCCTCCGCCGCCCCGCCCTCCGACACGGAGGTCCGGCCCTCCCTGGCGGACGTGGAGCTCCGCCTGTCCCCCCTGCTCTTGCTCTTCCTCTCGGCTTTCTCGTCGGCGGGCCCCTTGGTCACGTGACCCGGGTCTCTCTGCAGGCTCTCCTCGGCGTAGGCCTCGCCCCCTCCTCTCTTCTCGGGTTTGGGCTTGTGTTTGGCGCGCTCGTCCGACAGGCTGCGCTCCCGCTCGCCCCGCTCTCTGGGGGGCTTGGGGTTCCTGTCGAACTTGCCCCCGGGCCTCTGGCGGAGCAGCCCTTCGGAGCCCTGCTCCAGGTCCAGGATGAAGGAGTGCGTTCGGCTCCTGTCCGCCGCCCTCCGCTGCTCGCCGCCCCCCCCTGCTGGGGGACCCTCCTCGGACACGCTGCTGCTCTTCCGCCTCCGGCCCTCGTCCGGCTCCGACGCCCTCCTGGGGCCCCTGAACGGCTGGCCTTTGGAGGGGCCGCCCCTCGCCACTTCCTGTTTGAGGAAAAAAAGACGTAGGGAGCGGACGTTATGGGAGCTGAGTTTCCATGCCGAAGGCTGCAGGTTCAAATCCCCAATGCGAGGCATAGCTGTTGTACTGTTTCAGTAAATCGCCATGTGTAAACATCAAGGGAGAGTCGGGCTTGCCCAGGTCATCCTACATAAAGCATTATGTGGGTTATGGAGCTATAATGCCAGCCACAAGGCCATTTCAGAACAGACACCACTCACCTTGCCAGACATGCTCTTACTTAAATATTTGGTAGAATTATTATTATTTTTTTTAAATAGACTGGGATCCTTTTGAAAGAATTCTTCATTTTACACAACTGAGGTATAACCAGTTTTGCATGATTGTGTCTCTCCGATTGGCCAGAAAAGCAGCTTACATCAGACTTCTTCAGTAACTCCTCTTCCACATCGCCCTTCTTCTTATTTCCAGGCTCATCCTCCTTCCTGAAAGACACATTTAGTCAAAAATAAGACAACCAGAATACCCCCCCCCCCCCCGCTGACAAACACACACACACACACACACGCACATCACGACACACAAACACACACACACACACACACACACCTGGAATCTCTCTTCCTCTTACGACTGATGGCCACCTTCTTTTCCAGAACCTTCTTCTGTTTGCGGGCCTCCTTGGCGCTCGGTCCCTGCGGCTCAAGGTTTGGAGAGGACGACTCTGACCTTCCCTCATCTACAGGGAAAAAAAATGTAACTCTTTTAATGCTATATCACACACACAGGACTGCACTGGCTGCCACACACACACTGGCAAATACATTTCCGTTACCAGTCACTGTCAGTGAGGATGGACAAAGAAGATTATTTTCATAATTTTTTAAACTGTTTTCCTTACTTACACAAGAATAATAACGGAGACAAAATCACAATAGAAGATAATAGCAGATGGGTTTAACGGTGTAGCATGTAGCACAGTTAGCGTAATGATGCAGACGTGTATAGTGGGTCTGAGTGCAATGCTAACTTGTGCAGGTGTATTTGCAATGCTTTAATGTGTAACACTGCACAGGTCTGACGTACCATTCTCCTCCTGCTGGGTGGCCTTCTGTCTGCGTTTCTCCTCCATCCGCTCTCTGTTCTGCTGTCTCTTCAGCAACCTCTCCTCTTTTTCTTTAGCCTGTGGATGGATGGACAGACAGACAGACAGACACACACACACACACACATCAGCTCCAGAAACACACACCTCCCCCTTTCCGTCGGCAGATGACGCCAATGCACTGCCTCTCGCGGACCGGCATCAACATTTCGGGAGGTTCCCATAGCGACATGCCGAGCGCCCGCCCCACTCGTTTGGCCAGGCCACCGCCACTCACCGCAGAGCGCCGCCGCTGCTCCACCGTGACCTCGTCGTCAGAGTCGCTATAGTAACGGGAGTAGAGGAAGGGCTTGTGGACGTAGGCCTGCCTCCCTCCGCGGGGTTTCCGCTCCTTGGGCTCCTCTTCTTTGGGCTTGTCTGCGGCCTTCGGCTTGCTCTCCAGCTCCTCCTCTTCACACACACGAGAAGACACACACGGTGAGAGGACCGACTAGCATCTCCCTTCAATAACACCGCACTCATACCAAACAGCATTCCCCAGAGGCAGAGGACAGTTTATGCAAGTATATAAACAATAATTACACAACACTCACCATCACTAGTCTTACCACCGATCCCTGCACTCATGACACTATGCTGACTCATACTTATATATAAGTACGCAATGATGCAGGCACACAAAACTCACAAACTAATCAGAGGAGTCACTGGTCCTTCAAAACCACAGGGCCCACATGATGCTGCCCTCCCCATTAACCATTTAAAGTGTTAAGATCACAACTAAGTGACTAGGATGTTCTTAACTGAACATTCTAATGCTGATGTAACAACCACTACTAATAATTGAAAGCAATGTAGTTCTAGAACACAGACATACAATTATGAAAGAAAAAAAAAACATTCAAAATAATTACTCTTCAAAGGATTAACAACCATAAACTTGCGTTTGCACTGTAAGGCACAATGAACAGAAATCAAATAAATACATAAAAAATTCATTATTAAGCCTAGAAATCTCAGCCACTCTGCAATCAGAAATACTTCTATAGGTACTGTGTCTCTTGTGGCGTAGCCCGTAGAGCGTTTTCCATATGGTCATTGCGGGCCGCGAGTCTGACTGCCGATCTTTGTCGCCTGTCTCTCCCTCTCTCTCCTCCTAATTCTTCTTGTCATTGTACACTAATCTGGGGCGACATAGCTCAGGAGGTAAGAGCGATTGTCGGGCAGTCGGAGGGTTGCCGGTTCGATCCCAGCCCTGGGCATGTCGAAGTGTCCCTGAGCAAGACACCTAACCCCTAACTGCTCTGGTGAATGAGAGGCATCAATTGTAAAGCGCTTTGGATAAAAGCATGTCTGCAGGTGTAGGAGAGGGTAAACGTTATGTCTGCAGGTGTAGGAGAGGGTAAACGTTATGTCTGCAGGTGTAGGAGAGGGTAAACGTTATGTCTGCAGGTGTAGGAGAGGGTAAACGTTATGTCTGCAGGTGTAGGAGAGGGTAAACATTATGTCTGCAGGTGTAGGTGAGTATAAACATTATGCCTGCAGGTGTAGGTGAAGATAAACGTTATGTCTGCAGGTGTAGGAGATGGTAAACATTATGTTTGCAGGTGTAGGTGAGGGTAAACTTCATGTCTGTAGGTGTACGCGAGGGTAAACATTACGTCTGCAGGTGTATGTGAGGGTAAACTGTATGCCCGCAGGTTTAAGAAAGCGTAGAGCACGGACGCACCCTCAGAAGTGATCTCGCCCTCCTCTGTGCTGTCGGATAGCTGTGGCTCCTCATCGCTCTCCTCCTCAAAGGAGGACAGGTCGCTGGTGTGGACAGAGCTCACTGTGATGTCACTCAAGCCATCCAGGTCAGAGTCCTCCAGAGAGTATTCTAAAACAAAAGAACATATGCTAAGCACTGAGCTAAACACAACAATAAAGCACACCCAGCAACAGCGTTCACAGCAACAGGTCTGTGCTCAACTGAATGCAAAACCAACCCCTTCAAATTTCAATATGTGCCAGAGTTGGGGCAAATTCCATTTCAGTTAAGCAAATTCAAGAAATGACTACAAATTAAATTCATGAATTGGAAAATGCCTGCATGATTCTATGGTAATGTTCACCAATTTACCAAGTTTCAATTCATTTCCCAAACTGACTCAAACAGAATAGACCCCAACTGTGTAAGATGCTAAGGAGGGAATGACCAGTAGTTCCCATTTAAATGTGTTGTTGTATTCTTTATGCTGTCAGACTGGACGCAGAAGCAAATCAGTGACATTAGTAATAACTTGTTCAGATCTATTAGTGACTGGTATTCTTATTTTTTTACAAGAATGGTAACATTTCTTGTTACACGGAAACCTAGTTCACGGCTTTTACCTTCTTTTAACCTCTCCCTGGCTTTCTGACGCATGTGTTGCTTCTCGCTGGGGGACTTCTGGGGCTCCCCATCTTCTCTGGCCTTGCCTGCAGATTTGCTGCCGGCCTTCTCCTTCTCTTTCTCCTTTTCTTTCTCTTTCTCCTTCCCCTCCTCAGCCTTCACCTCCCTGGTCTCTTCCGCTGGCTCCCTAGTCTCCTCGTCCTCTTCGGGTCCCAGTTTTTCCAGGCCGCTAACCTCCGGGGCATCCTCCACCTCAGCCTCCTGGACCTGGACTAGGGCCTCAGGACCAGGTTTCTCCTCGCTACCCTCCTCCCCATTCCCCTTCTCTTCCTGCTCCTGCTCCTCTTCCTCCTCCTCCACCAGACTCATGTCCTGCTCCCCCACTTCCATCTCCTCCTGGGTCTCGTCTTGCGATGGGTCCCTCTCCGGCCCACCATCGGGACCCAGTGCTGGGCTGACCCTCCTGCCAGCCTTGTCCCCGCTGGTCCAGATGCTTGCCTCCTGGTTCAGAGAGGTGATGGTGTCCAGAATGGACATGGCGTCGCTGGACGCCGTGGTTACAGGTGCAGACGAGGGGCCTGGAAACCAGAAGTCGTCCCATTGGTCAGCAAATGCTCTATGGCTTTTTAAAAAATATGATTTCCCCACACAAAACAGCAACACAGGTCAAAAACAAACATGGAGGTGAAGTTGGCCCAAGCACTGAAGATTGAGGTTTAATAGAAATATGTCAATTGTTTTTTTGTTTGTTCAGAAGATTATTTTCCAGCTAGCTCTGACTCATGTTAGCTTGGCACCAGCTCTACAACAGGAAGAGAGTATTGAATAACATGACTCCGCTACCTGGTGCTGGTACGTAGATGTCTTGTCTCTCCTCCACCTGATTGGGACAGGCCACTGGCTGCTCGCCCATGGTCCCAGGGGACAAGAATTCTCGCACCACTTTCTCCACCTGTGGCCTGAACGTGTGGTGGATTTTGGGGTCTACGACCTGCGCGACTATCCTGTCGACTCCCTGCTCCAGCATCCCGGACCTGAAGTGAGGTTAATCAGGCAACTCAACAAACAAACAGACACTACAGTAAAAGCCTTTTTAAAAAAGTTCAGCGCTCTCTTAAACACTTTCTGCGAAACCTAAAGACATGGGAGAACCAAGGCAGTCTACACAAGCGTTTGACAAAGCAAGATGTGTGTATTGCTTATGGATTTTCTTTGTTTAACCATTTTCATATGAACAAATGGACTGCACCCTTATGGGGGAGATGTGCGAGATATATCTTGGACTGCTGGACAATATTCACTTCCACAACCATTCAGGATGTATTTGAGTACAGTCACGGGTGTGTGTGTTCACGTACTGTAGCACCAGCTGTCTGATATTGTTCCGCAGCTGGTTCTTGTTCAGGTGTGGACTCCATGTGTGGTTGGAGAGATGATTGGAGACAAAATTGTCCACCCGTTGTCTTAAATTCAGATAGGCAGGCTGAAAGAGGGGTGAAAAATGTGTTCAGGATGAAATTACATTGACAACAGTTCAGCTGCAAAAATGTAACAAACTACATCTCCCTCACTTGTGCAACTAAAGTATTGGTAGTCAGCTTCTTTATCTTTTGATATTTTTCTACTGTCATTTAGATGTTGCAGTGTCAGCAAGCTATAGAATAGCAAGTTTCCAAACAATCTTTGGTAGGAGCTAGCAACCTGACAAAGGCCGATATAACACTGTAACTAGTGTAAAATAAAAAAATAAATAAATCTAACTAACTGATTTACCAAAGTGCGATAAACGTGCGTTAATCACACAAGACGTATCCCTAACTATTATCTCGGTAAGATTGCCAGACCTCCGGTTTTCGACCGGAATATTCAATATTCTAATTATTTGTACATGCCAGGTCTGTAGTTCCGATCCGACAATGTAATGTCTGGTCCCAGTAATAATGATGCAAAAAATGTACCAATATTTTGAAATTAATTTTCTTGTCACTGACTCCCTGGCCCGGCGTCGCTACCGAGAGTACCAACCAACCCAACAGCGCCCAGCTTCGTTCGCGATTACGTTTTACAGCTGTGTATGTGGTCAGGTGTTTTGACAAATTCTAAATCTGGCAACCCTAAATCTTGGTAACGTTGGAGTAACCATAATTGCACCAGACTCAACATCCACTTTAGCTGAATGAGCTAACGTTAGCAAGCAAAAAGCACGTTTCCCTCCTTTTCACCATAAACTATTTAGTATGGTAGTTAGCTAATCATATAACATCAGTATGCGTTCCGTTCACATGTAACAGAGAAAAAATTGCGAGAGTCAATGAAAAATAGCGATCACGTTAAAGCACCAGTATTAGCGAAAGGGGGGCGTCTTCACTTTAGGAGCAGCGGTTTACACTCATACCTTTGTGTCCACGTCTGCCAAGCAGTCCCTTCTGAACTGGTCAAAAAGACCTTGAGTTTTTAAGTGATTCACGATCATAGAGACCAACTGCGGGTCTCCGGGAGGTAAACCGGCCATCTGTAATCCTAGTCGTTCCTTTAAGCAAGCAAAAATAACAATATAAACAGAAAAACAATTAGTTAGCCTTCATATAGCAAGCCTGGCTTTACTTCCACTCTATGCTTCGGCTAAATATTTTGATTGTGAGTGACCCTGGCATGACCCGGAAGTTTAATAAAATGTAGAGACGGGGTTACTGAATTGTTTTAAAACAAGCGCCATCTTCAGGCCACAGTAGGATTTACACTCACTATTAATCTGCAGTATTTATGTGGCACTTCCTATTTTTGGCTGGACCGCAACAGCGGGGCCAGCCCTACAAACGCAAATGTCTGTGACTGAGTGACTGACTGATGAAGTTACACCATTGGTCGGCCGAGTTATGAAGTTACACCATTGGTCAGCCGGATCACGTGTGTTAGGTCCAGCCATATACTAGGTTTTAACCTGGTCTTGTTATACAATATATGGGCACTTCCCACACCGGTCGCGCCCTAATTTCAGAATTACCTTCCAAATTCACCTATATGTACTACAGGCCAAAAGTAGTAGGCAACCTGTTCTTTTTGTAAAAAAAAAAACCTTACAGAGAAGAATTCAAAAAATAATTTCGGATGCGGCTTTCCTTAAAATAATTTTCTTTGGCTTTAATTACGATTATACTTATCTGTAAATTTTGTTAAAACCACAGGTAGCCTAATCCCATTGGCTAATACCGGCAGATCGTGGTCACTGTTACACTGTAGTAAGGAGAACAGAACAGAATTCTTTCTAGTTGCATTGAGTTCTTCCTGTAGTTGTGGCGCAGTTTTAAGATGGTTTCTCTGGCTAGACAACACATGGTTTTTGTCTTCTTCCTCTTGATCTTCCTGGTCTTCTGTTAACATAAGTCTCTGTCCCCAACATTATGCAGCTCACTGTAATATAAGGTATGTACACCAGGTATATAGCCTATAAGTAAATAGTTTTTTGAGTACTTACAATATGAGGTACCATGTATGAAGAACAAGAGAACAGTCATTGATATTGATGTGAAAAGTTTATTGAAATGATTATTTGCATGTATTAAACAAGCCAAGCAGATCAGGTGGCATTATAAGAAAATGAGACGATTCCTCATTGGCCTATTAATATATTAATATCAAAATCAAAGCAAGCATATTTTGGGTAATGTTATCATTCATAAAGAAAAAACAGAGGTTAGGGCCAAGAAAAAAGTTATTTAAAATGAATCTTCAAAGGGATAACTGCTGAATAAACAGGTCCCTCTGTCAAAAAAAAACAGAACCCAAGCCTCTTCCCCCACAACCAGCTATGCAAACTCCCTTCTGTATAGCAGACACGCCTACTGATTCTGCACTGTCAGCGTTTTATCCTGAACAAATTGACAAAAATACGCACGGAAATTCAAACAGGGAAGGAGAAGACATATTTGCTCACACATTTACACAGACTGTGTTTACCCACAGTGACACGGAACTAGAAAGGAAAGAGAAATTATGCAGAAGTTCTCAGCCATTCTGTTCTCAATGTTGTCAAGGCACTGACTGAAGCTACTGCAGTAGAGACTGGTAGGTAAGGCTTTGATACCTCAAAATCTATTTGCTTTACCTTCAAGAGCAATTGATAAAGTGTGAAAAATAAAAAAGCATTTCTTCAACTATATATATATATATATATATATATATATGCAAGCAATTCCCCTTCATGCTGGATCCTTGAGCAGTTCCAAAAAGCTGCGACTTTACTAGTTTAAATCAAATTCCAACTATAGACCCACAAGAAATTGTCCCAAAAGTATGCGGTGATCATTTGCCCAATTATCATTACAATTTTTTAATGAAAAACCTTAATTGACATTACATTACAATACAGACATTTAGCGGACATTCTTATCCAGAGCGACTTGCACAATTTTTTCTATTGAAACCTGTAGCTGCTCCTCATGATAGTTCCAAAGCAAATTTTCCCCAATGGGTCTTTCCAAATAGATGCACAAAGAGTGTATTTTTGTGAACGCATTTGTTTGTCTTAAATTTCTTAAACAGCCTCTCCAGAGGCACGTCCTGGTGGTGAGGGATGGGATACGTCTTGTAATCGCAGGCTAGCCAGGTGTCGGCTACGTTTCTGTACATTAGCACACACAGCTGGTGTTCATGGTTCCCGTCATTAAGAAGGCTACACTCTTCAATTCTGCACATCCAGGACATGTTAGGGATTTGTGGCATTCGCCTGAAGCCAGACGGATGATTTAGGTAAATCTTCCATGTGGTTTTGGACTGAAAGAGCATTGTAGTGAAGTCAGTACTTAGTGATTGAGCAGAGTAGAAACCCTCTATCTTGCGAGAGCAGCCAAAATTGGCAGAAGTGTACATTCTCATGGAGAATCGCGGTGCTTGGAGGTCGTGGGTAAGGCCGATAGCTTCCATGGGCAGAGAGTTGACCTTGTAAGTCAGGGCGGACTCCGCCAGGAACGTGTCCCTTACACAGGCCGGCAACATGTCGGTGTAGGAGGCGTTGTATACCTCCAGGGGGGACATCAGCGGGAAGCGAACATGCTCCAGGACTCTCTCCAAGACTCCATTCTCCTTGACCTCATTGTGGAGGAGCCAGCGGATGACGGCTTGGAAGAGCTGGAACTCATTCTCCACCTGAAGGTTGTTACTCTGCAGCAGAACGAGCAGGCGCTCGAGCTCCAGGGAGAGCCAATCGGAGGAGGCGGCAAGGACGAGCCCGTTGAGCGTCACGAAGCGACGGCAGGCTCTCTCCAGCTCCTGGAAGCCCAATCGCTCTGCATTCCTCCACCAGGCTAGCGCCCTCCCAACGGAGCCCGCGTTGAAGTTCTGCAGGGCAAACTGCTCGCAGCACTGCCTCAGGGTCTTCACGTTGTACTTATCCGTCAGAATTAGGAGGGGGAAGAGGTTATCGGCGCGGATGGATATGGTGCCGGTGTAGAAGTACTGGAGGAAAGCGTCCATGTGCTCCACACAGCTCTCGTCCTCGGTCAGAGCCACCTCCTTCTCCTCGGCCTCTCGCCAGGAACCTCCAGAGAACATCTGGCGGAAGACGTCACTACCGAGGGCCAGGACCATCCGGTGAGCCTTCAGCCTCTGCGTCTCGTTGATGACCAACTCCACGTCACTGAAGTCCTCACTCCAGTAGAGGTCGGTGAACTTGGCGAAAAGCTCGTCCCGGTCGTTCACTACGCAGGACGGCTCCCCTCCAACCTGCTTAGTATCAAATATCATTTAATTAATATCAAATCAGGTGGAACCCATTGGCAATCTCACAGAGAAGCCATACTAGAATGCAAGAACAGACATTATTTCAAATACATGTCTTTAAAATATGTATTTGCATCTATATATTTTAGAAAGAATATTGGTTGGTCGCCTTCATTTGTAAAGGTTATACCTCTTTGTCATCTGCAAAGAAACCTATTCCAACAACCAATAAAGTTGGTTCAAAATCTCATGCAACTCATTTCCTTACTGCAGTCAGATGACTATTTCTGATTTACTTCACTAAATAATTAGTAAGTTGGTAATCCATTTGCCTTTTTGTTCTATTCCCTTTCTCCCACCCTAAGATTATGGACCGACCCAGCTCCAGCTCCCCAGTTTATGCTTCAGGCTAAAATCTGCCAATCCACTGCCTATTTGCTCCTACAGTCTCTCTGTTCTCTGCATATTGCCATGTCACTAATCTTTTAGTATTGACACTGGGCGGGCCAGCAGAGGATAGGCTTTCCTCTATATCCGGGTTCCCGATAAGATTTCTTTAAACCAGGAAGTTTTCATTTAATTATTTATTTATTTATTTATTTATTTATATCACCACAGTTTGAGCATTTTTCCTCCCACTGCTGAGTTCTTTATAAATTTTTTTAAATTATTACAATTTTTTTTTACCAAGCCTGCTGGATTTTAGGGAGTTCACGTTCAGTCTTGACTAATTTCTTGTATTTCCCGCTTCTGTAAAGCATTGTTGTGAAAGAATCTTTGTACAAAGCACAAATAAACCTGACTTGAACTGAACTCCATATTTCACAATTAGCAAATTCAATTTAAATAGCAAAATGGTTTTGTTACTCCTGTGTCTTTTTGATAGTCATAAGAAATGTTTTACATAATGAGCATATTAGTAAAATTTAGCATGTGAGCAGTGATTAGATCGACAGCCTACCTCTTCAGAGCATGGTTCTGTTTTCACCACGGTCCTATTTTTCTTCATGCTGCGTGTTGGCGTGTGTGTGTGAGAGAAAGAGAGAGTCAGTTAGTCGTGCTGTGTTAATACACTGTCATGCTCGTGTGTCAGGATTAGCCCTCTAAGAAAAATCAAAAGAAATCAAAACCTGTTCAGTCACAAAAATACACTTTCAGTTTCCTTTTAGACTATATCACCACTGAGAACAAGGGTGAGCCAAGAACTTGACTGATTTTGATAGAATATTTGAAATGGCATGATTAGATGTTAAGTAAAATTAAGTAAACTTATAAAATAACTATAAATGAAGATAAATAAATGTTCTGTAGCACAGATAAACAATTAGAACTGAAATGGAGGCAAAGTGAAGCTTTCTATATCGGCCACCAGGTGGTGATGGTTCCCACTGAAACCACAATGCCTTTATGGATTGCCGACAGGTGAAGAAACATGCATCTGTTATTATTACTAACCACAGTAACTATAAAGATATAGAAATCACATTTCAAGTGCAATATTGTACAGATGTTAAGCCCAAAACTAAAGATAAATAGACTCTTGTCAAAGTCTGTCAAAGCACAGAAGATACTCCAAAGTTCTTGCAGAGAGAGAGAGAGAGAGAGGGGAAGAGAGAGGGAGAGAGAGAAAGGGAGACAGAGAAAGAAAGAGAGAGAGAGAGAGACAGAAAGAGACTGTAATAGATTTCTCCTGATAGGCTGTGATGCTTCACATTTGAGTGATAAGGGTCTGAACCACGGTCCAATTCAAATGGCATGAAAATGCTGAAAAGGTTGGAGTGGGGGGTAGATCTGGTGTGACTCACATCTGTGGCGTTTCCCCCAAAGCACGTCAGCCCTGGTCTTACTCATAGGAAAGTCAAACATTAACTCTGCAGTCATGTGGGTGACATTGTGTTCATCCCACTTGCAGCTTCATAAGCAGCATGTATTGGACCTTTGCCTCGAATCAGTGGTCCTCCTCCACTTTGACACCACGTGGAGCACTGACTCTACGACGACAATGCTCCACACTGCTTCCACTCCTATGTAGCATGGGAGTGCGCTTCACCATTTATATTAGTAACACATTGTAGCATTGCATGTGTTCCTCTGTTTGTGCCTGTGTGTTCAAACATATAATGTGGTTGGGATGTGATTTAATACACTCATACACATGCACACACACAAAGAGAGAGAGAGAGAGAGAGAGAGAGACCACGTGCACACTTGCGAGGCCAAGGGCAGCTAGTCTGGTGGTATGCATAGAGCTTTGTGACCTCTAGCAGAGAAACTGTGGGTTCATCAACACAATGAGCCCCCTGTGTCTGTATGATCTCCACAGAAACGGCAGGAGAGTGGTGTGCTGGGTAATCTGACACTACGCAATGCATTACTGGGAAGCCACGGCACTGCTGTCATATTTTCAAGCTCAACATTTTATTATTATTTAAAATCTTCCCCAGCCTATAAGGCCTTCCTATACCCTGAGCTTTAATATAGTCTTCCGTGGACTCTGGCATATATCCTGTATGCGTATACTAAATTAATTATGTTGCATTTACTCAGAGTAATAGTGATGAGAATTCTCAGCTGACAAAAAAATAAAAATAAAAAAAATAAGCATTTTTATTGAGCGGCTAGACAGCTCACTTGGTAAAAGTGTGGCACGCGGCGCACAAGGGAACACCGTTGCCTCAGACTGAATCCGACGGTGGCCGGCAGCCCCACAGGAGCGGCGCGAAATTGGCTTCGCTCAGGGATATGGGAGGAAAACAGTTGGTCGGGCTAGCCGGCATTGTTTATTGCTCGAGTGACTCCCATGGTTAGCTCTCTGCACCCGCATGTGAATGGGTCTACTCTGCCTCCTCCGAGTGCGCGGCTTGTGGCTGCAGAGGGCAGAACCATTCCTCCGGTAGGTAGGCGTGTAGCGGAAGAACCGTGGATTGTCTACAACTCTCCCGAGCCGGCAGCGGGGGTGCATAGTCCGCGAATGGGACATTCCAGATTCGGGTGGAGATTGGACATATTTAAAAATATTTTTAAAAAAGCATATTTGTGGGGCTCAAGGGAAGGGTAACTTAAAGCACTGGTTTGTTTGTGCTGTGAGGTGCCCCACGGTCGGAAACCAAATCCCGTCAACGCTAAAACAGTGGTCAGGATTCCTGAGGGTTCAAGGCATAATCAGTCTGTGTGGCCCAGAAAGGATAGATTTTAGTTCAACAGATTTTCCCTATCACATTGCACAACAGTAAGACCCTTCGCTGATCAGACATGTGCAGTTCCTTGGCTGGCGTGGCTATGCAGGTCATTTAGTGGACTAGAAGGTAAAACAGGAATGAGTGTCTTAGCGACAAGTGTTTATAAGGACACAGATACCAGTCTGTAACCTCCCAATTGGATAGATGATGTTGCAGAGAAGGGAAAGGTTCATTAAGTCAATTTAATTTTATGTTAAAAAAAACCTGAATCACTCAACATGCCAAGCAAAATAACAAACAATTTCACAATTTTCACAAAAAGCTCCTGTTTAAAATGGGCACAACAAGTTATTTTAAGTGGAACAGGGTGTAAAGACATGACGACTGGCAGCCAAATAACAGGTATATTATTCCCTCCAGGGTGTGGATGTTCAGTCTGATCAGCAGACTTAAAACAGCCCAGCACCGTTCAACGTCTAACTCAATGAACTAGCAATATTACTGAAACAGTCTGGCAACCTTGACCACACACAGAATGACACAGAGGTAAAATGTCTTATTATTATTATTATTACTATTATCATTATTATTAAGCATGTGAGCTGGTTCTGACAACCACAAAACGGGCTGCCGAAGAGGTTGGTAGTACAGTCACAAAATTAAAAAAAAAATATCCACATCACAGAGAAACAAATATAAATCCAGACCTAGAAAAAAATTAATATAATAAGAAAATAGAACATCCCATACACAATATCCATATTTTGTTTTGCAAACCTGCACAAACCAAAGCAATTCAAGATGGCTGCCAATGTAGTGATTGACATTACATACCTGGAACAAAATAATCCATTCATCCATTTATTATCTATACCCATTTATCCTGGGCAGGGTCGCGTGGGGTGCTGGAGCCTATCCCAGCGTGCATTGGGCGGGAGGCAGGAATACACCCTGGACAGGCTGACAATCTATCACAGGGCACACATACCATTCACACACACACTCATACCTGTGGGAACAAAATAATTCCATTTGTAAAAAAGTTGTTTAATCATTACTTAACCATTTGTTACATTTAGCAGTGAAGCATGGAGTTATTTTATTGAGAAAATGTTTGTTATAGTATAATAACTGTAAAGCACTGCACAAACGTGATATGCAGAGTTTTATAAATAAATAAAAATTATTATTATTAATGATAATAATAATAATAATAATAATAATAATAATAATAATAATACATTTAAAATCCCAAGATCAGCTATATGTATTTGCAGTAATTTACCCGATTATTGGATGCAGAGGAGAATTACACAATAAAGGAAATTATTAGCTGAAAACGTTAAAAAAATACAAAAATTAAAAAATAAAAAAATAAAAAGGGCTGATGAGCTGGCTTAGGTGCTTGTCATGAGAATAATCTAGGCCCTAAAACCTAGACCTGGCTATCGCAGCTTCATTTTGGGTTTTTGTAACTTGCTGTGCGAAAAGTAGGCCAGTAAAAAGGGCCATAGATGTATTAAAATCCTCCATTGCATTAAGGTGCATCATACTTTCTGAAGTAATTTCAATAATGCCTCGTTTAAAACTAAACAGTGCAAGGTGGATTTTGCTTTAGCCTGCTTTGTGCTAGGCCACAAAGTTTGTTAATCATCCCGTGATATTTGACAAATCATCACGAGTTTCATCATCAGTCTAATTATATTGTGAAATAATTAACGAAACAAATAATATACAAGCTCTATGTGGTTTAATGTCTATTATTTACTACACAATGTGCAGTGTGTCATTTAATCCTTCCAAGAACTAAGAAACAAAATGCGCACATTAAATGGGATGATTCACACCTTTTATTCGCAAAGGTGTCCAGTAGGTTGACGCGACGTAATGCAAGAGGGTATACTGTAGCTTTAAGTGGGGTGTTCCTCGAAGCGAGAAGAATGAGGAAATCTGAGCGCTTCTGCGGCGCCCGAACGAAAGCGGGTCGGGTTTGAGCCCATTGGCTGCAGAATCCGGACTGGAAAAGAACGGTCAACAACACAAGACATCCCCTGACAGTCAAGCTGATGTAGCTACGATCCAGTCATGGCAGAATCCACGGTAAACCACGGAAACACTGGTAAGTTACTTTCATTTGGTGGCAAGCAGTTGAGACGAGAAACAATCCTCTTTCATTATCTTATGATGCAGACGGAAACTTTGAAAAAGAAGTCCACTTTGGTGAAACAATTGGACACAACCGTTGCAGATGTTTGTCCGAGCCATTTTCATTGCTTTTACCGATGTTTAGTGTCGGAGGAAATTATAAACTTACTCAACCATAACAATGTTGTGGCGTAGCCACGATTGTAAATTGGCATGGCTTTCTATAGCAAAAAGAGCTACATGGCTGCATTGAGAGAGAGAGCTACGGGTAGATTAAATTAATCTTCGTACGTGTATCCTATTGCACTTACATGTGGTTACCGGACTGTTTGTGTGGTGTAGTTTTTTTTTCAGCAGCCGATTGTTTGTAATATAATTTATTGTAGTGACAGGGTTCAACTTGGTACACCCTCCGGGCTCGGTTTGTTTAGTCATGATAAACTTAACACAATTAATTGCGAAGTGATCTGTGATCTTCCACTTACTGGGCCGCAGTATTGAACTTTGTGTTGGCTGAATTGGAGTCGATCGTTATTCAAGTGACTCTGTTAGAACGTATATGGTAACATCACCACCTGTTTAAAGATGTGTAACTTACTCTGGTTTAATTTCTGCTCTGAAGAAACACAAATGTTCCCGTCTGCTACAAAATCCGATGAATAAGAATACCGTAAAATGGTTGGGTTTGTTCCTATTTAACAGCCTGTAGGGTACTGGCTGCAAAACCCCAGGGTGTTTGTAGTGCCATGAAAGGAGTAAATAAACAAGTTGTCAGAATGTCATTGACACTTGACAGGCTTGGATCACAAGGCTGCTTTCGGTCCCACTGCGACCTAGCGAGCATCCAGAAGCAAAGAACAGCCGGGAGACTAGCCTGCTAACTGGCCTTCTCTTCCCTGGCCCCGCAAAAGCCAGAACTCCTGCAGCTGTTCTCACCGACGCCAAAGTGCAACCGGAAGAGCAGTTATGAACTTATTGAATTAGTGGCAGACGGTCTCAAATTTTAAATATAGAAGGACTCAAATTCCTGTGTCACAAGACTTTGTTTTGTTCGATTCGCATGGTCAAAGATCTTTATGGGATGCTTTATCTTATATAATGTATGTGCTGTACCGGCCACAGCATCCTGCTGAGAATTCCAGATACCAGCCTAAGATGCAATCTGGCTGTAACCAGCTTCTGCTCCAGCTGGATGCTATCTGGTATTTGGTGATGGTCCGTTGAATATACCAAGCTGGTGTACCAGCTGAACATGGTCTTTCCAGCATGGTTTGTTATCTCAACTATCGTGTTGCCTACTTGACCATCTTAAAATCAGTTAAAAACCTGCTGGTCCAGCCGGGCTGGAACTAAACTGGAATTTTCAGGAATGGAATCTTTGGACTGTGGCAGATTTTGTCCTTCCTGAATAGACCCTGTGCTTTCGCAGGCAATGTTGATGTGAAGGGGTTAGTTTTGTAACAGCATCTGGTGGTTTAGGCCTACAGAGAATCTCCTCTGCTGAGTACAGGCAGCCAGCCAAAGGCAACCAAGTGCTTGACACAAAAGCAAATCTGTGCTATTGTCATACACAGAGACACACCTCCAATTATTCTCAGAAAATTCACAGGAAGTGAATTTCAGGTTTAACAAAAGGCGTTACCGGAAATCTGAAAGTAAAGTATCAAAGCCTTGCTGCTTTCTACTCTACAGGCCACAGTGCTGGGTTTTGAATAGCTTTGAAAACAATTCAACATAAAACATATTTAGTCTAATACTAGTGCGAGTTGTGCCACCTTTTAATTTGGAAATGACATTCCTAAAATTTATACCCTTAAAACAAATTATAGGCCTAGCACGCATTAGATCAGTGGTGTCAAACTCGTTGCCATGGAGGGCCGTGTGTATGCAGGTTTTCATTCCAGCCTCAGATCTTGATTATATAATTAGTTAAATTATTTGCTGAATTAGGGATGCAGGTTTGTGCACAATGGTGACCCGACGTCTATGGTGACCCGCATTGTCTAAATAAAAATTTTCTTATATTCTGTGCTTCAATGCAGTTAAACGCATATGGCTGAATGAGTAATTGGACTCAATTAAGGCAGCATTAATTGGTTGGAATGAAAACCTGCATACACACGGCCCTCCATGGCAACGAGTTTGACACCACTGCATTAGATTATCCTTTTTTTTCCTAGTATTTTTCTCAGTTGCTTATAATTGTAAATCCACACCAATTAGTGAATTAGGCTAGTATTAATTAGGAAAGTGTGAATGTGAAAAAATATTGCCATTCTCCCTGAGTTCAGTGTTTCCTTTCAGTGTGATTGCATGTAGTGTATAACAGCATAACTGGCTGGGTCCACTTGATAAACTCCTTTTGGAAAGACAGCTCAGGTCCCGTAGTGATGCTGGCTCGACTCCCCAACAAGGCTCTGCTGCTTTGTCCTCAACTATTGTTCTTAATCCTTCCGTAATGTGTCCGGCTGTAGTAAATACTTCAGTGAGAGATTCTTACAGTGGTTTTCATGTTGCTAGTAGACCTTAAACAGCATGTGCCTAAGCGATGCCCTAATCAACAGGTGTGTTTCATGATGCCCTTTGTGCGTAGTTAATCCTTTTTTCCACTTATTTTCTTCTCATTAAGTATGCACAAATTTGGTCCTTACTTACACACATACACACACACACACAAGCATTTAGGATAATTCTAGGATAATTCAACATTGCAGTAATAAATGATACTACTTCACGGCAACTTAAGAATAATTATAATTAGTGTAGGTAGCGTTATAGTGCATTGTGGTCCCTGGATATGAATGGGAAAGAGGTTGGAAAGGAACTAGCGGTCACACTGTTCCAGGCTGCCTTGGGTAGCAGTGATCTTTCACAATTTCTCTGCTGCATCCTGATTGATCCAACTCTTGAGAAACATCGATGACGTCGCTGTGCAGTCTTTGCCATGATCGATAACCCCGAGAAAGCATTTCTTTGAGCTTGTGATGTTCTGGTAAATATGAGCACTAATGCTGAATTTCTGTTAGGGGAGAGAGGGAGGGATCTGGGATTTTGAAATGTGTCATGTTCTAGAGTGGTATAAAGGTCATGAATATTGTCATACCCCAGTGACTAATCAAAACACGAACCCTTTAAGTGAATTTGAGGCAATATCCAATCAACCATCCCTACCATCCATTGTTTTTTTGAAGATTTCTTCTCTTTCTCCCGGGGTGCAGATCTTATGATCTTCTGAAGTGAAAAGGCTTGTCTTCAAGCAGGCTCAATTAAGCTTATAGCAGGAATATTGAATTCCTCTTCAGACAGTGAGTGATAAAGCTGTCGGCCAGGGGATCGGATTAGAATTGATGTTGACTGTGCTGTAAAAGAGTCACTGACTCCAACTTTGCCTGAATCCTGCCTAATATAAGGTTTGGTTTCCACTTGGCTTTGTACATGCTGGTCTAACATGGCTCAGTGTGGTGGTTGGCTTCTTAGCCAATGATGTAAGGTGTCGTCAAAAAATATTTGCCACTTCCTGATTTCCTCTATTATTAGGCCTACATATTTGTCCAACTGAATGGTTTCAGATCTTTAGACAAAATATAGCTAATATTAGACAAAGGGAACCTGAGTAAATAGAAAACACTTTTAGAAAATTGTTTCATTTATTCAATGAAAAAAGTTATCAAACATCCTAAACATGTGAAAAAATAATTTCCCCCTTAAACTTAACTGGTTGCACCACCTTTAGTAACAATAACTGCAACCAAACACTTCCTAGCCTATATTTTGATATATGTGAAAGATTTGCAGAATATTTGTCTTTCAAATCACTATGGAGGAAGTTTAGCTCACTCTTTGCTTTAATTCAGACACATTGGTAAAATAGTTTTTTGGCTACATTCCAAAAAAGACATGTTGTAAGTTTAACTTTTTCTGTGTTGACAACACAGCAAAAAGGCTGGTCATGCCTATTTCAAATGCCATTTACAGGCCATAGGATAGGAGTGGAGACAAAATGAAAATAGCTATTGGGAGCTAAGAGATTACAGATTTGAATAGAATCAGGTTTGTATTGTTAAGATTTTAAATATATTTATTTATCACAAATCATGAAGTGGCTATTTGCACCCATGGGCTTAAAGGCTAGTACCCTTTAAGCCCATGCCAGACTTTGACATATTTTGACAAATGAAACAATAAAAACATTAGAAATTGGTTATAAATGAATTATAGACACTTCAATGAAATTAATTTCAATTATAACTAAAATGTTCTCCACTTAAGGGCCAAGTATAATTGAAAATGTCTGAAAACTGGAAGTTTGTGGGCTTAATAGGGACGTTTACCCTAACTGCTTGTTTCAGGTCCTGCCACAGCATTTACATTGAGTTCAAGTCAGAACTTTGACTAGGCCACTCTAAAACCTTAATTGTGTTTATTTTCAGCCATTCAGATATGAACTTGCTTATGTGTTTTGGATCATTGTCCTGCTCCATACATAGCCTAATTACATTTCAGCTTCAGCTCACGGACAGATGACCGGACATTCTGCTTAAGAATTGTCTGGTACACAGCAGAATTCATGGTTCCTTCAATAATGGCAGTTTGTACATGTTTTGAGACAGCAAATCATCCCCACACCATCACACTACCACTACCATGCTTGACTGTTGGTATGCTGTTCTTAGTGTGAAATGCCGTGTTTGCATTACACCAGACATAATGAGACCCGTGTCATGCAAAACGTTCCACGTTTAACTTATCTGTCAGATTGTCCCAAAAGGCTTGGGGATCATCCAAATGCTTTTTTGGAATTGTGAGCCATGCATTGATGTTTCTCTTGGTTAGCAGTAGCGTTCACCTCGCTACTCTCCCATGAATCCCATTTTTGCCTTGTCTCTTTCTTATTGAAGAATCATGAACACTGACCTTAGCTGGGGTTAGAGGGAACTGCAGTTCTTTGGATGTAATGGGATCTTTAGTGATTTCCTGGATGAGTTGTGGCTGTGCCCTTAGAGAGATTTTGGCAGACCAGTCACCCCTGGGAAGATTCACCGCTGTTCCAAGTGTTCTCCGTTTGGAGACGAATGAATGAATGAATGAATGAAGCAAGCCTTTATTGCCCCTATGGGGAATTCGCTTTGCACAAGGAGCAAGGATGGCCCTCACTGTGGTTTGGTTCAGTCCTACAGCCTTAGAAATGACTTTGTAACCCTTTATATATTTCTACAAATCTTTTCTAATCTCTTCTGGAATTTATTTTGATCGTGGCATTGTGTGCTTGTGGAAACTTTGGGGTGACTACTTCACTCTGACGGTAAGGTTCAATTAGAGTGAGGTTTACATTCAAGAGGGCTGGATGCAATCAAATCTGGCTGTGTTCTCTCAGCTGAATCTAATTATCAATTACATTTGGTTAATTGGTAATTAAGGAGTAAGGAGTAATTAAGGGGATAGTTACTTTTTCACATGGGTGATATGGGTGTGTGATAACTTTTCATTAAATAAATACAATTATTTTAAAAATATGTTTTGTGTTTACTCAGTTTCCCTTTTTTTCTGAAATTACATTTTGTATAAAGATCTGAAACCATTCAGTGTGACAAATATGCAGTCATCGAGGAAATCAGGAAGTGGGAAAAAACAGGGTTGACTGCCCAGCCCTGTTCCTGGAGATCTACCATCCTGTAGGTTTTCATTTCAACAGTATCCTGACACACCTGAATCTACTAATCAAGAGCTCAACAAGGTCTTTAGCTGTTGAATGAGATGTGCTTTCTTAGGGTTGGGTTAAAAACCTACAGGATGATAGATCTCTAGGAACACTGTTGACAACTCTGGCCTATGCCAAGTCCTCGAGAGCTGATACCGGACATTTTTTAAGAACAAGTTACCCTGGCTTAGTTTTCTTAATAGCTGGTCAAAAGCCAGTGCTGTTTTACTCCTGTAGTGGACACATTTTTCATGTGCCTTTCATGTGCAGTTTTCAGCTGTTGCTCAATATTAAAAAAACCCATGTGAACTCGTAAATTATTGAGCATATTAAATGATTAAGAACACAAGTTGGCAGGAAACAAGGTTGGGTTCTTGTTGTGCACCCCTGGTTTATTCACTGAGTGTAATTTCCTGCTTGAATTGGCATTTGCTCTCCAGCTTACGATGATGGAAGGAACCCAAAAAAGGACAGCAAGGAAACAATGGCTGGGAATGTGTAATGGGTGCAGAACTCAGCTTGCCACGTCCGAGGTCGTGGGTTCGATTTTCTGGTTGGGCACTGCCATCGTACCCATGAGCAAGAATTACTTTGAATTGCTTCAGTAAAGATCCAGCTGTGTAAACGGATTTTGCGCAAAGCTTGTCATTCGTTTAAGCTGATCTGCTTTACAGCTTGAGATGAAATGTTTATCTCCGGTCATAAATGGTTGATAGATGGACTTAAGCACACTATTTAGCAGGGAGCAATAATTTGAAATGTAAAATGACACATGCTCTGGATGAACATGCCTAAATGCCACTTGACTTGCTTAGGGCAATCAATCTGTTGCATCTGGTGCTGGCCAACACAATGTTAGCCTGAGTTAATATCCTTTTCCTCAGGTAAAGCTGACCTACAGCTTTGCCAGACAAGTGGACACAAAGCTTTTGAATACCTGCTGGCAGCATGTGACTTCTATAGATGACTTCACTATGTCCCTTAATCTTTATTTAGAAATTCATTCTGAGGAAATAAATTGTTTATCGCATATTTGGTCCAGAACTGAGCTGTAGGCCAATGAGTCACTGATAACACAGCTATTATCTCCAACATTTTGGGACTCATGCAGCCTCCTGACATGACTTAGAGGCTGTCATCGTTCACATAATGCTTATTCACAGCCAACAGTAGCTGTCTGACAGAAAATGGAAGTGTTTCTTCTTCAGACAGTCGTAGTTCAATTGGCTGTTTAACTCTTTTTTTCACAGTTCTCTGTTGTGAGTGTTGGCTATCTGCTCTGGATGTGACCGAAGGTCACGGAGACGCTGACGTGTGTTTTTCGTACCGATATGACCACAAACGAGGCAGGAACAGCTGTCGGGCTCGTCATTCAGTCCAATCATCGCTGAGTTTGTGACGGTGATGAGGTTTCCATTAGGGCTGATTACGGGCATTTAGCAGATCCAGAATGACTTACACAAGTATCTATTTATACAGCTGAATATTTACTGAAGCAATTCAGGTTAAGTACCTTGTTCAAGGGTACAGTGGTAGTGTCCTACCTGGGTATCAAACCTGCAGCCTTTAGGTTAGAAGCCCAATTCTTTAACCATTATACTACACTGCAGCCTGATTAGCCTGCATTGCTGTCATTTGGACACATATCTGGTGGTGAAATCTTGTGGTTTGGTCTTACTGTGGTGACACCCCTTTGGCCAGGGAAGTGCACTGGCCCAGAATGCGCATCTCTGATGGAAGGGCTGTTTTTAGGGTCAGCCCTTGCAGCAAATGGATACCCTTTTCATCTGTATTTGTGAGAAAAACTCTAATTGCACTTGACCCTGTCCTTACCCTAATCTGTGTGTTTTATAAACAGATGTAAAACTTAGCAATGTAAGCCATGAGATTGTCAAGCAAGTTGGCTGCATATAGACCCTATCATGGTTTAGCTTAATAGGCTGAAAATGTCACACAGACACATTATATTATCAAAATAATTACTCTGGAGTGCACTTTGATGGTAGGTGGTCTAGAATCATGCCAGATCAGTGAGGTTCATGCCTCATGTGGGAGGATACCAGGGCCTTTGAGCTGACCCAAGCAAACTCAGGCCGTGATTGGTCCAAACACAGAAACAACATTCTCACAGTAGGAGTGTTGTGCCCTGGTGTTTCCTGTAGAACTCAGCAAAGCTGAGCTGTTTGCATTTGGATTGCAGACTGTACCAGTCAGCTGCTTTTAAGATTATATTGTTCTTCCTTTTCTTTCCCTGTCAGTATACCCAAGCTTGTGACAGGGTGCACCCTCACCTTTTAGAAAGGGTTTAATTTGACAGATACTGCTACATTTAAGTGTGTTCCTTGTACCTTAATTATGGCTCTTTGTTTCATTCAATATTTTTGAGTTAATTTGAGGGTAACATTTACCCTTGTATCAACAGTTTTAGTCATTATTTGGGTTGATGCGATATGACGTCATAATCATAGCAATTACACACAAGCCGCCCCTGAAAAAGCGTTTTAAACATCCTGTCTTTCAAGGCGGAATCCTGGCACACCTCCAGCTCTCAGGCGACGTCAGATTGTGGGAGGTCTTCGAGGTGCTCAAAACGCGAATAATGAATGCGAAGGAAGAATTTGATTTATGGACGTTTATCGATTTCAAGAGGCGTGAGAAAGTGACCCCTGCATGTAGCCTAAAGCATTAGACACAGGCGCAGATCCCTGAGGCTGTGCTGATACTTGCACACACTTGAGTTCTGTTAGTCTTGATTTAGTCTTGTTGCAGTTGGGAGGTCTAGTCCTACACTACCCTGCAGTCAAGGTTTAGGCTTGTAACCGTAATCGGCTTGGATGGCATTCTAAGAAAGTCCCAGAAACCAAAGTGCACGCAAACAACAGGCGTCTTGTAGGCGTGCTCGGGTGGGTGGTGTGTAGAGGGGGGCAGAGTGCCAGGATTGTGTGCTCCTTATCTGACCTCTGACCTCCACCAGTCCATCAGGAATAGGCTATGTGGAGGGGAAGTCAGCCAGAGTGTAAGAACATTGTTGCATGTGAGACCAGATTCTGAAACAACTCGACATCATCAAATGTGCGTGTTTTATGTCAGTGTAATTTGACAGATAAAGCGCACACATTTGTTTAAGTGTCTGTGCTATTGTGTTTCCATGTGTGGACATGCACTGGTTTGTATGCGCATGTGCGTGACTGCTTGCGTTCGTGCATACGTGTCCATGCTTGACATTTAGCCTACCTGAAGCTCCAAACAGCAGTGGATTTGAGCAGATGCAGATGAAGTGCGTGCATTATTAAAGTCTTGTCAGCCGAGGGACTAACGTGAGGAGCAGCTCGGAGGAGCTGAACACAGTCAGGAAGTGCATAGGTTTATTCATGCGCGGTAGATTGGTAAGTTATGCATGCAGAGTCACTAGGCTTCTCCCTCTCTGTCTCGCTCTTGTACTCTGTCTCTCTATCTCAAATTCAAATTTTAATTCAAATTATTTGACTTTATTCGAAAAACCACTCAGGTGTAGTATTGCCAAAGAATTTGCATAAAACACATCACCAGTAGCAATAATATCAGCTACAATCAATAATAATCATATTTACTTAGTATTTTAAGAACTTATTTCGTATTAGAAATTATGTAATTTAATCAGGAAAAACAACTAAACAAGACCAGGTCAAAACCTAGTATATGGCTGGACCTAACACACTTCATCCGGCCGACCAATGGTGTAACTTCATAACTTGGCTGACCAATGGTGTAACTCATTACATTACATTACATTACAGGCATTTGGTAGACGCTCTTATCCAGAGCGACGTACAACAAAGTGTATAACCATAAACAACTCCATCACTCAGTCAGTCACAGACATTCACATTTATAGCGCTGGCCCCGCTGTTGCGGTACAGCCAAAAATATCAATAATTATTTTAGTCAGGGCTCTCTCTCTCTCTTTCTCTCTCTCTCTCTCCCTCCCTCTTTCTGCCTCACCTCGCTCCCTCTCTCCTCCCTCCCTCTCTCCTCCCTCTCTCCCCTTGTGGCTTTGGGGCGGGGAGCGGCGAGGGCGGGCTGTCGGGTGTTGGCGGCTCTGCCTCGCTCACGGCGAGGGCGTATCGTAGCGCCGCAGAACTCCCGCGCTGCTGGTGCGGTGCGAGCGCGGACCAATCGCGGTAATGGCAGCCGTCTCCCGAGGAGAGGACCTCCCCGCAGGACGTCCGGGAGGGGAAAACAGAACCCGATCCAGGGTCGCGGCCCCGCAGGGCGTTCCGCGACCCGGCAGCGCGGCGCTTCCTCTTAGCGCGTCACGTGACGGTGATCCCGCGGACTCATGCTCCGGGGGTTTCCAGTGGATGCTTGTGAAACTGGAACTTAGAATGCATTGTCTGGAGCCATTGCCCTTGGTCCCTGTTCCTGGAAGACCGACTGGATGTGCTGGTTTGCCACAATAACATTCCACTGCCAGTTCCAAAAAAAAAAAAATAAAGATTCAGCAGTCCAAAAAAAAAAAACTAACAAACAAACAAAAAAAAAAAAAAAAAAACGGGTGAGATCATTCAACTGTTTGGACTGCTTAAATGTAATATTTCTTTAAATTTTAAACTGATCATCAGCGATAGCCAGCAGATCTTCTCCAGGACCAGGGTGGGCCTCCCTGCTATACGCTGTGAGCTGAGTCATCTGCTGGTTAGGGCATTCTTCTGCATGTACTTCAGGTCAGCTGCACCCAGGGAGAAGCACCCATTTAAAGATGTGAGCTGGGTTCCCATGGTTACCCTGGTGCCAAGTGTGACTGCTTGATGCCCACGTCAAAAGATGTCTGTGTGGTTCCTGCCCCCCACCTTGCCTGAGTTGAGGGTTTCCTGTGGGATGTTAAAGCGAGCAAATGAGTCATAGCTTGCGAGGTCTCGCTCCTCTGACGGTCTGTGCGTCTGTCTGTCTGTCTTGTCTAGAGAACAACACTGTGAGCGACGGAACCCCCAGCCAGAAGACCCCGGAGTATGTGGCCTTCGTGCTGGTGCCCATCTTCTTCCTGCTCGGCCTTCTGGGAATCCTGATCTGCCACATTCTGAAGAGGAAGGGCTACAAATGCACCACTGAATCTGAGGAAGAGGAGGAAGAGGTTCTGGAGGACAAGAAAGACCTGGAGGCAGGAGGTGAGGAAGAACAGCCCTATTTTCTTTTGTGATGCTTTTGTGATATTTTGTGATATCTGATATTTGTGCTAACATTAATTTGTGTAATTTTTTTAATGACTGACATTTCTTCCTTCCATCTGAACATCTGACTGGTGGAACACATGCATGCACGCCCGCACACACTCACGCATGCATGTGTGCGCACGCGCACACAAACAAGGTCAAGGTTGCTGAAAGTTCAGTATGAAAGGAGCTGGCTTGGCTGTCCCTTTTCTTCAGAAGAGGGCAGTGTGTGCTGCAGTTACTAACTTAGAATGACCAGGAGCTCTGGCCTTCAAGGACTAGAATGAAGTGCTCTTTCTGGAAGGGAGTTTTTGAACGTTGGTACTAATAGAGGTGGGAAGTGGCAAGTTGAGGAAACAGGACTGATAGCTTGGGTTTTTGGGGGGGAAAATTATGCAGTCATTTCATTTTCATTGTTTTTTTTTTTTTTGGTTTTGTTTTTTTTTTTTTAGGACACCTTCTCCCATGCTTGGCTAGGTCACACGTACCCTCACACAGTTGTAGCACAGGCTACAGGCCTGTTCCACTTCCTCATTTCCACCTATGTGGACAGTCCAGTTAAAACTGAAGTCTAAGCTTCAGGTAAGAAGAGAAACCGAACCGGAGTGTTTCCGTTTTGTTCCCGAGCCTGTATGCAAGCCTCAGCGCACAGAACGGAAACAAAAGCACACAGCGCAGGCGTCATGGGAAAAGCTTGCATGATAAATCGTCAGGTGGTGTGTGGAAACTACAAATCTCATTGTAGTATCGATTTGTATCAAATTGCAAATTGCTGCCTATTTCTGTATTTAAACAATATAATTTGTGTTTGGGAATGGCAGCTTGCTTAGTGTGATATACTGTAAAGATTTTTTTGTAATTTAATCCCTGGTAGTAAAGGTTTTTTTTCCCAGATAGAAGGTGGCGATCTGATTGGCTTTCATGGACACACACACACACACAGAAAGGTAAACACAAGCCATCCTCCGTTGTGTAATTCTACTGCCCACTTCTAGGCTGGTACGCTGAAGTGAAGTGAGATCTGAGATATTGATTTGCGGGAGAACGGCTGCAGTTTTTATCGGCGGTTTATTGGTGAATTAACTCGTCTCTTTCGCTACGTCGTCTGCAGATTAATGGCGGGGCTCGTGACCAGGGCTACGTTTGCAGTATTTCCCCTGTTGCAGCCCTTGCAGTCGTGTGTGAAATGGGCTTACGTAACCTGCTCAGGGCACAGCTCCTTTTGTTCTGCTTGTGCAAGAGCCCACGAATCTTCCTCCTCTTTTCCCATGTACCTTAAACACATTCTTCTTGAAAAACTGGATTTCAAAAAAAAAAAGAAAAAACATTAACATAAGCATTCTATCAAATGTTACAATTATTAGCTGAGTAATACTTTATTGACTGTCAGGAAAGAATATTCGTGTAATAACGTGCACGAAAGCTACCTACAGCAATAATAAATTGTGAAGCTCTGCTTTTGATCCGTGCTGGTAGTTTAGCACATATTCTACAGACAAATCCACTGCTGTATTCACTGCAGAGTAGAACGCAGCTTCTGCCGCCTCCTCTTGCTTTAATTCATCGATCCACCCATTATCTATACCTGCGTATCCTGGTCAGGGTCACGGGATTGCTGGAGCCTTTCCCAGCGTGCATTGGGCGAGAGGCGGGAATGCACCCTGGACAGGTCGCCAATCTATCACAGGGAACACGCACCATTCACTCACACACTCATACCTATGCACATTCATATCTGTGGGCAATTAAGAGTCTCCAATTAGCCTACCTGCATGTCTTTGGACTGTGGGAGGAAACTGGAGTACCCAGAGATGGGGAGAACATGAACACTCCACACAGAAAGGCCCAGGCCAGGATTCGAACCCAGGACCTTCCCCACCACCATGCGGGCCTTTGTTCTAATTCAAAAGTCAGCTAATATCTAAAGAATGATTTAAACCCTTTAATTTCAGTGACAGGGCGCTGGATATGACATCAGAGTTCTCTTGTCATTAGACCTACACCTGGAGCATCTCTGAGCTCTTACTGGTCACCAATGTTCTGCTTAACACTCAGAAGGAAATTAAACTTCCTTCTCATTTTGCGTCCATGATGTTGCAAGTGCAAGTGATCTTGGTCAGAGCTTTTCAGCCTCAGATGGAGGTTGCTGAAATGTAAACTTTTAAAGCAAAGTTTTCTTTATCTCACTTGATTTAAAATCAAGCAGTTTTCTTGAGTAATCCAATCAGATGCAGTTTTTGCACATGATCACATCTTTATTTTCTGGCTCTGTGATCAGGGCTTATTGACCACTTAAAGATCAGTTCGTTGGTGCAGATTCTGATGCTGTTTAATTGGTAATGAGTTGGTTCACTAGTACATGCTTATATTTTCACAGCAGACATTGTAAACTGGCGAAACATGTGGTTTAAACTCATTATTTGACAATGCACTCTTTCAATGAGTCAATATATTCTACTAAACCGTATTCATTTAGTTCCCTGCTTGAGATACTGCGTGAGATTTACATTCCACCCCTTTTTTTATTTTGCCACATTCAAACTATGTGCATGCATGTGCATGTGTGTGGAATAGCATGTCACACTCCTTGGAGACAGCATGCTCCCTGTCTAACCTGCCTCTGTAGAGTTCATCTGGGGGCCAGAGTGAATATGTCTTGGGTGGGCGGGGCTTGTCACACCTGTAACTAGGGCATGATCGATTCCTCATTTCACTGATAAAATCCATTGAGGAAAAAAACATGCATGCACTCAAGGTAATCCAAACTACGATCTCTTACCTCTTGTCTATGTGTCAGTCTCTTTAATCGAGATTAGACATAAATAACTGTATGAGATCTGCAATCATTTGCGAGCTCTTGAGTGTCTGTGGGCATGCATGCATGTGTTCCACCAGTCTGATGTTCCGATGGAAGGAAGAAATGTGAGTCATTAAAAAAATTACACAAATTAATGTTAGCAAACATCAGATATCACAAAATGTCACGAAAGCATCACAAAAAATAGGGCTGTTCTTCCTCACCTCCTGCCTCCAGGTCCTTCTTCTTCTCCAGAAGCTCTTGCAGAAAATCAAGAAAATGCTGCAGTTGGGTATAAACTTGAGGACATCTTCTTGCCTCTCAGCTTCATTGAGCCCTGAGAAACAACCAAGGCATGCTGCTTGAAAACAATAATCACTATGATTTCTTAAATTGGCACATCTTAATTAAATGATTGACAAGCATCAACTTTTCTTTTTTAAAAGCTAGATTCAAATGGCAAATACTTTTTGGGGCCACTGTATTTGGACACTGAAGCCATGCTTAGAAATTTATGAATTTTATTGAATTACATAACAAAATGTCAAACCAAATAACATTTATGTTAAAGATAGATGCCTTAAGCACGCTTTTCAAGCAAAACATTTCACAAAAAGATGTTGGTTGGCTTTTAAACAATAAAACAATAGATATACTGCTGAAAATGAAGACAAAAAAGTATTTGGACACTCAATAATGCCTTCAATAAAGATCACAGTTTAAGTGTTTTAGTATTTAGTTTGCCACCCTTTACTTTGCAAAACTTCTTGACAACGTCTGGGCATGCAATCAATTAGTTTCATGAACAGCTGTGGTGAAAGTTTCCTCCACATTTCAGCCAGCAAAGCTTTCAATTCATCCACACGAGTGCATCGACGGCCTGACATTTTCTTCTCCATTGCATCCCATAGATGCTCTATAGGGTTTAGGTCAGGGCTCTGGGACGGCCATTCTAAGACTGAAATTTTCTTTTTGGCGAAGTATTCTTTCAACAGGCAGCTGGTATGTTTTGGATCGTTATCCTGCTGAAAGATCCACTTCTGTCGTTTGAATAATTTCTTTGCTGATTTCTGTAAATTTGCATCCAAAATGCATCTGTATACTTCAGAGTTCATGATTCCATCAATGCACACAAGCTCACTGTAAGAAAAACAGCCCCAGACTTTCACATTTCCACCTCCATGCTTTACAGTACCTTTAGTGCAGTCCGGTTGGAATTCTTCTCCTGGCTTTCTCCACACAAATGCTCTGCCATCAGATCCATGGAGGTTACATTTGGACTCATCAGAAAATAAGACAGTTCTCCAAAAGCTGCCATCTTTGTGCGCATGTTCTTTTGCAAATTTTACCCTGGCTTTCCTGTTCTTTAGGCTAATGAATGGTTTTCGCCGCATTACTCGCCCTCTGTACCCATGCTCATTGATCCTGTTTTGAATAGTCTGTGAACTGAGTTGTATCTGGTAATTCTTGTTGATGTCTGAGGCAATCCTTGCTGCTGTTTCTCGCCTGTTTTTCTTGATGCTACCAACAATTATCCTGTCCAATTTGCTGGTGGTCTTTCTGGGTCTGCCTCTGCGCTTTCTGTTCTCATTCACAAGTCCTTCATCTTTGAATTTTTTTACAATATACCCAACTGTGGAAGATGGGAGATTAAGTTTTTTGCTGATCTGTCGAATAGAGTTGCCTTCTTTGCGCCAACAAATGATGCTAGACCTTTTCTCAGAACTTACTTCACTTTTCTTAGCCATTTTTGCAATTACTTTCAAACAACTGCTCCAAGATCATTTATAGTGGGTAAATGAGTCAATTATCCTTAATTTCACACAGGTGCTCCAACCACAGGTGTAGTTCAGTTCATGTTCCACTAAGTTTCACAATCAGTATAGGTTTGAGTGTCCAAATACTTTTTTGTCCTAATTTGGAACAGTATATCTAGTATATATTATTTTATAATTTAAAACCTAACAAACATCTTTTTGTGAAATGTTTTGCTTGAAAGGTGTGCTTAAGGTATCTGTCTTTAACATAAATGCCACTTGGTTTAAAATTTTGTTATTTAATTCAATGAAATCCATACATTTTTAAGCGTGGCTTAAGTGTCCGAATACTTTTTGGGGCCACTGTATATACATTTGCAGGAAAGCCTAAGAATAGAGAAATTTTGAGAGATGAAGATAAAAATCAAACATTGGAGGTAATGAATACTTTTTCATACATTTAGTGAAAGTATCAGTGAGTAATTTCAATCATTGTTTTAAGTGAGTAAGTGATATTTATTTATTTATTTATTTATTTATTTATTTATTTATTTATTTATTTATTTATTTATTTATTTATTCATTCATTCATTCATTCATTCATTCATTCATTCATTCAGAAATGCTAAGCTACTAAGAATAAGCTTCTGGAACAGTCTGTTCAGTTTGTCAGCTGACCCTTCCGAAAGTGTCGAAAGGAAACTGCTGGCGGAAACCAACACAGGAAGTGATTTCCCTGTGGCAGCGGTCAAAATGCAGGCTGAGGGAGGGAATCTTGTATCGTTAGCATGCAGCAGGAGGAAAGTGTGTGTGTGTGTGTGTGTGTGTGTGTGTGTGTGTGTGGGGGGGAGGGGGTAGGGGACTGGGCGTAGGCAAAATGGGTTCTCAAATTACATCTGAAAAAAATTATACCCAGGTCAACTGGCCAGGGGTGCGTCGGTGATCTGTTTCTGGGCGTTCTCCGTTATAGCTAGAGACTGCTTATGGCTGCTTTTTATGAACACGTCATATGACCGATCTAGCCAAATTTTTATTGGCTAGATCTGTTTACAGATGAATTGCAGCTGAGTAACCAGCTTATACTGTTTAGTTAAATCAACAGAAGGTAAGCTTCTGTTAAAAGAAGACGGGCGAGTGAAGAATTGTGTGTTTGTACTAAAGACGCCCTTAAATCATTTCTCATGACTTAAGTACAACATAGACGGGAAGGTATGAAATTGGGAAAATTGAAGCGACTAGTGGTGTAATGCAGGTTGGAATTTGTGAATGAAACTGCTAAGTGCAGTATTTTGTTGTGTACTATCCTAAAGTGCTGGTTGTACTGTAAGCAGGCTGTGTATTGGAGTGACACAGCTGCCAGGTCTTAAACTGTAAATGGTGTGCCAGGCAGATGGCCATAGTTGGCACTGGCTTGCTCAATAGCTGAATACCAGATGCTAGGAAGTGTACATCACTACACTTATTCTGTGTTTGCATGTTGCAGTTTGTCTTTTTTCGTTTGCAGGTACTTGAGGCATACTGGGTTTTGTCCAATGATATGAACAGCGAATCAGAACCAGGATGTACAATTTTTTCATTTAACAGACATGCTCAGTTGTGTGACATGGTCAAATGCCTAAATCACATGTACAAGGAGGATAGCGCAGACATTGGCTAGAATACATAATACATTAAAAATTCATAGCATTGTCTGTGTAGTAATAATAATAGTAAAAATAATAGATGTTTTTTCTTCCTAATATAATGCACAGAGTTAACATCAATATTTGAGGGGAATGGAATGAATGGAGGCCCGTGGCGAAACTTGCTTTTTGAGCGAAAATCAGCAGGGGGCGACATTACATCCGGTGCTGATGTTGAGAACCGAAATCTTGCCCCTTGGATTAGGGCGACACTCAGTGCTGCCTGTGCGCATGCAGCCAGGCGTACAGCTTATTCACAGCTCAGCTCATTCATCGATGTTTGTGCCAGCTTCCTGTTTACCACTCTGTGGATGGGTTTGGTTGCGGTAACAGACAACACCACAAGAGACTTCCGTAACACTGCCTGAAATATCTAACAAAGACCGAAGATTACATGTTACAAGTTGACTCAAAATCAAAAGCAACAATTTATGGTCAAATAAGAACAATATGGCAAAAGATATTTCTCTCAACAGTTATTCTGAGCCAGTGGACCCATTCGCCTTTAGCGGCGGCGCTAGTAATTTAGCAGTGGTGCTATGGCGTTGCTGCCTCTGTGTAGGGGAAACACTGATGATGTTTGCCTTTGATGTCCTGTTCACAAAGTTGTCTCTGTTCTGCCTCAGCCCCAGATCTGGACAACACCTTCAATGACAGCAACAGCGACACCGTGAACCAGATCGTTCATTACATCATGAAGAACGAAGGTAATCCAGGGCTCTGGGGGGCTAGTGTACAGTACTGTTCCTCAGTGATTTGATACTTTACTGCATGTTTCTCATGCACCCAACTTTATAAACTCATAGCTGTAATGTTGCATTGTGTTCAACATGAAACTCTTCATAGATATGACCCTTTGCTGTCGTTTCTTGAGTTCCTTAAGCCACAAGGTAAAAGTGCTTAACTATGGTTTCCAAATTTGTAAATGTGGGGGGAAATTAGCATTTCCTTTTGATGTGAAGTATGTCTGCTCTGTATTGGATATTCACTGCAGGTTCACTTCACATTAGCAGCCCAATAAATGGATGCACCGATGATTGGTTAAAAACAAAGTCGTCATGAGTGAGGTGCTTTCAGAAAGACCTGTACCAAATCCTCCTGTTGTGGGGTGTTCAACAACATGAACCAAAAACTTTCAGGGGCTTTGTGACTTTCAGGTAAAAAAAATAAATAAATAAATGACAACTCAATAGCCCAAGCTTAATATTATAGGTTTTGGGGTTTCATGTTTAATATACCAATTTAAAAATGACAACTTTGATTGCACAGGGTCTTCAAACAGAGAGCACGTTACATGAATGTGAATCTTGCTTATGATAAAATATATTGTACTGGGGATGTGCTGGGCGCACATTTCACTATAGCCTGAACAGACTGGTCTCCTTCACTACAGAGTCCATCTGAATACTGCAGTAAGCAGGAATGTGTTGTTTATCGAAGTTGAATTTGAAGTTCCGTGTCAGGGGAAAAGGGATAAATGATCCAGTCTGATCCAGTCTCGGGGCGTTGGCGAGGTTTACCCTCAGAGTTCATTTCTGTCTTCTGCCTCAAACATCTCAGCTGATCTCAGAACAGTTTAATCTCAGGCTGCACACTTGGCTGTGTTCCTTCTTGTGTTTTGAAAGCTGGGTTTTTAAAAAAAAAATTTATTTGAAAGAAGTTTCTTAGGTTCACAATCGGGGCCAGACCGGTTTGTGGTGAAAATCCTGCCGCTTACAGAAAACCGTCCAGCAGGTGGCGGCGTTGTTCCACTGTGAATGTAAACGCTGTCTCTGCTCCTAATGCGCACGACACTTTCATAAATCTCGACTTTGTTTATTTTATTACGTAAATAGAGCTTGCTGCTTTCCACCAGATTTATAAGACACCCTGCTCGTCAGAGCTCTCTCAGCCGGGAAGGGTCGCTAGCTAGCTGAGCGGCGCACGTCTTGACTGCTGACATCTTAAAGAGGACTTGTTCGTGTTCGAGAGAGAGGGAAGGGAAATTGGTCAGTGAGTCAGAGAGGGAGTCTGGCGCATGTGTAGCATGTTTCCCTCTATTCAATCCAGATTTTTCAGTTCCTGAGGCCTTAATCAGGCCTAAACAGTAATCAGGGTCAATATACTATAGGCCTTTCCCAGCCTTAATCAGAGTCTGTGGTATAGGCCTTTCCCAGCCTTAATCAGAGACTGTGGTATAGTCCTTCTCCAGCCTTAGTCAGAGACTGTGGTATAGTCCTTCTCCAGCCTTAGTCAGAGACTGTGGTATAGGCCTTTCCCAGCCTTAATCAGAGACTGTGGTATAGTCCTTCCCCAGCCTTAGTCAAGACTGTGGTATAGTCCTTCTCCAGCCTTAGTCAGAGACTGTGGTATAGTCCTTCCCCAGCCTTAGTCAGAGACTGTGGTATAGTCCTTCCCCAGCCTTAGTCAGAGACTGTGGTATAGTCCTTCCCCAGCCTTAGTCAGAGACTGTGGTATAGTCCTTCCCCAGCCTTAGTCAGAGACTGTGGTATAGTCCTTCCCCAGCCTTAGTCAGAGACTGTGGTATAGTCCTTCCCCAGCCTTAGTCAGAGACTGTGGTATAGGCCCTCCCCAGCAAACCACTTAATTACCCCCCTTTCATTCCTTAGCCCACCATTCCTCTCCAGGTCAAATGTTAAGTTATTTTTTGATATTAATAATGTAACGGTGTTGATAAGTGTGAGTCATACTCTCACTCTCTCTCTTTCTCTCTCTCTCTCTCTCTCTCTCTAGCTAACTCCGATGCATTGAAAGCCATGGTGCATGGAAACAGCGTGGATTCAGATGAGTAAGGAGGCTGAACTTTATACCTGCTCTTAATGATAAAATGTTGGCTTAGGTTACATATATATTACTGTCAGTCTGTTTAAAGTAATGCAGCGTAAGCAAACAAATGCTTCTGACCACACTGTAAAGGCAGCTGATTGGATGTCTTTTTAATGTTCCGAACAAGGTTGCCAGCTGCTATTTACATTTTAGACACTAGGTGGTGATGTCGCCCATATTTTCTTATGAGACAGTGGTTTGAAAGCTTTTTTTTCCAGCCAGTATAAGTAGACTTGAACCTGCAGAGTTAGACCTGAAGCACACAGAGTCCTGCACCCTCTCACCTTGTGTTTTATTTGAGAGATATGGAACAGATACCAGGCAGACACAGTGACTGTGAATCGTATGCTCTGAAGAGCTCTATTATTATTATTATTATTATTATTGTTATTATTATTATATAGGATGTGACATGAGCGGTCGAGGTGCAGTTTGAAAGTATAGCAGCAGGTTGAGGGATTGCAGCTGATTGGGTATTCCGGCGACATCGCCGCCGCCATTCTCCCCCCCGGGTTCTCAATGGGCGGGCAGACTGCCAGCGGAACACTTAGGTTGGGGTGTCCAGGCTCGGGCTGGTCTAATTTATGGGACCTTGTGGGAGAGAGAGGAGCAGCGGTGGGTGGGTGGGTGGGTGGGTGGGTTTGGGTGGAAGGGGGGTGCTGCGGTTTCCACCGGTGGGTGTGGTTCCAGCTCTGCCTCTCTTCTCACTCACTCCCTGCAGTGCTAACCCAGAGTCCCCCTGCTGCTCACTCAGACACCTCCTCTCCTCCTCTGCATGTTTATCTCCTCTCTCTCTCAACTCCTCTTCTCCTTCCTCTCTCTTCTCTTACCCTTCTCTCTCCTTTTCCTCCTCCGTTCTCCCCTCTCCACTTCTCCTTCACTGCCTTTTTCTGCTGTCTTCCTCTCTATCTCTTCTCCTCTGTCATCCTCCACTTCTTTTCTCCCTCGCGCTCCTCTGCACTCCTCTTTTCAGTCTCCTCCTCTGCGCGTACACACACACACACACACACATATATTCAGGCTTAGTCACACATACGGAGTCATGCATGCATGTAGATACTGGCATGCCAACACACACACACACACACAGTCACTCATACATGCATGTAGATACAGGCATGCATGCACATGCACACACACCCATGTTCTTACGCTCGCCCCGGCTCCCCACAACTTCACGTTCATGCCTGAATCCGATGCTCAAACAGAGACGCTCCAGTAGGTTCACGGTTCGGTCCCCGCGACCGCACTTTCCCCCCTGTCTTTCGGCTTGGCGTGACCGCGCCATAACCCCCTACCCCTCCAGCACCCCCCCCCCGCCCCGCCCCCCCCCCCGCGTGGGGCCTTCCGGCTACGCCAGCTGCTCGGTCACGAACCGCCGCGTCCCGAATGGCGATTTGAGCGGATCCCCGAGAACGACGGCGGGGGGGAAACAATCGAGGCGAGCGCCGTCACGGGCGGGAGCCGGCGTTCCAGTAATTAAATTTATCCCCCCGGTCCTCGGGGAGCTGCCCGCTGGTCTCCAGCCCCGGGGGCCGGCTCGCGCGGCGGGCTCAAAGGGAAAGAGCGGCGAGCCCGTCGGACGGCTTCCTGCGCTCGCCAGCGAAGCTGCGGGCTGCGATTAGTCAGGCCGGGGCTCTGTCTGTCATAATCAGGAGGCTCGCTCGTCTGGCAGCGCTCCCTCTCGGGTACAATGGCTCATCGGGGATGGATGCGCGTTTATTGTATTGCGTTGCATTGTGTCGTAACTGCATTGTGTTGATGCATAATGTGCAGTTTAAGGGAAGGGCCGAATCTCCAAATGCATGGTCGGTGTGGTGCTCATTCCTCTCCCTGCCCCCCACCCTCCGCCCCCCCCGAACCGCCTGCAGTGCTCCTGTCTGATAATCCAGATTCTCCCACCCTGCTGCTCCCACAGTCCTGTTGAAATGCTTTCCTCCCCAAATCTCCTCACTCAGCTCCTTCTTCTCCTTAGCGTTCACCTCTTCATCCCCCAGTAATGTAACAATAACAATAATAATAATAATAATAATTAGAGTGATGAGTGTTCAACTGTGGCTAATGTGTAGCACCCACCTGGGTGATGCACGATAGCAATTTGGGGCCAGAATACTTGTTATACATCAGCTGAGGCGGAGAGGGAGAGAACTATTTTTTTAGCCAATTAAACTAGGGGGGGGGGGGGTGTGTGATTAGGTGGCAGGTTGTGAGCCAGATGGGAATGTAGCCAGGACAATGTGTGGTGTAAAGGCTGAATGCACAAGGCTGGTGTTGTGTGGCGCGTGACAATGACATCATAAGAGCGCTGCCATGTATCTCACTCCACAGCCCCAGCACCCCGAACTCTCCCAATACGCCCACAACGCCCATGACCCCCATGACCCCCACAACTCCCATGACCCCCCTGTCCCCGGGGGCTCCAGCAGGCGCGCTCAAGCACACCTGCAGTCACCTGCACACCGTGGGGGGGGCGGGCGGGCATAAGAACATCTGCGGCCGCTGCAACCAGAAGAAGTGGCCCGTGATGCGCCGGTCCAGCAGGGGCAGGGGGGACAGGCGGAGTCACCTGGGTGAGGTCACCGTGCTCGCCGTGGGCAGGTAAGGGCCCTACATGAGCGTGTGTGTGTGTGTGTGTGTATGTGCGCGAGTGTGTGTGCGCAGGTATTTTAAGACGTCAGTATGTAAGACTTATGCAGGTGAACAGTCATGAGTACATTTGAAGTGATTACTAGAACCACAGTCATTACATTACATTGACAGTCATAATTAGATTTACAGTCATGATTAGAATCACTGTCACGTTTGGAATCAGTCATGATTAGGATCACAGTCATGATTAGATTCTACTGGGGGTTTGGGACAGTTGGGATTTAAAGGATTCCAACACTAATGAACAGATACAGTGTAAAAGAATGTTCAAAACTAAGCCCTCATGCATAGTGGCACAGCTGCAGTTATTGTGGACTTTGAACAGTGATATTATCGCAGGGAATAGTGCCCCCTGGTGGATGCTAATATCCCAATTTGATCCAGATGGACCCTTTTGAAAGGAGCTAAATGTCTTTGGTCAAACCTTCAACTGTGAGAATAAGGTCATGTCCTCCCCCTGGATGCATGGAAATTTGAGGTAATCAGCTGTTACTACTGCGTCATGGACTGACACCTGTCTTGAGCTAAACTGAACATCTCTTCTGCAATGTAGATGTGTGAGTAAGCGTAACTGGGTAACTTTTTACTGTACAGTCTGGGCTTTTTTTTTTCCATTACATTACATTACAGGCATTTAGCAGACGCTCTTATCCAGAGCAACTTACACAACTTTTTACATAGCATTTTACATTGTATCCATTTACACAGCTGGATATATACTGAAGCAATTTCGGTTAGGTACCTTGCTCAAGGGTACAGCGGCAGTGTCCTACCTGGGAATCGAACCTGCAATCTTTCAGTTACAAGCCCAGTTCCTTACCCACTGTGCTACACTCTGTTTTTTTAAAGTAAGCAGAGTAAGTAATCAAACCACTCGATAGAAAATGACTTGTTTGGTGTTAAATGTTTGATTTATCTCCTGGAGGGAGGGGAGGATGCACGTTGGCTGTGTTAGGAAGTCAGTAGGGTTCCTCGTTTCCCTCTAGAAGGAACAAACGGTGAGCAGTGTCCCCCTCAGCACTAGGTTGGATGGACTAAAGTTCATAGAGTACAATCGAGTACGTACGGTCTCTGTTGACTTCGTAAATGCTATTTGAGTTGCGTTTAACACTGAGAAACGTTGCTGTGTGTAGAATGTTGCGCGTTCGTCCCCAAAGGTACGTAGCTTGTCGACGCCCGGCATCCTCGCTGCCCGTATCCGTGAGCGCGGCGGGCACAGAGACACGCCCCCAGCGGGTCATTACCGGCCCTCCGTCACCAATCGGCACGCTGCTTCGTTTCCACTGGCCTTA
The DNA here is from genome assembly GCF_018555375.3 of Anguilla rostrata. NCBI lineage: Eukaryota > Metazoa > Chordata > Actinopteri > Anguilliformes > Anguillidae > Anguilla > Anguilla rostrata. The sequence goes on along the minus strand of NC_057939.1, from coordinate 24,525,338 downwards.
AATAAGAGTCCGAACGCTGAGTGCCCTTTTTCATTTGCCGTTTACGTGAAGGGAAAAGTGAAACGTGGTCATTTCAAGCTGGGCGTGAATACGAATGCGCTGATTTAATTAATCTTTTAAAGGGCCGGTCTGCTCGGGAGTTAAATGAACATTTCCCCCTGCACCTGAATTCATTTCTGAGGCAGTCCCGTCTGCAGGAAACGGAAGGACACTGAATTTGGGCCTTTTTAAAGAGTTTGAAACACCTTTTTTATCCACCAATAAAGTCATTATTATTTTATTAGAGTAGTTGTACGTCTGGTAACACTTTCTATGAATGGTCCCTCATAAGAGCATTATAAAAGCTCCTTTGTTAGCAATACATAGTAAGCACGTTCATAAATACTACATAAACATTCATAAATACTCGTCATAAACGTTTATGGACAGACTACGTTTATGGTGCGTTATGTCACCATTGATGCTGCAATGGCACGACATGCCAAATGACACACACCACATGCCTATTTGTAACTATTGCCAAAAGAATTTCCGAATTTCTGTGTAGCGCTTTTGACGGTGTTTTGTAGTGATGATAATGGCGTGCAGTCGTGCAGCTGACTTAATCTCATATTGTTTCATATTGCGCTGGTGAGCTCTGAGACCGAAATCCGTATATGCTCAGAACTTTCATTTCTGACACGTGGACTGATGCGTAACAGCTGGCTTATCGGAATTTTACAGCTAAACTGGAACTTCAGCAGAAATGATAGGCAAAGGATCCAAACCAAATTGCTTTGAAAGGCGGTTCCCTTGCACTTCGCCCATCTGCTCCGGGAGCAGCGATTGGCTGAGAGTTTAAGTGGCAGGGTGAAGGGCTTGGGTGCGTCACCCAACGCATGACCTCATGTCCTTCTGTGCCGCCTCCCCCTCAGATTCCGCGTGACGAAATGCGACCCCAAGACGGCGAAAGAGAGGAAGACTCTGATCATAACCGAGAAAAACGGGGGCGTGACCCCGTCTCCCACGGAGACGGAACCGAGGAGCAGAGCAACCTCCGTGCGGCAGGTGAGGGGGGGGCGGGGGGGTCGCCGGGGGGGGGTGCAGTCAGCTGACAGCCGTGCGTGCGTAAACTTTCACAAACACGGAGTGTTTTCTCAGGAACGACCGCTGAAAGCAATTAGCATGTCCTGTTTCTCACTTCTTCCTTTTGAGTTTACAGCTCAACAGTTTTACTCTGTTTGTTTTCAGTATTTCACTCATTCAGTCTCGTTTTTTTCCTGGTTTTAGGAAGAAAATGACAGTGCAAAGTGATTAACGCTAAGGTGAGTTTAATCGCTTTGTGCGTGTGAGAGATGCCTTGTCGTAGTATTTAATCAAATCTTCCAATGTGAACTGTGCTGTTTGTCTTCATATTTATGTCAACAGCAAAATATCTGTGATGTCTGTTTGTCATAATGTCTGTAATGTTCATATTTGTGTTAATGTCTGTTTGGTTGTCTGTTAAGCAAATGAAAAAAAAATATCTTCCATTGTGTTTTCAGGAGCTGGGCCTTTTCCCATGGTAGGACAGCTGAAGAGCATCTGGCTGCGTATCCATAGAGGAAAGCGGATGGGAAGATTTTGTATGTTTTTAACCATAAATTTAGTGAAGAGCACGTTGGCTAGCGGAGACCTGTGCTTGCATGAGGAGAGAGGACCTACGCGCCCCCCCACCTGCTCACGCACAGGTTAGTGGATGAAGATGAGGAAGACAACGGCCACCGCCAAACGGATGCTCCTCCTCCGCTGCCATCGCGAAGGTTTCACGTCACATGGTGTGAAGTGCAGGTGGCGGAAATGGGACGTGCTACAATCGGCCAGGCTCCTGAAACACTCCACACACACACACAAACACTCACTCACAGAGCACGCACACAAGCGACAACACCAACAGTCGTCGCAGGTCAACATTCCTCTAGCAGTCTGCTGCCTACTATCCAGCACATACATTCACATCTCTCTCTTTGTCTCTCTCTCTCCCCTGCTGTCTCTCTCTATTAAGCCTTTTTACAATGTGTATGTATACAGTAATATAATTTGACATAGCACTAGTCCAGTCTACAGCTTCCCTTCAATTTTCTTTCATTTCCTCCCTCTGGCCTCCCATAATGCATAGCAGATGCATGACGCCTGTACGAGAAGCTGTTCTGAACACACTCTAATAAGTGCGCTTATTCAGAAACCGAACAACGTGCCTACTGTTTCAAATCCTCTTTGGAGTGCAATCCCTTAAGCATCACAATGTCTTCATTTGCCAAAGAAGTGCATGACTTTTGCACAGTGCTGCCTCCACCAAACACCTAAAACCGATTCATTTTATCTTGTAGTCATTATATCCTCAGAATAAATGCCAATGGACAGTGTCAGTGTCAGAAAAAAAAAATCTATTTTAAACTTGTTTTTTTTTTTTAGGTAACTATGATGAAAGGCTTTGTTTTCTTTACATTTAAACTGTAGTCCTCAGAAGCCCTTGAGATGTAAGTGTGTGTGAGACTCCTCATATACCTCATGTAGCAATCCCATTCAGGGCCTAGGTAGCTTACGGCATATTTAGCCTTGTACATGATGTAATAGGATGTGACACGCCTCAGTTAAATGGGCTTGGTGACGGAACCAAAGAACTCAAAACAAATGTTGGATGTGGGAGCGTTTTCACGCACGCATGCATCTGACCATTCACTGGACCATTAAGAGGTCTCTTCTGTAGTTTGCTTGCTGTCTGTTTTTCCAGTTATTTCAAATTTATTTCTTTGTCCTGTTTACGAAATCCATTTTTTATATTAGTTTCACTGTAAGGTGTGTGCAAGATCCTGTGGAGTGGTTGATTGTTCCCTTCGTTGTGTGTGTGTGTGTGTGTGTGTGTTTGCGTGCGTGCACGTGCGTTTATGTGTAAAGCGAGAACAATCATTCACTTCATTCACAAAGGCAAAGCAACTAATCACATGGTTCAAAGATATTTACTGCATATGATCACTTCATCTTTGGGTCCTGTCTTGTATCCCTTCTTTTATTTCCATGTGACTTCCTCTTCACTGCCATATAATCCGAAAACATGAAGGCCTGTTGGCTATGCCTTAATAGCAGTGAAAACTGCATACCAACTTTCTACAGTGAATTAACGCATTATTAATAATCATATAAGAAGCTTCAAATATATTATGAGTAATATCTATTGATCATATACGTGTGAATGTATTTTATGTCTTATTTTAAACCGCAATGTAAACCATCCCAAATCCATCTGTACTTTCCTTTATTTTTCCTTTCATTTTATGAGCTTCTTACAAACGGCAAGATTTACAGTGATCCAGAATTAAAACTGATGACCTTCAGTTATGGTTTTTGTCAACAGGAACAGTCAGGTCACACTGACGTAAACAGGGACTCAGTAGGCCTTCAGTTTGTTCAGATCTGTTTTTTTTTCTTCAAATTTTCCAAAGTGTGTGCTGCTGGACCCTTTTGGCTGGGGATAATGGAAGTCTTTGGCTAGAAGTATAAGCTGAAATACAAATGCCTAGCAGCAGTTGTTGTATCCTGTAGTGGTGATGACTGAATGTAACCTTTGTCAACTGTACATGGTTCTCCATCTCTCAAACTAATGCAGCTACTTATTACAGGGATAAATATTACACACCAACCAGCAAGGTTTTAACAAAATATGCTTTCATCAAAAGAGGCCGAGACTGTAATTTATATTTTTTTAGTATTGTCTATTGGTGTAAAAGAATTGTTTATGCTCCATGTTAGTCTGTAGCCTAAAGGCAGTGCTTTCAGATCAGGTTTTCTGTCTAGTCTGAGAATCCGGGTTTCATCTGTGATCTCGCCATGACTTCTGGATTTATGGGAAATAACAATTGGAGTTAGGTGGGTGTAACATGGAACTGATTCCAGATTTATACAAAGAGCCATGTTCTGTTTTATTCAGTACTCTGTAAATGCTAACTACAAATAATAAAACAAATAAAGCTAACTTAAAGTTTCATATTTATAAGATCTGTTTGAGTAAATGTATTTCATGCCAACCGTTAAAAGTAAAATGGAGGGAGGGAGCACAATGTACTCGTTAAAATGGACCAGTGTGCCTTTTTACAATGTGTATATGCAGTAACATAATTAAGCACAACACTAGTCTACAGCCTGAATTCTGTTTTTCTCACTTCCTCCATCTATCCTGCCATCTCTCTCTCTCTCTCTCTCTCTCTCAATCTCTTTCTCTCACCCGCTCTTGCTCTCTGAACTGCTTTCCCCTCTGACCCTCTTTCCTTCCCTCAAGTTGACTAATTACCGGTGGAGCATCTCAGGACAGAGCATCCCGACTTCCTGTAAAAAATAAAAGATGCGTGCGGAACGTCTTCTTTTCCTAACTCTCCAGGCGGATGAGAGCGGTGGGGAGTAGCGTTGATATATAATCCCCTGAATATCTGGCTGTAATTCTCCTCCTTGACTTTATCAAACCCACGGCTCGCAGACTGGGGCCTGCTGTGCTGCTGTTGCCATGGCGCTCATATTTTCATACCCCCGGTGATCTCTGGAGGGGGGAGGGAGTCACAAAGGGGGAAGCTGAGAGTCAAAATTGGCGTCATGGGAGAAAAGATTTCTTTCACCTTGACAGCAGTCGTTAGTGAAGATGCACAGTGCACACACAAAAGGCTGTAGGGTGTCTTTCCATTAATAAAATAAAGCTGTGATTGACTGTCAAGGAGTCGATCGTATTAGGAACCCTAACAAAAAAAGATCATAGTCACTCAGTATAGATATGCTTAAAGAGATATCTTTCACTTCATCCTCAAATAATGGCAGAAGTCTCATTATTGAGCATATATCAGTGTCATCATGTGCAATGCAAATGGTCTGCACGCCCACTTTTTAATGAAAGCCCTGCTGCAGGAAACAAAGATAGCTGCTTTTCGTACAATCGCCCTTCACTAGAGAGGCTGTGCCTTTGGCTGCTCCCTCAATGGATGTAAGGGTTCCTGTTGTCGTAATGTCTGCCCGTGAGACCTCAGCACCTAGCGACAAGGCACCGGCGCGTGTTTCCGAAAAGCGATTGCGTGCAGGGCTTTTCCACACTGCGCTGTAATGGGACAGACTACGTAATGACATCATCACCCGTGTATCCGGCTCAGTGCGCTCTAAGTAGTAGTAGCGTGGTGTTCTCTAAGGGTTTTTCTCATTTATTGCTATGCAGTCCAATATCAAATGAGGCAAATAAAAATCAAAAAGCCAATGTGACTGACACACACACAGTATCTGCTATTGCCCATTTATTAAAAGTAGTTCCTCCCTGCCGATTTTTTCGGATGCAGACACTGGGGCAGGTTGGCTGGGACGCTCCGGGGCAGGTTGGCTGGGACGCTCCGGGGCAGGTTGGCTGGGACGCTCCGGGGCAGGTTGGCTGGGACGCTCCGGGGCAGGTTGGCTGGGACGCTCCGGGGCAGGTTGGCTGGGACGCTCCGGGGCAGGTTGGCTGGGACGCTCCGGGCAGGTTGTGGCGCTCCGCGTGCTCGCGCTGACGTGTGCGCGTGTGTAGCCGCGGCGTCGCATGCTGAGCCGCTGCTATATTTGGACTAGCTGGAGCTCGCTTGGTGGCGCGCACCCGCTGTCGCAGCGTGCCGCCTGGCGGAGTGGACGCCGCTGTGCCGCCGCGGTCGCGCGAGCTAATTTTAGCTCGCTCGCTTTGTCACCTGTGGATCGCCCAGGCACAGGTGAGCGAACTGAAAGCGCCCGGCCGACGATGGCGGTGAAAAGATGACATCACGCGGCACACTGGAGGTTTCTATGGGTAAATATTGACTAGCCCCGCTTCTTTGGCGCGTGTTTGCACGAGAAATGGGAGACACCCATGCACTCAATCTTGGTGCGCTGCTATAGTGCTCCATGCCTATCTACCGGGTATGTGTTGTCTTTCATGTCCTGGCTGACGTACTGGTGCGTACAGAAAATGTGTAATCAATGGGCGTGTTAGGAATTTTCCCACTCATAGCAGAACTTTACCTAAATAGTCAAACACAAATATACACTTGAGTGGTTATAATGTATGTATCCAGTGTGTACACACTTTGGATCAATGTGTATGCATACGTGTATACACACATGCGTGCACAATGTTAAACTTACAGAATTTACTGTTAAATATACTGTATCAGAAGAGACACAGAGAAAGTTAGTGATGAGTTAGGCCCTTGAAAACAAACCCTTCATTACCACTGATGTATGCCACAGAACAGGGGGGTATTTAACGAAGCAGAGCCCTGTTTTACAAAAAAGGGTTACGGAATTAGCTGGAGTAAAACCCGGAAACCTCCCAAATCTGGAACATGGACTGAAGTAAAAAGAACTGTTCCAGGTTTTACTCAGTGCCGTTATCCAACTAACTCAGTAATCCTGCTTTGTGAATCAGGTCCCTGGTTTCTGAAAATGGAGACCAGTTGTTCTGGAGCCACAGAGCCTGTTATGGGTTTTTAAAATACCTTTTACCCAGCGACTGATTGAGATCCAAAAAACCAGGTGTGGTGAGTTAACTGTGTAATCGGTTTCCTTAGCCCATCAGTTAGACTGAGTAGCAACAGATAACAAACACAGCTTTGTGGGTTGGATACCTCTGTACTAGCGGTTCTGAATCTGTGCAGTGTAGTACTGGCAGCAGTGTAGTACAGCATACCTGTTCAGGAAATGGGGTTGCAGGTTCAATTCTCAGTTAGGGCTACGGCGGGTGTACCCTCCCTTTCATAACATACTGAACATAAATTGGCTTGTATACATCCCACTGTACACACGGATGCTTTGCACAAGTGCGAGTCACTCTGGATAAGAACGCCTGCTACGTGCCTCAAATGTAATGTAAATGGAGGGGGAGTGTTAAGGAAATGTTCACCTGTGCTTTTGGTCACCAGCCCCCGCCTGCCCTTATTCACTTTTGACTTTGACTATAAATAAAATTGAGAGTGGTACTTTGAGAGTGGGTGTGATAGTCAATTATTAATGGTCACCAACAACTGGTCACAGCCCACCATTGACCTTGCGGTCTGGCTCTCTGCCAGAGAGACCGAGTCGGCACCAGAAAAGGCGTCTGAAGTCTGCTTCTCTTTCTGTCCTTTGGTCTGATCAGCCCAGGCCACATGACTAAATGGTAAATGGACTGCATTTATACATGTAGTACATACGTTTATACATACACATTAACATGACTAACTAGGACACAGGGAGAAGGAATATATTGTTTGTGTAAAACCAAAATCTTGCATGTCCAGTTATCATTCAGCTCTATGTGCCTTCCTGTAAACATCTCATAGACAATATTTGGTTCAAAGTGACATGGCTAAACCAAAATGACTCAAATTTTTGCGGGTTTTTTTTTCTTCTCCATGATACGGGTGGTATATGTATGTACAATTTGGTATTCCTAAATTGGAGAGAGAAATGAAAATGAGTAATTAAAACAAAAAAATGAAGAACATAAATTCATAAGGCCGAGGTAGACACGAACAACCTTTCTGTCCAATTTCTTAAAAAACCCATGAATTCAAAACTGCTTGTCTGAGAAACCATGGCAAAAGCACTGAGATAAATAAATGTGATAACAGTTGCCATTAATTCTTTCATTAATTCATTGATTAATTTATTCATTCATTCATTCATTCATTCAGACGATGTATGTGGTGGTTAATAAAATGAGAAAACCTGCATTTATTTTATCTGAACAAGGCTGCTCCTTCATCTGGGTTAGCTCTTTGCCCCAGCCGACACGCGGCTTTCTAGAAGTTTCACTGTAGATACGTGCACAGAACGAGAGCATCACATGACTTCTGACAATTAATCATGTGTGTTATCATCGGAACTGACAGGACTGTAATAATTACTCACATGACTGTAATCTAAACAGTGTCAGGGAAAAAGATGGCTGCCGCGATTCTGTTTGCCAAAAGGCATGACTCAGCTTGATGTTCCTCATGTCAATCCTGTCTCTGCTGTCTTTAAAACCAAGACTTTTGATCTTTTTTTCCTCCTTAATTTCGAGAGATGGCCACGGGACTACATGCATACAGTATACAGTAACAAAAGTGTATTCTATTTCATTGACACTGTATCCATCTGTCCTCTTTATAACTTCCTTAAGGCTGTCTTAGTTGAAATAATTTATGAAAGGATTTCCCATTTTTGCTTTAAAAATGTAATTAAAACAGAGGGACACATTGACACACTGACTGACTGATAGACTGACACACAGACTTGCGCACACACACGGTCAATAAATTAATAATGAAACTGCTGTCTGTGTCCATAAGGCTCAATGTTATTTGACCCAAATGTGTTACCCTCCTGACTGGTATCCTAGTTCATCCCTTTATGGCTGTTTCCAGAGGAACACCTTAGCTGCTGCACATATGACTGGCCCCAGACCAGGGATGGGCAAGGAGAGCCATATCCATTTCTGGATTCCATGCCAATTTTCATGCTCTTCATTATTAATTAGTCCAATCATTTAGTAATTGATATTTTAGCTACATTTCTTGATAAGCTAATGAGTGACAGCTGAAGACCTTTGCTGTGTCCCAACATAAAACATCTGATTGTGGCCTTATCTGTGGTTAAACCAGTATACGTGTATTCAGCTAATGAGCTCATCTGGCATTGGTGACAATGAAAACGTGCATACAGATCGACCCTGCAGGACTGGAATTGCTCACCCCTGGCGAGGGCACATGTAGAACAGCACCCTAACTGGCAGGTCACTAAACGAACAGTCTGTGGCATTCCTGGAGTCGCAGTCTTCTGCTTCTAGTTATTTTTCAGCACTTATGTGACACATTAAAGCAGTTAGGTGCAGAGTTACCTCACCTCACCGGGTTTCTTAGGACCAGGGATGGCCATATTTGGTCTGAATAAAAATGTCAGTGGAACCAGAAAACACTACACCGTCTCCCTCTCCAGAGAGGCCTGTGATTGGCCAAGCAGCTCACCTCATTCAGAGAGGAGTGGGTGTCCACGCAGCAGTGCTGAGATAAACAACTCCTGGATCCGGCCTCTGCTCTGATCTCTCAGAAAAGAGGGGGTGACACGCATGTGACCCTGCTAATGCCCGTGAAAAACAAAAGGCTTTTACACGAAACACAGCAGCTCACAGTTTAAAGCCCTTTTTTGAGACGGTGAGATGTGAGAAAGGGGGGAGAAGGTCACATGGCTTTTGTCTTAGCTTAAAACACACCCATAACCAAACAGCTCTGCTCACAAACAAGTAAAAGGAAACTGGACCAGTCACAGTCATGTGGAGACCAGTCACAGCCATGTGGGCAAACAAGCTTTCACAATCAAGCACGTCCTGATCCTCAAAGTGTATATTTATAGGCCGCGGTGTTTGCCAGTTCTTCATTTGCCTTTGCTTAAGAATTCCAGACTGGCCTGACTAATCGGATTACCCATGTCACAGGTACCTTTTAACTGTATGGTACATCATGGCCACAGTGACTGAAATTGGAACATAAATCACCTGCACTGTACAGAGGTTTTGCATATCCTGGAGAAAGGCAGTGTTTGAGAAGATGTTACGGAAGAACATGTTTGCTCTGTCAATTACAATATTTCCTGAAGCACCAAAAAGACTGGAGATTGAGCAGCAGAGTGGTATATTCACTTATTCTTATATATTGACTTATGCTTATCCTTAGTGATGAGTGCAGTGGAATCTTTATTATTTTTTATCTTTTAATGGCAACACATTTAAAAAGAAATATTGAAAGGAGAAATTACAAGTTTGTATATAGTGAGCTCCATAATGTTTGGAACAAATACTTTTCTTGATTTGGCTATGTACTCCACAATTTCAGAATCAAACAATTCACATGTGGTTAAAGTGCAGATTCCTGGCTTTTATTAAAACATATTTTAAAACATTTTGGTTTCACCATGGAGAAATTAAAGCACTTTTTATACATAGACCCCTATATCAAAGCACCATAATGTTTGGGACAAATGGCTTCACGTGTTTCGGATTAGTCAGGTGTGTTCAATTGCTTCCTTAATATAGATATAAGACAGCATTCAGTGTCTAGTCTTGATTCTCGCCTTTTGATTGACTTTGGAGTCTCTTTAGGAGTCTGGAATTTGTCAACATGAGGACCAGTGTTGTGCCAATGAACGTCAATGAAGCCATTATGAGGCTGAGAATTATGAGGCTGAGAAGTAAGTTTGGCTTACATATGGCTTACAACTTTAGGCTTAATAAAATCCCGTTTAGAACATCATTAAGAAGAAAGAGAGCACTGGTGAGCTCAATAATTGCAAAGGGTCTGGTAGGCCAAGGAATACCTCTACTGTTGATGAAATTATCACCGCAATGGAGAAAACACGTGGGTTATGGTTTGGGCGTGTATGGACACAGATACTGGATAACTTGTCTTCATTGATGATAAAACTGCTGGTAGCAGCAGCAGAATGAATTCTGAAGTGTACAGAAGCATCTTATCTGCTGAATTTCAACCAAATGCCTCCAGACTGGATTGGACTGTGCTTCATCCTACAGCAGGCAATTATCCCAGACATTCTGCTTAACCAACAAAAACTTTACACAAAGCCAAAAATTGGAAAACCTTAACTGGCCAAGTCATTCACCTGATCTGAATCCAGCTGAACACATGTTTCATCTGCTGAAGAGAAAAGCTAAGCAACTAGCCCCTGAAACAAGCAGGAGCTGAAGATGCCTGCAGTACAGGCCTGGCAGAGCATCACCAGAAAGCATACTCAGCACCTGGTGATGTCTGTGGGTCACAGATTTCAAGCAGTCATTACATGCAAAGAATATGCAGCAAAATAATAAACACGAAAACTTTACATAACATATATGGGACAATATGTCTCAAACATTGTGATGCCATAAAATTGAGGACTGAGTATAAACTTCTGCATGGGTAAACCAAAGTATCTATAAACATAGCCTTAAATATACACTGCGAATGTGCACTGTAACCAAGTGTGAATTGTTTGATTCCCACGAAAACTGTGGAGTACACAGACAAATAAAGAAAAAAAATGTCTTTGTCCCAAACATTATGAAGCTCACTATATATATAGTTTTTTGTCATTCAGCGTACATAGCGGGGCAGAGGAACCTTTGACTCAAAATCCACAGTAACATCATGTAAAAACCATTTAAAGTATTCACATATCCCTTGTTATATTGTAGGAACCTTATTTTGCATTGGATTAAAATCACCAACTTGGCAGGAATTGTAAGACAATTTAAATGAAAACACTGGACTAAATAAATATTTTCTTCTGGAAACAATGCGTTCCGTCATTAAAAACAATGAATGTCCCCTAAGTGTATAGATAAAATGTGCGAGAATGTGAGAAAGATGGTGAGTTGTCTTGTCTGGCACATGTAGTAGAGGATCTTTGTGTCAAGCTTACTTTATCTTGTGGCACTGTGGTTTTCAATCAGTCATTTTTTACATTGATTTTACTATATTGTATCTAATGTACATAACTATACAGCTCAAGTACTGCATACATAAACACACACATACACACACGCGTGCACACACACATGCGTACACGCACGTGAGCACGCAAACGCACATGCATGCACACACACACACATACACACACAGCACCAAAAACCAATCAACTGAGTGTAAAATCATTTTCCAACACACACACCCACCTTTGACCTCACCACTTCACCACTCACAGAAAAAACAAAAAACAAATCTAAAATCCAACATCATTCTCAACCAATAATGTGCAGAACTTTGTGACCACCAAGTGATTCATTAATTAATTCCTCAATTTTTCCTGAAAGACAAGTAACAACATGCAAAGGGATAAATAACAGTTATTTAGGTATAAAACCACAAACAGAACATCAGGATGGATATAAAAATAGAAATTTTGGCCAGAATTCCCCATGTTTGTAAGGTGTGCCGCCATTTTGGAGGAACCTCGAAGGACTGAGGAACAGGCAAGCCACGTGGCAGAAAACGTTCACAGTCTACCGCTGAGTGTCCTGTCTCCTGCTCACATGGAACAACAAAACATATATTTTAGATTTCAGGGCGATGCTTTCCTTGGCAAAAATCTTCATAGCATCTTTTGGGGTTCATTCTTTGGCGATAAAAGCTTTGCATTCGCAATTCACAACTAGACGCGAAGTCTTTGTAAACGATTGATCCGATTCATTTTAAGAACAGAAAGTTCAGCACAGAGTAGAGGACAGTTGCAGAAGGCTAAATAAACAGATGCTTTTAAAAGTCTGTGCGCATCGGATTCAAAAATAAATGTCCGAAAAGAAAATGAAAAATGAAAAACGTGCGCACATACAGTCAGTGGAATGAACCGTGGCATTGGTGGCAAGATGCGGTCCGCCATTGGTAGAGGGGATAGAACGATCAATCTTCATCGGTGTCTTCATCGGCGGTCGCTGCTTCGAGAGCCGCCAGGGCCTCGGCCACCTCGGAGTCCGTGACACTCCCGCTGTCACCTTCCTCATCCTCTCCCTCAGAGGAGCTGCCGCTCTCCGTGGCGGAAACTTCCGGAGCGGTGGAGGTTTCCCCCCTCCCGACTCTGTCTTTGGCATCGACGGAGGAGAGGCTGGTGGTGCTGGTGTTGACGTCCTCCGACCGGCCCGAGAGGACGCTCTCCGTGTCCTCCCCGCCCGCCTCCCCCCGCGCGCCCGGGAAGGGACCCCCGTTTTCCAGAGACGTCCCGTCCATGAGACGACCCTCCAGCTTTTCGACGGGCCCGCAGGGGGCGCTGGTCTGAAGCGCCAGGTGTCCCGGCAGAGGCCGGGGTTGGCAGGGCGACACGCATTTGAGCGTGCTCTCTTGCGGGTGAAGGATGTAGAGGGCGCTGTTGCCCGACTCCAGTTTTGAGGGCCGGTCCTGGGCCCCGTCGCCGGGCGGGGCGTGCAGGCGGTTGATCTGGTTGTTGTCGATCTCCAGCCTGGACGAGCCATTCTTTAGGTTGTCCCCGTACTTGTGGCTGTAGCCCAGGTTGTGGAAGCCCTGCACTTTGTGAATGTTGTCCGTCTCCAGGGGCTTGCTCTGGTAAAGGGAGCTGCTGCTGCTGGAGTCATGCCTCCTCCCGTGGACTTCTACAGGGACCGAGGGATCATAGATGTAGCTGAGAGAGAGGGAGAGAGAGAGAGGGTGAGAGTGAGAGAGTGAGAGAGAGTAGGGGTTAGAGGGAGAGAGTGAGAGAAAGACAGCCAAGGAGAGAGAGAGAGAAGGGTAGAGAGAGAGGAAAAGAGTGAGAGAAGGGTAGAGAGAGATAGAGTTAGAGGGAGAGAGTTTGAATGAAGAGAGAGAGAAAAGAAAGATGGCAGGATAGAGGGAGAGAAAAAGGAAGGCAGCAGGGAGAGAAGGAAAAAGAAGCATGGCAGAGATGGAGAGATGACAGGATGGAGGCAGAAAGAGACGGAAAGATTGCAGGGTTAGAGACAGGGAGAGAGGCTACAGTGCAAACACAAACAGTGTCTCTTGAATGCCGCACCACTCAAGCACTCCCTCTCTCAGCCCATTCTCCATTTTGAGTACGTCTCACACTTCCTGTTCCACACCTCCCTGGTCAGACGCTTTCTGGCGGCGTGCTGTCGAGGCTTCCAGGCAGGAAGGCCAGATTCGTCAAATAACAGCGTGCCCCCATTCAACAGTCATCACACACACTGGGGCTTTTATATGCAGAACGGGAAGTTGGTTATGTACACAGGCAGGCACACGCACACAAACACAAACAAACAGCCTGCGCCTGCAGTCCAGCAGAATCGTGCTCCTGCACTTCAATGAGCGCTTATGTGCACAGTCAAGGAAGGGGAAGCCAGCGTCTGTGCTACACGCCCCCCGTGATGTCGCAGGAAGCACTTTTTCTCTCCTAACTGGACATCAGAGTAAATATTTATAAATATTTAATATTGTAAATATAAGTCATTTGTAACTGCATTAGCCAGAATTTATATCAATAAAGGGATATTTATATTAGCACCGCCATTTGCAGCAAAGGTAAAACACATTCCCCCACATGCTTTCATCCACATTCTAAAATAATCTATAATATAATATAATATAATATATTATAATATAATATAATATAATATAATATAATATAATATAATATAATATATACTTTTATTTATCCCGGATGGCCAGCTGAGAACAAATTCTCATTTACAATGACGACCTGACATCCGTAGTCCATAAGCTACATGTTTTAGGACCACCAGAGGTGAATAAATCCACTACAGGTGAAGTAAAAAAAAAGTCAAATTAGTCAAATGTATCCTACTAAAACCAGTGAAACAGCACTGGCTAGGCAGAGAAGGCTGGTTTGTAATATGGTGGACTTCACTGCTGTTAAGACAGGTCAGTTTTGTTTTTTGGATGTCCTCAGAGTGGGTCTATATGCATTTTCCCCAGCGATGAGTGTCGCTGGCAGCAGCACCACAGAAGCAAGAGAGCCAGTCTTGCTTCTGGGGACATCTGGAGACGCCGCCATGGGGTTGCCAGACACGTCCTGCCGAGCACCTTCTGCCGTGCCCTTCTCACTCTCCCCGAAACCCCAAAAACCCACCCAAGTTTCCATGGCAACTGCTGCGAGGCACAGAACGTTCACATGGTCCGGCTTCCAGGAGCAACAACAACAACAAAAAAACCAAACCACAGACAAAGCAAAACTTTCAAATGCAGCCTCTGTCAATACAGAAATGTAAAACCTGAGAAGTGTCTTTGTCCTGGTTGGTGAAAAACAGATATGAGACATACATTGAGTACAACGCTTAATCTACATTGGATGATAATGCAACTGAAACAGATACATGGGGATCAAAAATATTGTTGTTTTTTTTTTTTTTTCCTTTTTCTTAAAGAAGCTAGTGGCATCTATAGCATACATAACCAGAGCTGCTGTTGAAACTGTTATGGATTTTAGAATGAAGAATAACACTGTCTAAACTGTAAGTGTGACACAAAGTGGTTACAGGGATAATAAGGATGACTCCTTTCAGAATACGCACATGTATATATCTGTAATAACGGACATTTCTCAATGCAGATAGCACTTAAACTCTGAAACGAACATTTCATCCACATTATTGAAACCCAGCCTCAACAGTTATCTTTAAGCCAGTGCTAGATTGTTTTGTGTCAGCGTTAGATACTGGTGGTGGTGGTGGTGGGGGGGGGGGGAGGGGGGGGCATTAAATAGCTCTGAGAGCACCAATGAGCCACACATCAATATTTAGGATAGGAAGACAGAGCGGGGGCCTCATGAAGCAATATTACTGACAGCTGGATAACTCCACTAAGTTAAACCCAGAACCCTCCCAAGTTTGGAACATGAACTGAAGTAAAAAGAGCTGTTCTGGGCTTTACTCAGCACAGTTATCCAGCTAATTCAGTAATCCTGCTTTGTGATACAGGCCCCTCGCTCTTAAGAAAGGGATTGACTGTTCAAAGAAATCTCCAACCAACAGGATGAGGCTCTGGATGAACAAGGAAGCAAGGAAAGCAAAAAACAAAATCATGCGTACAGAGAAATGCTATAGTGAAAAGCCTTTGAGGATGTATAGACGTTTTGACTCTGAGGTATTTCGACTTCCTGACAAAATTAACTCCCCCTATTTTAGCTGAACCAATCAAATTAAGTTCTGAGACTAAAAGCCCTTTTAAAGAGAACCAGAGAACATGCTGGGCCATGGTTCTCCAAAGGATTGGGATTGACCAGTCCCAGACAGAGTCATTTGCATATTTAGGGTCAGTTTACATCTGGCTGTGGCCTGTTTCATGATTATGCAAAATGATTTTCCAAGGCCATCGATAAAGATTGAGTAATGATGTGGCACCACTGCTTTGGACATATTATCTCTTTTACACAGTTGCACTCACATGGTGATCACAGAAAACTGCTCCTTGGGCTTAGTTTGGTAATCCTGGGAGAGCTTAGCACTGTGGAAAAACAGGGGGATGTGGTTTCCTGTTTGCATTCCCCGTGTACAGCGCTAAAACTCGTCGCTGAGCGTGGAACAGGCTAACTGCAAAGGTGTGAAGGACAACAGGGCATCTGAAAAGGCTGACGGAAGGAAAATATTTGTTCTTTTCCCTTCCTCTGAAGGTGTTTGCCTTAGTTTCCCATTTTATAGCAGCATCGACCCCAAATAATAACACACCTGATTTACCTGAGACAAGGATTCCAGAATATCACACATTCCTGAACAAATGTATTCAAAACACAGGCTCGGGGTTAGCAATTCAAGTATCAGCGGTGGTTTAGCTGCACCGTGTGTATATGACAACATACTTTCTGCTTTGAATATTACAGTTCAAAGGAAACAGGACCCTAAGGCCAAAGGCTGTGATGTATAAGGAGAAAACATTTTAAACAATAAGCTTTTACATCGCTCCCAATAAAGCCTGGTACCCACAATTCTGGAGTGCTGGTAGGAAGGGGACCACACCAGCAATCCTTATCTTAGCCTCAGGAAATTATGTACATTGTAACCATGGATGTCATGAATGCTACGATATGCTGTCCATAACTGACGCATATGAGCCAATCAAAAGACAACACTTGACATAACAACGATGACTGATTCAGATGGGTGAGTCTCTGACAGAATGCAATACTAATGCCCATTTTGGGGTGTGATGCTTCACTCTCCGTTAGCTGATGGGTCCCCGGTTACTTAGGTGACAAATTAGTCCTTTGATCACAGAGACCCCTGCCATCCAAACAGTGCAGATGCCCCACTTCACGACTGAGGAGATCAAGTGGTAGTTAAGTATGGCCTCTTTTTTACTCCGCAACTTCCTCCTTTTCGTCCTCCTATTCTTCTCATCGTGCCTCCTTCTTTCTTTTGAAACACTGGGGTCAGGGTAAGTTCCCTCTCAGTTCAGTCAATACAGAAATGAACTGAAATTGAATTAATTGGTGGAAAATTATGAGCATTTTTTTGTCTAGTCAATGAATTGAACTACAGTTAATTTCATGAATTTACTTACAAGAAATGGAATCCATCCACGACACCCTGCTGAACTAGCTATGCGTTAACCCACACCCACTCCCCTGCCCCCTCCCCCACTTGCCACCATATCTCAGAGTTTAACCCTCTGATGATTCACAGCTGCCTCTCCCAATCCTGGTCTACTGGGAGGCCCATGTGTGACATCATGTCACTTTCAGGTAACCTGGGAGTCACTGGGTGGTTGTTTTTCTTGCTCATTTCCTGGTTCCTGCCTGGTGTAGGAATTTATACACATTCTAACCAAACATGGCCATCCATGGAAGCGAGACTTAGCATGAGACTAAAAAGAATTAGCATAGGACTGAAAGAGCCCATTTGTAATGCATTAATTAGTACTGTAAAATGTGTTGGATGAGGCCATTTTTAAAAATCCAATACTACAGGTGCATCTCTACCCAGACTACATTACATTACAGGACAATCAGCAGATGCCTTTATCTAGAGTGACGTATAACTAATGTAACACAACAAATCAAACTACTGGCACAACTACATGTGCCATGACTACTACTTTTCATTACCCAGATGACTGATACTCCCATAAAATAACAACTACTACTGTAAATACTATAACATACTACCACTGATGCTACTACTATTACTGCTACCACTACCATTACTACTTCTATTAACACTACTATCACTATTTCTATAAAAAACCTCTACTATTACTGCTATAACTACTACTTTTATAAATAGTACTACTAATACAACTACAACTGCTAGTACTACCACTACTATGATCAAGCATAACAATTAACAAAAGCTGGTTAACTTTAAGCTGGTAGGGTGGAGTTGTCATAATTCTGCATCATCTCCCAATGGAAAGTTGGCTGATGCCCAGGCTCATGCCCCGCACACTTGTGTGCCAGAACAGCCCTCCTGCCTGGGACAGCAGTGCTCCACACAGAATATTAATGAGAGAATTAGGCAGGGGGTGCGTTTCAGTGGCCCATCCAGCTGTCCCCTGGACTCCCGATGATCACGCTGGGTCCTACATCCTCTTCCACGTCACATACCAGGAGCAGAAGATCCATGGTGGCTCTGCACATACACACCTACACACACAGGTGCGTCTTGCTCCCTGCTGTGTGTCATACCCTTCAGTAAGGTACTTTTTAAGTGGAAATATCGCAGCGAACATCCAGTTGTATAATGTTAGGGACAAGAAAATGTTATATGTCCAGCATTTTCGACATATTAAAACACATTTTAACAAACGTTTCTCACCCAGGTTGATGTGCTGTCGATGTACTATTGTGTACTACACAACACAAAAACTAATAAAGTTGGTTTAAAATCCCACGACTAAACTGCAAAAGTAAATTGGTAAATGGAAATTATTATTATGTTTAATCTGAATTTTTTGGAGACACAAAGCATGGGAATTATGATAAATGGATCAAACATAAGATTTAATAACACAACAACAAAAATACAAATCGAAAAAAAGTAATGGAAATGAATCAATACCTTTTTAACATCCTACAACACCGGCACCCCATCTGGCCAGCTGATTGGTGGAACTGCAACAAAAAAAAAAAACAACAAAAAAAGGTGGGTAGATGTGTGGTTAGTAACAAGAACATTACATCAAACACAATACTTTTGCTTTTGGAAATATCCACTAGCACTAGAGCTAGATATGAGATGGAAGCCATTTGGTAACACTCCTCAATTTCTATAAACTTTGACTTAACTATACATTATAATTATGCCATATGTTCAATTGATTTACAACACAACAGTTGGCCACACCTGCCATTAACTACAGTACAATTCAGAGTATGGGAAACATTTCACCCCACGCATTTGAAATATGTCTGTAAAAACCTCTAATAAAATGAATAAAAACAGAACATTCTGTCACAGAAATGATTCTTCTTCCTAAACCATTTCATTTTGTCATTCAAAATGTTTTATTTATTTTTGCACATTGGCATTTTGTTTCTTTAGCATTATTGAATAATTCAAAGGATACTACACCCGATAAGGCATATTAATCCATCATTATTTTGTTTTTAGAGCCCAGAAAGCAAAGTGACCTTTTCTCCAGCAACTTGGTTTGGAGGTTTGGCATTTCTTTTTTATTCTTTTTTTCCCCCTCCAAGGTCTGGTAAATAATTAATGGAATGACTCAAATGGATCGGTTTCAACAAGGACACAGTGTCTTCCTGATTCCATTCACAGAAAATCGGTGCAAGATATAACAGTTCTCTGAGCCATGCTCAAACAGATCCTCACTTTCTTTTTATGTTGGCAGTGATGCATTTTATGACATTTTTACAACAACCAAAACATACAGACACTTCACTGAGTGCTTCTCTTTCCCTGTATGGTGTTGCACATACTGTTTCCTGAAAGAGTTCACTGTTTTGATAATATGATGAAACATTAACAGAAATAGTATTGTACAACTGGCCAGCAGCAAGAGGTGAATAATGAACAGAACTATTAGCGGTCACTAAGACGTCCTAAAACCATTTTTAAAATGCTAAGCAGCCTTATGGCAAATTGCTACATGCAAAAAAAAAAGAACCCAACTGAAATTCCCACATGGAATTTCACCGTCCCATGTGACCTTCAAACCCAGAAAGGTCAGTGGAGGGGACCGTGTTGTGTTTGTTTCTGCACTTTATGTTAAAGTCTTTATTCGTTCAAAATTTCGCTTTAAAACAAAAGATGAAAAGGCAGTCTATCCACTTTTGTATTTTTTTACAATATTCGAGAAGGGATCACAGAGCAGAAAGTGCCATGGCAGTGGATCGAACCTGCAACCACACGACCACACGAGGAATTTGTAAATGGCTTGAAAGTCTACCACCCTATAGACTGCTACACATCACACCTAACGATGGTATTTCTCTGTGAAACAGTGTAAATCTGACAAAAATAATCAATTAAATTTTGTATGCCAAATACTCAGCTACCTTTCTTGCCAGAACGTCTTGCAATAAATGCCATAAACTGATCAACTTACTGTAATATGATTTTATTTAGTTATGGTTAAATAAACTTATAAGAGACACAAACAATGTATACAAAGATATCAGTGAATTAGTCCCATTGATGTTGAGGTGAAGAAATTTTTTATAAATGTAAGATTAAAGCAAGAAAACAATGGTGATCTACCTGTGTTCCTGTGTGTACATGTGTATATGCATGTTGGATTGTGTGTGCGTGCCTGTGTGTGTATGTGTATGTTTGTGTGTGCGCGAGTGTGTGTGTGCATTCATGCAGGTATGTGTGTAAATATGTGAGTAGGCATGGGGCATTGTGGGAGATGATGTCCTGGCATCACACTGACAGGACAGAGGGTCAGTGGGATTGGGGGGGGGGGGGTCCCACACAGATCAGTGCCATGGTGCCAGAACCCAAAATCCCCTCCACCCCCCTTCAAATATCACTGACAGGCATGCAGGGAATACACAGGCACAGGAGGGGACAGCTAGGTATGGTAGTAAATTTGGGTTGCAACCCCGCTAGGTTACGCACTACAGCGAATCAGAGCCGTCAGGCACGGCGAGCGTCTCCATTCGCCCGGTCCAACTGACCGCTGTTCCTTTAAGATCTGTTTTGTGTTCTCGGGGCGCCAGTCGCCCTCCCCCTAAACTCTGTGATCCGTGCGCAAGCAGTGATGCCATCCTGACTCGCTTCACCGCCGGCTGTTCATCCGTAGTCTCAGGTGACAGCGACTACCGCGATAAAAATCCCGTTCTGGCTCAGAGCAGCTCCGTTTCTGTTCATCTGTGCACATTTGGGATTCAGTTGTGTTCTTTTTTTTTTTTTTTGTAAAATATGGTTTTACCACATTTATCAAGATAATACTCCAAACAGCTAAAAGTATATTGTTTAATTTGTTGTTGACTACTTGCACACTAGAATAACTTGTATTGTGATGAAAAAGAATGCTGGCGGGGTCTCGGTTCCTGTAGACTATTTTAATTGAGGATGGGAGCAGAAAAGGGGGTTAATTCTCTTTGTCTCAGTGTCAGTAAGCTTCAGGTCAGCGGCGGGCGCGCAGATCGTGCTGTCATGGAAAATACCCGAGGGTGAGGGTTTGAAACGCAGAGCAAACACTAAACAGACCTCTCTGTACACACAGGCGGGGTCCTCTTCTTTTTGCAATTCCCTTAGCCGGAGCTACAACGCCCCCTCCACCCCCGACCTCACGCTGTCAACTCACAACCTGACCCCCCCCCACCCACCCACACACACACACCCCCCCCCACCAACCACCTAAATCCACAAAATACCGTCCGTCAAAATACACCTCCCCAAAACTTTCACCGCCTCGTTCCACCGAGGGCAACCTCATAGTGCAGTGACTGCACGTCCACTGTGGAGTAGCCTCTCGCCATTGCGGACTGACGTGGGGACGGATTCACTATAATTGCTCATTCCGCGTACGTGGTCAGAGCACAACACTCCAAACAATATATATTCCTGGAGCACCTGATGCATCATGGTAACCTTGCTTCAGAGTTACGGCAATGTTTCATTTACATTGTGCGTCAGACCCCGTCCGGAGTACACAAGGGTGTAACGGAGTAAGTGGTAGGATTACCGTGTGTGTGTGTGTGAGAGTGTGTGCGTGTGTGTGTGTGTGCTGTGTGCAACGTGAAAGGGAACCGGAAAGTCCGCTTTCTTGAGCGAATGACACCAGTGGCTGAAATACGGAGGGTAATCATACAAGCAGTGGTCCAGAAGAGTGGAGGTCAATCAGGTAGAACGCCATGTAACATGTAACATGATTAACGTGTGACATCATTTCGGAGAATTCTGTGGCCAGGAGAATTCCAGGGTGGTAACTAATCAGCAGTACGTTTCATTAGGAACATAAATACATAAATAAATAGAAAGGTCTTGGCTGGAGCTTGTAGCTTGTTAATCTGGGCTTTCCTCCATTGGTTTAAAATGCGGGACACTTCCCTGTTTGGTTTTAGATACGGATCACTTACAGTAGCAGCTGGCCTCTCTCTTGCTTAATCCTCAGATAAAACTTCTCTTATTGTTAGAAAACATAACTCGTCAAATAATTCCAAGCTGATTTCAAAGAAAAATCTTTTAATGGAAGACTGGCATTGATAATGGATGGTGTGTATGTGCGTGTGTGTGTGTACATGCAGAACTTTGTTCACCACAAGCCAAGGCATACAGTATATCCAGTTTTTGTATCCAACCAGCACACTCACTGCAAACTGTAGCTACTGGAGAAAAGCATTGCAGGTAGCCACTAGGCCCCTATAATCACCTACTACTTCTGTTTAGGGTCTAAACATTACATCAGAACTGTGAAGCAGCAGTTAATAACAACAGTCAAAATGAGCCATTTATACTGTGCAGCATGTGCATAGTAACCGCTAGTAATGTACAATTACAGAGAGTGTTTATATATTCAAAGCACAACTCAAGTGCTTTTTAATTTAAGTCACTGGCTGGCTCAGGAGTCCACACACCTGTCCTCCAAGGCTTAAAGTGGCAGAAAGGAAACCACAAACACAAAAACACACACAGGCACATGCACACGCAGTGACCTCCAAGGTTGGAGTTGTTCACCTCAGATTTATGTGCTGCTGTATGTTTGCATGTTTATAGTGGAAACCCAAAGTCTGGCATGGTGATTGGTGGATGCTCTAAAGATGAGAGCGAAGTTGTGTGACCGATATGTGAACCCTTGTGCACTCCCCTCAGAAGACAGGGCCCTTTCACCTGTGAAGAAGCGACTTCACGTCATTTGCGGATAATGGTCCATTGTCTGAAAGAGAACCGCAAGTCCCTCTGAAGCTACGGATATTAAAAAGTGCTCACTATGTATAAACACGACAGCTGAAATTAGACCCTTCGCTCCCGGAGAAGTTTATTAAGGAAGATGGGGTGTGGGCCTGGGAGAAGTAGGCAAACAGGTATAACTCCTTAGCTACCCACAGCCCGCACCACTGGAAACTCAATGTCTCTTTTTGCCATTCCCTGCGTGTACACAGACCAGGAGGGAAAAATGCTCAAACAACTGGTCCTCCGCATTGACATGAAGTCAACACAGTCGCCCACTTCTACTGGATCTTTTGTACTACGGTGCAAATACAAGAGCAAAATACATACCAGATGTCCTACAGAAACTGTCTGGTGTACCAAGCTACAGAACAACTCGCCTGTGTAACAGATTCAATATCTCCACTGCTACTTTGTTTTTGTTTAAAATAGATGCTCTTCTTCAATGCAACTTCAGACACCACCATAATATGACAAATTAGTGCATACCAGAGAAGCAGCAAGACAGTGAACGTACTAGAAGCAGCTAACAGTCACTAACACAGTGGAAGAGCATCAAACTAAAACAGACAAAGTCAGGTAAAACATAACCAACATAAACTAATTTCACCTAACAATAGTGCTTAAAAATTACCCTTCAGAACAACCTACTGTATCAATATAAAACTAATGCACACATATGGTCTACAAGTGACCACTGAGAACAAAATTATCTTATGCCATGGTGCTCATGTGGTCCAAAACAATGGTCCATTAGATCAGTATAAAAGCAAGTAATGGCGTATGAGAAAGAGACTGTATGATATTTTACTCGGTGTTAGGAACAATCAAGCACATTGTCATGCTTCAAAATGACACAAACATTGACAATCAGGAATTAATGTAGGCATGGCAGGAAAGACGGGCTCTCTGGTGAGCAGACGAAGGCGTGTCTCATTAAAAGAGAGGAAAATGCAATGGTCAATGGGTATGAGAAATGGCGCCACTAATTTAACTTTGTTTGTTGGCCAGTCAGCGACATATTATTACCGTGGAGATTAATGTTCCAATCCTGACAAGTCTCTAAAGAGCTGGCTGTCAGATGCTATCTCACATAAAAAATGAAAAATAAAATAAAATAGATGACCTTGTCGCCCACATAAAAAAGCTGGTGTTATAAGCAGGAATAAAGTTAAGTTCCCTTACAAATTCTATTAAAAGATTCACAGTGTCAGTAATTACCCTGCTGAAAATTCCAGCTTAAACCAGCCTAAGCTGGTCATGCTGGTTTAAACTGTATTTTTGAGACCTTTAGCAGGTCAACCAGCTGTTCACCAGCTGACCAGCCTCTTATACATAGGCAGCTAGTCTACCAGTTGACTACTAGCTTACTCTACCAGTTTAACCAGTGTTGACCAGTTTTATGCAGCTAGAGAGCAGCTTTGACCAGCTATGACTAGCTAGAAGGGTCAAAAACGCATCTTAAACCAGTTTAGAATCCCAGTTAAAACTGTGCTAGCTTATACTGTCATTTCTTTTAACACGTTTTGATAATATACTATAAATGATGCCTGTAATGAGTTGTACTGTGTGCTAGTTCGACATGACAAGTCAAAAAGAGAAAAACAGTGCACTAAGGGCAGTTATGGTGTTATACATGACAATACTGAACTCATGATCTTTACCTTTCCTTCGCCATGAAGAGTTTTAAATGGTTTGTATGACTAAACCTTGTACACAGTGCTGACATTTTATCTTTAAGGAACAGTCGCAGTTTACTCAAGCCCTATTTGAGCTGGATTAGTTTCACAAAGAGGTTAGGTGAAATAAGTGATTACCAACAGGATGCGTGATGCATTAATCCAGTACAAATCTGCAATGTTGGTAGTTTTAACAAGTCTGCAATGGATAAACACCAGAGTGCATTATATCCTGTGTTTTGCCATACTCAGAGGTCCTTCAGTAATAGCAATCCAGTTTGAATGATCCCTGCAGTAGGCCTAATGTAATTACACATGGAAAGTGTTAGCTTTGGTTTTAGGGAATCAGATTTGAACTAGCTGCTTTCCATCTTGTTATTCTTTTCTTGTGAAAGTGCAGTTAGTGAAGTTTACATCTGGGCCATCTGTGGTCATTTCGAAGAAATTACAGAAATTCTTATTCCCGTATGAATAAACCAGACAATACATCTTGAGAACCTTATTACAGCACAACCCACTGTAAAACTAATCCAGCTCAAACAGGACTTTGGAGAACTCATGCGGGTGTTCCCAAAGCACTCCTGGATTGGAGCACTGATCTAGGATCAGCCATACCTTGGCCACATCTGACCACATCCATTTTGAACAAAAATTATAAACTAATCCTAGAACAGAGCTCCTATTCCGAGACACTTTGTGAATATGAGCTTCAGTCATAAATTCAAATTAGGAGCTCCCAGTGGGGCTTTACATGCTCACAATATGCAGAGAGCCGGTAATCTTCAGTTATGACTATAGTCTAGTGTATGTCAAGTTTACCTATAGAGTACACCAATAGGAAGTGTATGTCTAATGTGTGCGCAAAGTTCCGTTTGTGTGTGGGTGTGTGTGTGTGTGTTTCAGTTAACTACGAAGTAAAGTTCACAGAGCCCAGGCGTTATACTCCCACCGCAGGCTTTCATTTGAATAGGCCAGGTGAGGCACGGCTTCCCCGCTCTGCTGCCCGTTGCCATGGCGATATGTCACGGTGACCAAAGTAAACAAAGTGCCTTTTTTTTTCTTTTGTGAGTGACCATATCGCATCCTCAAATTGCATAAAATGCCGAAAATCTCCCGCCCCCCCCCCACACTTTGCCTGCCAAAGAGCAATATTGATTCCCTATATGGTTTCAGCACACCAAATCAATTGCTACTCAACCCCTTTCAGAAAAAACAGGTACAGCTTTCCCAGTTAGGGTATAGCGTACTGTGCACAAGAAATTTTAAAATCAGAACTAGTAAAATGATATAGCAGTTTCACAAAACAGAATAATTCAGAAGGATGGAGAACAGACTCCATAATTTTTTTCATCAAAAAAACCCAACATTTTTTCATCAAAACCTTAATATTTTACTATTCTCAACATGGCTGGCCCTAACTAAGATGCACATCTTAAAATGACTAAAAACAAGCAAGTCATCAATCATTGCAATTTCAAAGCACCTTTATCACCAACTTAGATAAGAGACCAAATCCGGCACTGTGGGGAGCTGAATAACAAGCCCCCCTACCCCCCCATAACAGCAACATAAATCAGTTCTTTGTTAGTTATATTTAGAAATGAGTATAAAGGTTCTCTCATCTGCATTAAACAGAATCGCAGCAGACAGGTGCGGCACACACACACAGACACACAACCAATCATGCTTCCACAGTATGTCTGTTTTTTTAGGTGCATAATTCATTGTTTCTAAAGTCAGCATATTAACTTTAACCAATGAAGGGGCGGGGAGACAAAACCGAAGGAAAATGTCCAGGATTAAAAATAAACTCAGCAAAAACATTGCTTGTTTGATGATTAACATTTTCTTCCTCCTAAAGAAAATATACCTTCTTGTTTCCAAAGTAACCTCTTGTTAATTGGGAAGGTTAGGAGGATGGGGGTTTGGCCTTTTGGATTCAAGGTATTTACCAGTGATGATAATGGGTGAAGAACATAGGAAAAACATGGGGATCCAAAAAGAACAGAGGTTTCAGGAGAAAATGTGTTAGGAACATCTTTTCATGAATGGAGGGAGGGGTACATTTCCATTTGGCTTTTAGCCACAGAAAGGTCAGAGTAGCGTTTGTCTAAACATATCTTGTCCAACTTTGTTTCAGACAGAAATGGGACCAATGCAATGACCTGATAACACCTTCAGTAAAACTGTGAAGGGATCATAAACCGAGGTTGTTAACAACATTCATAATCATGCACCAGAGAAATATTGCGCTCACCAGTCATACGGTATTATGTTGTTTTTTCAAACCTTAGTAAAGTTTATGATTTTCAGTTTGTACTTTTTTTATATTAACTTCGATCAGGTAAAGGAACTGTCAACTCTGTTATACTTTATTGGGTGTTCAATCTTATCCGAAAAGGTCCAATGTGGGTGCAGGTTTTTGTTTTAGCCGAGCAGTAAGTCACCTGATTCTACTTAATGGTCTTGATTGAAGACCGTGTTTAGTAAATTAGTTGAATCAGGTGTCACAGTGCAGGGCTAAAACAAAAACCTGTAACCACATTGGCCCTGCTTTACAGTGACAACCAAGGCAAATAAGGTGGGTAGAGAATGGAAAAAAGTGTAGCCAATTAGATGCAGAGGGATGAACAGGTGACCAGTTTTAAAGAGCCATATTGGGATTTTGATAATATTACATATTAATACATATCAATATTTTCCTACACTGGTAGTATACATGTAGACTACTTGTTACATCAGCAATGTTAGCAAAACATTCTCTGGAGAGCAAAATATTTTTTCAAAGATTCCACATATTCCTCCACCCCCTCCCCACCCCCTCATTCTTCCTCCAACCCCCACACCTCACGATTCAGATACATACGGTGCGCTCAGTCCTGCCTGCGGCAGATTTGAACCCCGCTGGGTGGCAGATCCAGTGTGAAGCCGTTCTGGCGCAGGTTTGATTTCGGGTCCTGACTGGAAACCGCTTCAATCGGGTCTTAAATTTTTCCCTCCGGAAGCTGAGATCTCCGTGTGAACCGGGCTTAAAGAACACGCGTGACAAACGAGGTCCCCGGTCCTGACAGAAACGGATAAGGGACGGACCAGAGGACCCCTCTAATCAGATCAGCCCAGACGCACAATCGCTTGTAAACATGAAGGCCAGGCCACTGGAGCTCTGCCTGACCGGGCTCCGGGCAGAAACATCGGCGTTGCGTGCTCGCTCGAAACGGACAAACCAGGCCGAAGTAAATCATTTACGCGCTGCCTGTTTGATCTACGAGGAATGTCGATGCCTTTTTTTTCATGCCTTGTTTTTTTGTCTTTACTGGATAAAGTGGACAGTTAAAAAAAGGCAGGGAGAAGAGGCAAAACAGCATCTATCAAGCTGGCTATGACCAATATGTGACCAGTGTGGTATTACGACCAATAATAAATGCCTGCGTAGTCACAATGTGAAAGATGACACATTCGTTTAGACTTAAGGGGGGGGGGGGGGTGGACTTACGAAACATATTTGCACAAAGGTAATGCATTGTGAGAACTAAATGTTCCATTTTACTTTTCTCTTGAATAATTGCACATTTAGAGCTTATCATCCTAAATTTATCAGGAGCCCAAATTTGGACTTTCCCATGATAAGTGTGCATACATAAAAGGTGACACAGCCATTTATCAGAAGCCTTAGCTGTGTTAGCTTTTCTATTTCTTTCACTTTAATCAGTTACTGTGCTTCATTGCAATGCAAATTACCTGTAGATTGCTGTGAGCAAGCATGCAAGCATGCAAAAAGAAGACAGCCAGTGCCCTGTATCCATGAGACTTCGACTTAAAAACAGAAAGATTCCACATTTTCTTCACAAAGGGTGGGTTACTTTTTGTGAATACTTAAATACACCAAGCTGGTTTGTGAAGAAACAAATTATTTCTTATAATTGGTAGTCAAAGTTAAGAATGTTGAGTGAATCTCAGCCAATGTATTAAGTAGGCAGTATACTCCAAACAATGTGCTACCTTTTTCCAAGTTGCTTTGCACAACTCAGGATTTTTAACTCCCAACTTCATGCAAATTTAATGCCAGGAATTTTTACACATTTCTTTGACTTTAAAATCTCTGCGTGTTCGATCATAAAGATGACGATATCCTTGCTCCATCAATCCTTTGGACAGAAAGGCAGCCAAATAAAAGATTGGGAAACTACCTTTAGAAGATGATGAAACTGGTAATGCTAGGTAACTAGCTACCTACCTAGTGTTTCTAGTTTCACCATATTTTATTTGGCTACTTTTCTTTCCGAACAATTTATCAGTAGTTTGGCTAACAAATTAAGTCAAACATTCCTCCTAGAAGGAGGATTTAATCCTATCACGGTGAACCTCTCAGATGGGACACCACTTTCTGAAATCTCTTTTATCGCATCTAGACATGACCTCCTACCACAGGACAGCACAGTGACGAGACAAACGGGAAAAAGAAGTTGAACTCTACCCCTGGCCGGTCAACCGTGACAACCAGCCATGTGATGTTTGGATGAACCAATTGCAGACAGGGGGAGGTCTGAAAACTCTTGAGCTGTCTGCAAACCGCTTGCAAACAGATCGTGCAGGGGGTTCTACACACCATGCCATATTAACTCAAAACACCCCATCTCCTTTTTTTGTCTCTTGTTCAAAACACAACATTTCAAACAAAAAGTTTGGTTTCGTTTTGAGTATACTCGTGCCTTTACGTAGTGATGTCATTGATAGTGATGTCACTGGTGGTGAAGTAACAACTGTGAACAACCAACTTCCCTTTCCAAACACCCACAGCTCAGCCCCTGCCTCTTTCTAGCACTTATCAGATGTTATCCTGACCACTTGTCTAGTGTGTCATTACATCACAGGCATTTAGCACATGATCTTATCCAGAGCGACTTAGACAGCTTTTGCATTATTTACATAGTATCCCATTTATACAGCTAGATATATACAGAAACAATACAAATTAACACCTTACACTCCACTTAAAATACAGAAAAATAAATAACAATAACAAAGAAAAATAACAAAGAAATCCAAAAATTATTTTGTATTTTTTAAAATTATGTAGTGATTATGTGGACTTCTGATACTAGACGAAACCAGATTCATCGTGCCTCAGGATGTATGCAACACCAGGAAAAAAGTTTGGAGTGGATTGAACAAAGCAGTAAAACCTGACATGCGTTTTCCTTTACGCAGTGGGCCCAAATCTCCCGAAAAACCTCTCCAAAAGGCACCAAACATCTCCAGATTGGAATATGGCATATATATGTTTGCTTAGCCATATTCTACTTCCAGATGCAAATTCCATTGAGGGTGGTACCCTCAGGAACCCCACAAAACAAATACTCTTTATTTACCCATTGTCTCTTTTTGACATAGCCCTGCATTTCAGTCAAATGTTGGAGCTTTTGGAGCAAAATGTACAAAATGTGTTCATAATGGTTATCACACAAACTAAATTCACTTTGAAACAATCAAACCACTTGGTTATATCTTGCTGTGAGCTCAGACCTGCTAAGCCTTAACTACAGCTATAAGAAAGCCATAAGCTACGTCCGAAAGCTAAGTAAATTAGCTTGAAGAACTTGACACTGAATGATTACTGTAACATATATGGGGTTTTCAAGCAGGGGCTAAAGTCACAATGGGTAGATCTTAGAGAGGGTAGTAGCTGCTTGCTTTTAGGTTATTTACTCAGCACAGGAATGTCTAATTGAGATCATTTGTAAGATCAGAAGTAGTTTTTTTTAAGACTGCACTTTTCACATTTGTCGTTCTATTTACATGCATGGAAATGCTAGTTTTCAAAGGCTCATGAAAACCCTTTCAGTTCAATGGAAATTACACATAATGCATAATGACTTTTATACTAGCCTGTATAGCCTGCTAGCCTGTATACAAAGAGCAGATTGATTGCTTAGGGATCAGAGGATGATTTTAGTGATATCAATGTCATCCCTGTAGTATTAGCAGTTGTTTGACTTGTTGCAGACAGTTATTAGATTATAAAATACCATAATAATCAACCTGGGGTGTCAATTTCAGCCCTCCTCTGGGGAAAGGGACTGTCTTGTTATTTCTTTTGTTATCTCTAGTGGTGTAACTGATCGAGACAGGGTTTTTTGCATCAAAGTGTGAAGAGTCTACGCTTTACAACAGTGTATGTGTTACAGCAGTGCACCTTGAATCAGTGACCGATGAAAGCAATAATTTACAAGAATGCTATTTTTAGAGACCTGTATCTAATTGGGGTTTAAGAAATTAAGTACCCAGCTCAAGGGTACAACAGCAATAGAAATCAATCCCGCAACCTAGGTTACAAGCCCAGTTCTCTAAAGACAATACTACACTGCGGCCACCCACCTCACTCTAATCTGTATGAGAGAAACTCACCCACCCCCCTCCTTCAATTCCCTCCGTCCCCCTCCTGCTCCCCCAAAACTATACTCTATGGTGATGTACCATGCTCCAGAAACAAGCTCAGCTTCAATATCTCACCCTTTTGGTTGTTTTTTAAACTTGTCACAACCCATAAAATCTGATATATGTTTATGCTGTAACATATAAGGTACTGGTGACCTGTAATTCAATAAGCCTTCTTCTGTTTTGTGGTTATTGTTTTTTAAAAAATATATATATTATTGTGCTTTACTGTATTGTATTTTATTCTGCCAGTGTTCACTTGAACAAGAGCAGGGGTAGGCAATTCCATTCCTACAGGGCTGACATGCATGCAGGTTTCCACAGTACCCCAGTACAATGGCCGAAATTAACCGAATACACATATGCCGGTTTAACCACAGATTAGACCACAAAGAGATCCGTCTTCAGCTGTCATTCATAAATGTAGCTGAAGTATTGATTATTAATGATTGGGCTAATTAAATAATTAAAGGCAGAAGTTGACATGAAATTGAGAAACAAGTAAGGCCATTCTTGCCCTACCCTGAACAAGAGATTTCTATGGGAGTCAGGTGCCCTCGGTTATAAATAAATAAAGCGCATTTGTTAAAATTCTGAGTAACATTTGCAGAGAAGCGCGCCCAGCAACTCAATTTCTGCCTGAGCCGGCTGCTGGCATAAACACTCCATGCCAGTGATCTTCATTCCTAGTCCTTGCGAGCCACATGGGTTTGCTGGTTTTTGCTAGACGGCACTTAATCAATCAATTAGAACAGTCAATTGCACAGTTAACGCACCACACCTGGTTTCTCGGGTTGGAATTGGTTGCTGATACTAGGGTCGAAAACAAAAACCAGAAGACACCGCGGCCTGCCAAAACCAGGAATAAAGATCACTGATCAATGCGGTTGTGTAGGGCCATGACCATCCCTGGGCCACAGAATTCAAGTTTTAAACACATTTAAATTGTGTAGTATTCACAGGGTGCAGGGTATATAAATTTTTATATACTATTGCTCATTTTTGTTTAAGGCCACAAAAATCCAACAGCCAGCTCTGATTGCTGCATTAAGGACCTTCCTCAAGCTCCTACTATAGGGGTGCACAAAAAGAGCTGAACCGTTTCAGGGATTCGCACCAACGGCTGCACTTAATTATTTAATGAGCTCAATCATTTCTTGGTCTGGCATATGTATAAGCACAAGCCACTGCCACAGATTGTAAGTGTATCCAAAGATTTTACTGTGCTCAAGTATAAGAGTGACCCAGCATAGTTTATAGAGCTGAGCAGTCAGAAAACTAAAACTAACATAGCAGGTTGGAACAAAAACCAGCACAGAGACCGGCCCTCCAGGACCAGAGCTGTGCACCCCTGTCCTATTGGGAGTGATCAGTTTAAGGCCATTTTTCTGATTAAGCATTTACATGTTACGGAATAACACAATTTCTCCAATACCTGGGTGGGTTTACGTGCATTTGTTTAACAATCGATCTGTGGAACTGACATCATAATAAGCACTTGGTGTGTTTCCTCACCTGTAGGCATGCCCCACGGCAAAGATTCCAACTAATTAGACCAGAGGTGGGCAATGAGGGCTGTATCCGTTTGTGGTTTTCATTTTTTTATAAGCGCATGATTTCCAACCAAATACACCATGTTTTTGTGTCCCTATCTGTTTACTGTGATCTAATCTACAAGTGAAGCAGTGATGGTGTATACAGTTAGCTCGTTTAGCCAGGGTAATTGGAGGCAACAAAAGCCTGTATATACACACAGACCCTCCAGGACCAGAATTGCCCACCCTTGGATTAGACCTTGGGTTCACAAACTCGTGCACAAACTTGAAGGATCTGAGAGTATGCTGGTTTCAATTCCAACCACAGTGGCAACCCTGCAATTGTAACAAGCTGTTAATTGTTCTTAATTAGGCACTTTTAGCATCCATTGAGGGATGATTTACCATTTCAAGGCCCCATTATGTCAGCAACCACTATGCATGCCATAAAGAACAAATGTTCCACATTCCCATCCCAGCACTTGTAATCAATCAAAATGGCTAATTGGGCAAAATCCTTTCATTTTTCCCAAAGGAACTTTGGTTGTGCTATCGGTGTCAAAAATAAAGTATGCAATGCAAACAAACTAATGCTTTCATTTTCAATGTGTAATTATAAATGTGTACATGCTTAATGATACTCTTGGGAAGTGGTTGCCTTGTTTAATTGACTACACTATAGACGCACAGGTGAATTAAGTTTGGTTCTAATTGCTGAAAGTGTGTACACCTGGCCACTAATAAAACATTTTGAATGAATTCGTATTCATGCCTGTATTCAACAAATAATTGTCCCATATTTTGTCAGTAACAACCTGTGTATGCAGGGGTCCCCCAAGACCAGGGGTGGGAAGTTCCTGGTGGAAAGTCCAGGGGTCAGAAAGTAAAAATCCTGCCATGTGTTTCTTCTACATGAAGTCAGCCAACTGATTTAACCAAATACTTCTACCTCCTGGGTGAAGAATTGCATCAACCAGCAAATCCAGGTGATTAGAACAAAATACTGGGGATTACTTTTTGAAACTGGATTCTCTACCTCTGTTTGTGTATCCCTGGATAAAATAATCAGTTTTGACACTGATTATCTTTGACTGAAGGAGGTCCTCTTCTTAAAACCATAATACACAAGTACACATGTGGACAGTTCTTGCTTTGAACAAAGCTGGCTTGTTGTATCCAAGTGCATGACAAAGATCAACTAATCAATCAAAGGCCACAAACAACAGCACATCTGAGCTGCTGTCAAAAAAGCAGATAAATAAATAACAGTAACTTAAGGGGTATTATTTTATTTTTATTTATTTTTTTGCAAATCAAAGTTTTGTGGTGTAATTTAATATTTAGGCCAAAGGGGAAAGTGAGAGGATTAAGTGTATCTAAATTAAAAATCGACCACGGGAGTATAAACACATTATTCCTTTTAGAAGAGCATAATTTGTTAAAAATTATCCGCAATAGCCTATCAGGTAAAACTCAGTTTGGCAGGCCTTTCTTACGGTATGTTAAGCAGACACGCCTTGGATCTCATCTGACACGTCTCAGTCAGGCAGTTGTGTGTACATTTTAAATTTTGCCCGGTTAGCCACGTAACTGTCCACTGTTATTGACAGATTTATCACACCGGGAAAAAAAAAACAATTATTTGTTAAGGAAGCAAGGCCACATTTTATCGGACACTCACTACTTTAATACATGTTTTGTGGTGACTTCTTATGCCACTAACATAAACGCCCCGTCACTCTTTCAGAACAGGCACAAGACGAGTACACACGGTCTAAGCAACTCGTGCAACCATCTAACAACCATTCTGCACCACTGTCGCTAGGAAGTCTAATTTCAGAAATTCACTGCCAACCTTGTTTCTTAACAGATTTTTCCAATGTGACAGTCCCATAAGCACATTTCTTTAACATCAATTTTCAATACCACAACACATTTGTAAAGCAGTAAAACGATAGTTTCGCTTAGCAACACAACGAAATGTTGGCAAAGCAAGTAGTATGTTTACCTGGGCGCAGGTGCCTGCTTCACAATTTCATCAAGGGAATGATCACCGATTCATCGTTCACCTCTTTTAGATCTTTCCTCGGTAAATATCTGAAATGGGAATACCACTCATCCGTGAAGTTTATAATTTACGTGATGTGAACAAAGCGGTTTAGCTGCGAATGTTTTGCGAGTGCCTCCGATGAACGGGAAATTCTAACCGGAGGTCTGCAGAGACGCAAACAGGTGGGTTAATCACATGCCACTGTATATATCAACACCTGTGCGGAAACCACACAGTTAAAACTACTACTGAAACTGAATATGGTCAGAACAAATCAGAAAGTTCAATAGCCGTACTCTACAAGGATATTAAAGGAAAAGGAGCAATGATTTGCTTTACCTGAGGCGCTGTTGATAAAGGTGTGGCAGCTGCTTGCCAGAGGTGTTATTATTTCACGGACATCATATCAAACTGTTTTGCGTTGATTTACCACTAACAGTAAAAACTACTACTAATTCAGAATTAGGTCACAAATCAGACAACGTATAATGCAATCCCTACCTCTACAAGCTATTCTAACCAGTCGCAGGAGTCTAATGATTTCAGAACATTTCCTGAAGCGCTTGTGTTAACAGATGTTCATGTGACTCCATAAGCTTTCTTTCACACACCTTCTATTTTCATACAATTTTAGCAGTTTGATTTTCGCTCTGCAAACAAGAATGATTGGACAAAAAGTCAGATGTTTCCATGGCGAAACACACTATCAACACACGCTCAGAAAATGATCAGATTATGTTTCACCTTTTCTTTCTCTACAATCTTGTTACCACTCTCCGTGAAGTAGATTTCATGTGACTTTTGCTAGATGTTTTGAATCAGATGAAGCTGAGGTCCAGAGACGCAAGAAGTGTTAATGCGTGCTCGTACAGCACATGTGACCCCGGATCAAGCCTAACTGCAGCATCATCCTTACTTATATGTTTTTCAACCACTTTGCAGCCTGATGCCTGCAAACAGAGTGATGTGTAGACATTTAAAATTTTTCGTGACTCGAAAACATTAATAATGACACTCCTCATGTAAATTCATTTTTTCGGTTTTTTCTCAGTTTGCTTTCAATCTCTATCAAATAGATTTTATGAACTATGGTGGCAATCGTTTCAAAAGATCGAATGTAGTCCAGAAAAGAAAGTTGAAATGGTCTCCACTCAGCGGGGTATAGCCTAACCTGCTAATATTTTTTATATTTTTTCATAACTCTCTGACAGCCTGGATGTGCAGTATGCATGGATTTACTATGTTCTTTCTTGGTGTTTCTTTAATTTATTAATTCATATGAACGCGCACACACGATTTCCCAGTACACTGCTGCATCCTTGAGGCAACGAATGTGGGTCAGTGTCTTTGGAGAACAATTAAGTTTCAGTTACAGCTAAACTACCACAGAAGTGACATAGCCCTCGCAAACATTGTCGGGAATTTTCTTTAAAATGGATATCGGATTTTCCTCTCGAGATATTCGAGATGCTTTTCTGACTTGGAAATATGACCTGGCAGATGCTTATGACCCTCACCTTGGCACAGATGCCAGAAATTACATGAGCCATAAGATCCAGGCTCAAATCCTCCAGACACAACCTCACAAAAGATGCAGGTGCGTAACCCGATTCCCTTTAATGTGCCAGGATTTTTTTCTGTCAAGGTTTACTGATAACAGTGAAGAAGCTAATGGGAGGTCCCAAACCCAAGGAATATGGTACAACAGAGGGTATAACCCGGGTTGCACTGGGCTGGGAGTGGGTCCATGGGGGATTTAGGTAAAGGCAGGTATCCCCACCATGGTTACAGACAATGTTTCAAATTCAACACACCACCCTACAGCATTCTGGCAAAAGAATGGCTGAAGATGCAATAAGTTTGGCTGTGCTTGTTTGGCACCTGGCTGAAAGACCTCTGGCAAAATATGCTTACTGCTGAAGCTGGTGTTGGTGGGTCTGTGGGGAATCCTGCTTTATCTGGACCCGATGAAATTCAATAGCAACAGTATGGCATCGAGCCATTTGGGATGAATGCATGGGCTATGGGCCACTGTGCTGCAGGTGGTGGTGTTGTTTTGTATGATGAGTTAAAAGCCAAGGCAGAATGTACTCATTACAGATCCCATAACGCGGATCAGAACAGGACTGCTATTAACTCTGGGCGCCAAGTCAATCTCTTCCTGGCTTTGTCAGTCTGGCCACCCCACAACATCCCCCTCCCACCCCAATTCCTTGTGCTACCTACCTGTGAGGAGCAGGAGGCTTTGCAAAAAACCTTGGAAGAGGAAATGGGAAACCAGTCTGGAATCTTCGGCAAGCACGGTTGTGATAACGTCTGAACTGCAGTGTAAGAGTGAAAGGGAAAAACAACGCTTACAAATGCAAAAGTGAGAAAACAGAGAAAAGTCTGCAATTGGTGACATCACACCTGAATGTCTATCCCACAATGCTATGCAACATTTTACAATAAATTCCTCACAATATTGTTAAAGTCAAATTAATGTAAAGCATATGCGAGTGCCAGTGTGAAATATGAATACTTATTTCATTATTTAAATACATAGAGCTTATCACACACATTCTTATGCAAATCTTTTTCTTTGTGTTTTAAAGTAGCTGACTTTTTCCCTTTTGTTCTGCTTTTTTTCCCTTTAAGACACCCTTATCTAGGCAAGGCCATTGGAAACCTCCCTGCAGTGGGTGGAGTGTAAGTTTCTCGGTCTCTTGGCAAAGATTTAGAGAGGCAACATTTTATTTATTTATTTCTCCTATCTGGGGAAGGAAAACATATTACAGTGGTCCCTGTTTTCCCTCTCTGACAAGCTGGGCCTCGGAGGGAACTACCCTGGGGATTAATGTGGTTATCTGTCCTCACACGGTGGCAGCGGCTAAGTGTTCAGCTGGGAATCATGGGTAACCCCCCCCCCCCCCTCCCCCGGTCACACACGCACTTTCTGAGGGTTTTTGGTACGCAGCCCTTCCTTCTGGAATTCCTCTCTGCTTCAGTCTTAATTCCTGTTTCTGTGATGAAATGCAAATTAACTAATCAAGCTGCCTTTTCTGCTCCTGCTTGAATGTTGGAAAATATATCATCGCGCATACCAGAGTGATTTAGGTGAGATCACCCCCTTCAGTCATACTTAATCCTTTTTTTTTTTTTTTAAATTGTGTATTTTTAGCGTTAATAAACACGACGGTGATTCAATAGATACATCGTTTAGAAAGAGTCATGAAGGACAGGGAACCCGAAAGAGATGTAAAAGGCCATTAAACATGGACATTTAATACTATTCACAAAACACATGCTGCTGCTCAGTGCTACGTTTAATTTAATACAGCCTCTCCCGGTTCCAGCAGGGTTATTCAAATACAGCTTGGCCATAGAGGCGGAGCGGGGATGCCTTTAGCTCGGCCATGTTTGTTTGAAAAGGATTTACCGTGGCCCCAGAGACATGATCTCACCGAGCAACAATCGAGGGCGTGGCCGCGCACTGGCGACAGCGGAGCTGCTGTCGCCATGGAGACGGCACACATGGAAGGCAGGTCTGTGGAACTGAAGGGGTGGCCCGTGGTGATCATATCGCAGGCTACAGGTGCTGGACTCTGCCATGCGCCTGGTCACAATGCAGGCCTTGAATGCTGTCATATCCCGGGCAGCAAATGTTTCGCAGAGGCTTGACACACACATCCGATTCTATTAAGGAACCTAGACCCTGTGTAAGGTGGCGATCTTTTTTTTAAATAATATTTTTTCTAAGTTGTGCTTGTTTGGAGGTCTAATCTTTAGCTTAGCTATGTGCCACTCCTACATTTAGAGTGGGTGTGGCTGCCCTGGTGATCCACAACATTTCAATCAGACAGATTTCTCCAGGCTGGGAGTTATATATCTATAAATTTGTCATGTTTTAAATGCCAGTTTATTTTTCACCAGCTTATTGATCAATTGACCAGCAAAAATAGATTTTAATTCCCTTCAGGATAGCATACTTAACCTCCCTTTAGATTATGCTTGTATGTATGATCATTTTTGGACAATATTGCTTTAAACTCTAGTTAGAGACAAGATAATGCTTTTCAACCCAGGTGACTTAACACCTCTTATATTAATTGTTGGTTTCAAGTTTGGGAAAAAATGGAGTCTAAATGGAGTACAGTCATTTATCTTTTGAATAGTACATTCCATTGGGGAAAAATCTACTTTATATTCCTTACAAACCCTTGAGATTTCTGACTTGAGTGAACTAGAACATTGAAGTAGAAATTCCACTTGAACAAGACAAGAAACTTGTTTGTGTGTGGAATCTTTGTAAAGGTCAAAAAGTAGCGCCTGATTCGGCATACAGTACAAGGCTGCTCAAAGAACTGCAGCCGCGTTACTCCAGGCCATGGTCCAGCCCTACACCGCAACCCATGCATGTTCTACTGCCACCAGGCACCTGGCTCTTCCCTCCCTGTGGTGAGGTGGCCTCAACTCTTCTCCCTACTGACTCCCCAATGGTGGAACAACCTGTCCATCTCAGTCAGGATAGCGGAGTCCCTCCCTACCTTCCGGCATGACCTGTAGAACCATTTCTTCAGAAAATACCTCCTCCCTCTTTCCTCGCTTTGATTCACATACCATTCTTCCACATTCCCTCCCTCTATATATCCTATATTCCCCTATCCCCCAAAAATAAACAAAAAAATCCTTTCCCTTTCTTCCTTATGTACGTTGATTCTACCGACACCTATCACCAGGTTTATAAAGCCCAGCCATTGTACTTCTTATTAATTGCTACTTGGGATTTTCGTGATTTATGAATCTTTTCTTTTCAAAGGCCTTTTGTTCCTCTGCACACATTTTAAGCTGGCTGTGGATGAGAATGTCAGCTAAATGCCTACGATGTAAATATAGGTCCAAATATTAACTGTGGTACTGTTGAGAATTTCTGCATAGTTTTAATTTCTAAATTAAATTTTGATTGAAAAACATGTTTATGTAATCTTTGGGGTCAGTTGTAGAGGCTTTTGTGGAACCATAACAGTTTTTATGGTGCTATTATTTTTGACTAAAAAGGTGTCTGTGGATAGATTTGGTGTAATTGGAGGGCCAGATTACAACAGTAAGAATGAAGACGCAAAAGAGAAACTTCAAACGTTTTATTACATTAAAATTCTCCATACAAACAATGCATACACACTATTTCATATTGCTTCAGACAATTTTTAAATAATCCCAGTTATACAACTCTGTAACAAAATTTAAATACAACATTTATGAAAATATAAATCTCTAAACAGGTAAGTCAGTCCTGACAATACAAAGAATACTTTAAAAACATTCATTACCAGTATATTTTCTATATGTTGCAAACATATAAGTTATGAAAAGTCATTCAAGTTACATAACATACAATGTACGGTATACTGGCTTTCATAGTAACACATTCAAATATATTTTTAAACTGGCATTCCAATATAGTATAAGACGTAAGTGAACTTGTTGAAACTCGTTAGCAAAAATTTCTTAATACATTTTCCTCTTACACGGCTAACGTAATCACAAGGAATCATACTTAAACTCTAAACAATTCTGCCATGACAAAAAGCCATAAAACAGGGATGTTCTGTAAACAACAAAACTATTTTTTTTAAACCTTTGGCAAATATAAGATTATTCATTTCTATATTATACTCATTTCTTTAGAAAATTTGCTTTCCGAGGGAAGGTAAATCATTATATTTAAAGCTTAATACTGCTACAAGTCAAAAGTTAAACTGATGGCTATCAGAACGGAATGTCCTGACAGTCAAATGAGGCCAATAAATACAATTAGACGGAATAGCCCTTGAAAGTTGTATAAAATGATTTAAAAAAAGAAAGCCAAAGAAAGAAATATTATTTTCAATCTTGTGTGTTGAAGAAATATTAGAATGGTCCATTGCCAGTCTGCCAAACATTTCTTTCATTTGAGTTCATGCCAATTTGAATCACAGTAGGTGAATCAACATACACACTCATATCAAGTACACAATTATTATGTGGAACCAATTCGTATGTTCAAAATGAAACTAAATACGTAATTATTTTCCAGAACTTTCCATAAGCTAAACCGCCTTGTTACAGTATACTATGTTTCCGTCTACCCACACAAACACACCAACAAACAAAACATTACTGAACACACAACCAAAACAAGCAGAACCTTTAAGGCCAAAGTGGTCTTGTAGTGA
The DNA here is from genome assembly GCF_018555375.3 of Anguilla rostrata. Taxonomy (NCBI): domain Eukaryota; kingdom Metazoa; phylum Chordata; class Actinopteri; order Anguilliformes; family Anguillidae; genus Anguilla; species Anguilla rostrata. The sequence continues at coordinate 24,484,644 of NC_057939.1, read as the reverse complement.
GAGGCTACACCCTGTGCTCAAAGTGTTATCCCCAAATCAACTCAATTTTGCAAAATAATTCAGAAATTGATGAATAATACAAATTTCTTTTGGGCAGTCATAGTTTTCCACAATAACATCATAATTTAACATTTTCATTTTCCCGCCTTTGCAGTTTACCTCAATTAAGTCTTTTTTTCCACATCAATACATTAATCAACAACATTAACATAATTATGTTTTTTGATATCTAAAACAACCAAATCCATAATGTATGCTTGTCAGAATGATTACTGTATTTATAAATTCCCTGCATCTTCATATTTTTTTTCAAGAAAAAACATTTCAAAATCCAGGCACTCTCTTTGATTGCATTAAGCACATCATAATATTTTTTTAAGGAGTTGCACAATCACAGCAGCCAAAATAGATATTTACACATATTTATATACTATATTTTATATATCTTTTATACAGTACTGGGAAATTCTACTATGTATCTTTTGCAGCCACAAAAAATAAACATACAACTAAATAAACATACAAAAAAATAAAAATAAAATGGCAGCAACTGTATTTTACTAAAAATATATATCACAAATGTACATGGCCTTTTATATAAATTAACAGCATGTCTAAATATACACATTAAAATAAGGATGAGTGGTCAAGGACATTATATCGTCATTATAATGGTTGACTGAACACAACACTGAAAAATCTTTACCATTAAATGACAAGTTCTTCAACTGCCAAAGGCAACAAAGCGCACTTAATAGGGGAACTCATTGTTACACATCTCACTGATAAACAGTCATTAGTTGATAAAATTGACTGCAGCTCCAGTCAGTGCAAGATCATCATCATCAGCAGCAGCAGCATCATGCTCATTAGCAATTGTGTCATACAGGAAGTTGTAAACAGGAAGTGGGCTGCCAAACCCCTTACTGCAGCAATTCATTCTTTTTTGTTGGCGTCGTGGTCTCCGCCTCGCCTGAATCGGACACATTTATGGGGCTGTCCCTAGAGAAGACCTCCGTGGACTCCCTCCAGACGCAGTCGGCAATGGTCTTGAAGGCAAAGGTGCCACACTTGGGCCTGACCTTCTGGGAGGCGTTGTTGACGATCTGCCGGCTGTTGGAGGTGGCGATCTTGATTTTCAGCGCTGCATCCACGCGGTCCACCACCGTGTACGTGCCGATGCTGCCATCTTCGAAGCCGATGATGATGTTGAGTGCCCTCTGGGACAAGCAGAGGAAGGTGGGTGTCTTGTAGAGGGAGCAGGTGCCAATGCTCTTCCCATCAGCCAGTCTCATGACGATGAGGCTGGACACCACCCCAGCATCGTCATCCTCCTCACAGTTCCGGAAGCAGATGTAGACCAGGTAGCGGCCGTCCCGTGAAAGCTTCTGCCGCCAGATGATTCCCGCAGCATGAACAATCCGGAGCTTCCCACTGTGCAGGTCCAGTACATTGATGTTCTCGTCCCCCTTTGAGACAATGCCCAGCTTGCCATTAGGGGAGATCTGGAAGTCCTCCAAATTTTTCAGGAAGTTGCTGGGCAGCTGCACCCTCCGGCAGATGGACTCGTCGGCTACGCTCCAGATGAACACCGTCTCGGTGGAGGTGATGAAGACGACAAAGTCGGGGCAGTCCGGGATGAGCTTGAAGTTGACGATAGTGATGCCTTCATCGCAGATGAACTTCTTCGACACACTGCCCGACCACAGGCTCACGGCTAACAACTTGTTCTTTGTCGTCCCAACCAGGAACGTGTTGGCGGTGGTGATCAAAGCATTCTGCAGGGCTACCAGGATGTTGCAGACTTTGTGGCCAGTAGCCAGTCTCCAGACCCTGGAGGCATTCTGCTCACAGAGGGAGACCACAAACTGATCGTTGTGGGTGATCAGGAGCTGGGAGATCTTCTGCCCGTTGATGCGGAAGATGTTCTCACCCGTAGTCGTCTGCCAGATATACTGGCTGCACTTGTCATCTGATGTCACCATAAGGTCCCCAGAGGATGTGAGGACACAGTTCTCTACAATACCCTCATGCTTGAACACAGTCTCAATGAAGCCCGTGCTGAAGTTCCATTTGTGCACAGATTCTGAGCCATCCATGGTAAAGACAAAATCCTCCCTCCCGGACATCTGCAGGCTCTGGATCCGCTTCCCGGTCTTGTCAATGTTCGACATGGCGGTGATGATGTCTATGTCCCAGACAGAGAGCACCCCGCTGCTGGCGACTGACAGAAGCAGGTTGTGATGGGTGGACTTAATCAGCTTCACGATGGCCCCAGATATCTCCACCAGGCTGGCCATGCACTGACCACTGTCTCTGCGCCACACAAAAATGGACGAGGTGTTTTCCATGGATGCCACAATGCTCTGGCCGTTTTTGGAGAGGACAGCGGCGACAAATCGCTCGCTGCGCTTGGCCTTGAACTTCTCCACCATCTTCCAGAGCTTGGTGTCCAGGACCTCGATGCTCCTAGCCTTGCAGATGAGGATGGAACGCTGGTCCTCTGACAGTTCGATGGCAATCACTTCACTGTCGTCTCCCCTGCAGTCATAGTCCTCCATGAGCTTGGGGTTGGTGATCTCCTTGGTGTTCCACACCGACAGGCTTCCCTCGTTGTCGATCATCACCATCTGATGGATGGTGTCCAGGACCAGGAGAGACTTCACAAAGCCACCTGAGAACTCAGACGTGACGGTGGCCAGCTTGTCCCCACTGCCTAGATGGAAGATGGATGTGGTGTTGAGGTACTGCCCACAGAAGGCGTACATCCCGTCTGGTGAGCACTGAACGCAGGTGACCTCGTACCAGCAGTGGAACTGGTAGAGCGGCCAGCCGTAGAGCAGGTCAATGACATTGACGTCCTTGCTGGCCTCCAGCCAGGCCAGGGCGTGGTGGCTGGAGAGGGTGAAGCCATTGATGAAGGCCACCCCTCCTGTGATGCCACATTGCTTAGAGCCCTTGACCTCCACCTCTGACAGCAGACAGGACTTGTGGTTGTCATAGATAAGGAGTGTATTCTTGGTGGTGGCCACCACGAGGTACTTTTCGTCACTGGTGAGGCGGATACCCAGGACCACTGAGCGTGCTGTGTCAATCTGCCTCAGAAGCTGCCGGCTCTCCACGTCCCAGGTGCTTACGGTGCCATCCTCCAGAGCCACAATGATAATGTTGGGGGCAAATGTGGGGAGGATCTCCACGATCTGCATGTAGCTGGAGCACAGGGGCAACCTCTCTGGGCTGTAGGTCACATCCATAGCTGAGTGGAGGGGCACAATGGAACAGTACTTGGGTCCGTCCTTGTCACACTCCAGCAGAAGGTGACGAAGCTTGGGCAAGGAGGTGACAACTGGGAGGAGTCTCTGTTGGAGCTCGGCGGATAACGACGCTGGGTTTCGGGTGACCTTCACCTTGATGCTACGCAAGGTGGCAGCCAAGAATTTGATCTCCTTCTCCTGTGAGTAGCTGTAGGCCAGGTCGATGTCCGACAGCGCCTTATCGAACTGCCCGATCTTGATCATGGTGTATAGCCAGCTGAAGTTCATGATGACACCATACATGAGGTCGTCTGTTCGTCCACTCCGCGTCAAATGGTAGAGCAGCTCCGTCATCTTCCTGTGGTTGACAAAAAAGATGTCGGGCTCCAGCAGGTTACACTGGAACACCCAGGGCTGCTCCGGCGTTTGCCGGTCGTAGGAGTGTTTCTCGGTGTTCGCCTTGTCGCTGCCGTGATGCTGGTGAGGGTTCCTGTGGTGGGAGATGGCGAGGGAGGCAAAGTGATTGTTGTCGCAGTGAAATATTTTCTTTCTCCCGCCAGCCCAAGCCCCCAGGAAGTACTCAGCCAGAAGGCTGTGCATCTGATGAACATCCTCCTCATTGCTCAGATACAGCTTCTGGGCAATGAGGTGCAGGTGCCGGTTAGCCCACACCATAAGCGTCACATTCCGCACCTGCCTCTCCACCAGGTACCCTTCCAGTTCCTCCTTGAGCTGGGCGATGAGGTCATAGGAGATCCGCAGTGGGTTCTTGAAGTTGGAGCCCACCAAGATGTCACTCAGGACGCTGTTGTCCAAAGACAGGATGTCCTCCAGCTCCATCTCTGTCAGTCCGGCCCGGGCCATGGTGATGTACCCCAGCGCCCTGAACACAAACCTGGACCCCAGCTTATTCTCGATGGAGAAGAAGAGCTGCTCAATGCTTTCGTGCACCGTGGAGCACAGAGACGTGTCGTCCACATCCTTGTGCGATCTCCAGTGCAGCACCTCCCTGTAGATCAGGTTGACAAACATGGGCAGGGTGCACTTGGCCAGCGCCTCGTTGACGTAGATCTGCTGGCCCGACGTCACCTTGCGCTTGACGCCCAGGAGCTGGTGCTTGAGCGTCTGGCTGCACAGCTTCCGGTCCCGCTGCGTCAGCTCCACGTAGCGGCTCTCCTCGTGCACCAGGCACCTGAGCTTCTGCAAGATCCCGTGCTTGTTGGGCAGGGTGGAGACCACGATGCGCACCGAGCGCGGGAGGTGGGCCGGGAGCCACCACAGCTTGCGTGCCTCGTCGGCCTCAGACAGCTGCTCCAGGGCGTCCAGGATGATGACCAGGGGTCGCTGGAAGGACGACTCCCCCAGAAGGTTGACCAGGAGCTCCCTCATCTCCTCGATTTTGTGGGGTAGGAAGTGGATGAGGCAGCGGTAGTTGATGGCGATCTGCTCACAGATGCTCTGCAGTAAAGTGCGCAGGTCGGTCGAGAATTCTGTTGTGCCCATGAACCGGACGATGACCACTGGGTCTGCCTCTGGTCCCAATTCTTTTTGGAGCCAAGAATAGGCCTGGAACATAAAAAAGATTAAGACAAAGATTAATTGGTATTTTGAATAAAACATTGGAACCTGAAAGCACATAAAGGATCTGCTGGAAGATGTCACTGTGCATACTTAAAAAGGTATGTTGAACTGATCTTAGCTTTGTTCTGGAGCTATTTATGAATTTTGTGTAGGACCACTGTGATTATAATCATGAAGAAAATGGTTAATCTGATATACTGATATTCACCTGGTGATCATGAAGATGGCGGTGCCTTTTATTTTGCATCATACTTATTTGCAACTCAGTCTTGTTGTTATCATAAATTCAATTTCAGGTATGGGACGGGACTGCAAGTCACTGACATCATGAAGAATACAGTTGAGTAAAAACTGGAATCGGGTGCGGATGCGTGACGCTTAATTTAGCAGTCATCTACAAAAATAAATAAATACATTTTAAATCCACAACAGTTTCACAGGATCATCATCACTGCAAAAGCAGTGGGCTGTCAGTAATCCAGAGTTGTTGCTGCTGGCGATAAAGACCTGGCATTACGAAACTCCCAGGATACAGTTGGGCTGACTCGGGGGGGGACCCTGAGGGAATCCGGGTCTCTCAGCTCATCAGAACTAAACAAACGTTTGTGATGGAAGTCTGTCACCTCCCTGCTCCAGGCATTGCGACACGTCAACCATAGCGGAAGTTTCCACACCCCCCCCCCCGCCCCCGCCCCCCCCCCACCCATCCCTAAAGACCACACAACTAACACTGCCAGAAGACAGGGGAGGGAGGGCGGGGGGGGAAGAACAAGATCTGGTGCTTTTCATTTCTTTTCGTGCTCTGTTCTGCGGTTGACAGATAGGCTGGTCTATTGACATAAAATATTTGAGTTTGAATTATAATGTTTGCCTCAGTAATGTCACGGCGAGAAGAGGGGAGCAGCCAAAGATATCATCTCATTTGAGGGCTTGCTTTTTTTTTTTCCTTTTTCCTGAAATACCTCCTGATGTCCATTGCCTTCCTGCGTTTAATCTTTTTTTCTCCCCCCTCACCTGTGTGCGCAGTGTCCGTTCTGTCTCACCAGGATGAGTGAACCCTTAAACGCATTGAACTGCGGAACAAACGGAACGAGTTTGGCAGGTCTCCCGAATACGTGTGGTGCAGCAGAGCATGGCGCTCTGCCCATATTCCATAAAGTAAATCACTTTATCTTACAAGAGCCAATTTCATGGCATCAATTATTAAGGCCGAAGAGGCAGGGCACGGCTGGCGGCTCTGGCAGAGGGATGCTGCAGTACAGCCCTAATGCGCCCTGGAAACCAGGCAGCCCGGGAAGGACAAGGTAGCGAATGCAGCACATGCATACACGCACACACACACACACGCACAAACTCATACATACACACGCACACACATACATACACACACACGCACACACACACGTACATACAAACGCATACACTCTCTCACACACACGCACACTCATATAAACACGCACATGCATGCACGCACACACACACACACACATACACGTACACACACAAGCATACACACACGTACATGCGCACATGCACACACAAACATACACACACGTACATACACACACGCACGTACATACACGCACACACAACCCACATGCACTCACACAAACACGTACATGCATACGCACATGCACACATGTGCACACACATAATCTCTCTCACCCACACACACTCACTAACACATGCACTCACACACACAGTCGCACACACAAACTCACATTTGTGCACACACAAAGACACAAACACCCATGAGAATGCGCATGCGAGCGCGCACAGACAGTCAAGAGTAAAAATTGCTTTTATTTTTTACTCAGTTACCTCACTTTCTCACGGTCAAGTGTTTTTTTGGAAGCGTTAAGCAGTGGTTCGGGAACTTTAAAAGGTTTTTAACCAGGAGGTTCAGGATTTAAATTCCAAGTGGCCTACAAATGTTCTACCCTTCAACACATTACTTAACCTCGATTGCTTCAGTGAATATCCAGTCTAAGAATGGATAATGTATTAAAAAAATAAAACGCAAAAAAAAACCACGCAAGCTGACATAAACTCATTTCTTGACCAATTAATTTTGGAAATAAGCAACATAATCGTATCCACCCTCCTGAGACGTGCTAGAGCTAGAGGCGTATAATTGGAGGTTTTACGGATTTGGAGCTTGCCTCCAACCTTGAACAAGGTAACTGCGGAGCAAACAAACAAGGCCACGTCATGCTCGCAAGGCGGTATAATGCTCAGGAGCTTAAGTCCTACCTGTTTGGCCACCTCAGCGAGCAGGAGGGTCTTCCCTGTGCAAGGTCCTCCATACACCACCAGGGGGCTCATCCTCCCTCCTTTGCTCGGGAGGATGTACCTGTGTACCTGGCTAAGGGTCTCACACTTGTACTGGTAGAAGTTGGAGTAGGTCTTGCACAGGGACAGGTGTTGCAGGATGTCGTCGTAGAGCGGGTCAGCCTCGGTGTCAAAGTTCTGCTGGACGGTGGCTTGTATGATGTCCACCATGTCCTCGTAGAACTGCTTGCAGAGGCCCTCCACGTAGTGGCTCTCCACCTCCTGGGAGTAGCCCAGCTTCATGTCGCAGTGGGTGACGGAGGAGTACACGCGCAGGTTGGAGGTGGCCACAATGGTGGGAATGAACTCGTCGCGGATCTTCAGCAAGCGCTCATAGGCCTCCTGGTTGCGCATGACGCGGTCGCCGTTCACCACGATGTCCATGTAGCGGCCCATCTCCGGGAGCTTGGCGTGCCGGTCGAAGTTGGAGATCTTCCGGATGTAGCACACGCACTTCTTCAGGAAGGCGGGGGTCTGCTTGCCCAAGGCAAAGTCCAGCTCGTCCTCCAGGGCTGAATGGAAAAAAAATAAGCATTAAAACAGAATAAGGGACTGAAAAATCCTTACTTTTTCTATATTAACAACCAATACATTTTTGGGTCTGCTTGATTATTACATCAAAAAAAGTAAATAAAAAACCAAAACAACTTTGCATGATCAAAATAATAATGGTTGCAATTTTAAATGAGGTTTTAATAAAAGTTTAGTGTGTCAGTTTCGTGGACTGCCAATCAAAAGTGAAGAAGACGTGATTACATATTATAGAACAAACACTGGGATAGCCCTCTGGCTCTCCTGTTAGAAATAGTGTATATATGGTAAATGTAAGAATGCATCTCTATCTTGTGGCTAAATGAACACGATCATTGATATTTTAAAATAGGCATCAAGTTCTTTCTCCAAAACAGGTGAAAAGTCTGGAAACCAAGGAGATGCTGGTATGATTTAACTTGAGATTAGGTGTAGCTCCCCTGAGCCTGAGAGAAAGGCATTTTTGTCACAATCCCTTAATTCAACCCAACAGTAGCCCATGAAAGCTCTACAGAGAGGGTTTACTGATAGTCTGCCAACACCAGCAGAGCTGTATTGATGTGCTGTAGTTCACTTCCAGAATTTAGCTCCCTGGATCCCAGAGAGATTGTACAGATAGAGTTTTTCAGAACATCGTTTCACAGAAAGCCCTGATTTGTATTTGTCCTACAGTGCTGGCACCCCATAAAAGATGTGACCGTTTTTATATGTTTCAAAAATACTTGCACAAACCAAGTCAAAAAATGAAATTTTCTCAGCAAAGTGTGACTACAGTGTGGCTCTGTGGTTTTGATGCTTATTGACCACTATTTATAAATACTGTACATTGACCACTATTTATAAATATTGGATGCAATACAACAACCTTTATTAAAATGTAGCCCATTCTAATTGTCATTTTATGCTTGCAAATGCATAGTTTTAAATTCCTTCTAGTCTGGCCCAAATAACCAAGTCATGGAATGTCATTAGTTGAGCAGCAATAAATAAACTCTTGGTGGTGAAACTTTCTTTCCCACATAAAAGGCTATTTGACCTGGTATGACCTGTGTTAATTCAACCCTTAAATTTCCTAAGATTCCTGCACACATTCTTATAAATGATTTACAAAGTTGATGTGCAGTGGTAATGAAGGCAATATACTTCATGAAGCCTTCGGGAATATTACACCTTCAGTAAAAGTTTGCCCATTGACCTCCCTGTTTACGACTGCAATGCCAGAAGTACTTTTTCAGCCTGATGACTAGGCTTCAGGATTAAACTGAAGATATTGGTCTATATGTAATCTAGAATCAATTTCCACAGAGCGCTTCACAGAATAATCAATAACTGTCAGGAGAAACATTTGAACCATTTTCCAGTGTGAATGTGACTCAGGTCTGGATCAAGGAGAGGCAGGTGGGGTACTGCCCAGTCCCAAATTGTAGCTTTTGCTCTGCCCACCAAAACATAGACTATTGATTTTGAATAGTCAGTTACTTTGATCCACCCCTGGAAAAATTACATGTGTTTTCAAGTTAATATTTTTTCACCTTATTTTTCACTCCTCTCTGCAAATGCACAGTTCAAAAGAACAAATGAAATAATTTAACTTGTGACCAAATATTTTGACCGGTTGGTTGGGGAATACAAAACTTGGAAACAGACCAGGATATCACTCTATATTTGTCATAGCCTGCCTGTCACTTGGGAGACACTAATGGTAGCTCACAGCAAAATAAATAAATACATAAATAAATAAATGACATAAAGGTGATTTGGTTTCTAATTTTATAATTAAGTGTGCATTTTTTAGTCTTCCGCTGTTGTTGTTTTGTGTTTAAGGGTTGTTACTATATTTCTGAGCTTTGCTGGCAGTGGTTTTATGCAATGTTACTAGCTAGCTAGTTAACTGGAACCATTAAATCTAGCTAGGTTGCTGTTTTACTTTCAGTTATCCAATCACTATTCCCCTGCTTTCTTTTCTTTTGGTGGCTGTTGCCCAACTTGCCAGTATATTACTTTTTTGGCACATTAGGGGGAGTCCAGTGATTTATGAGATATTTGCGGAATTAACCTTAGCAGCATAATGTTATCTAGCTAACAGCTAAGGCTGCTGTGGGCCATGGCTTTCATCAGCAGTTTACAGGGGGCTTTAGGCCTAACCTGACAGCTCTCTGAAAGCACGCTTCTCAGAAATTAAAGTAATGTCTCACATATATTATATATGTATAAACTGGATATTATGTACAAATGCAAAAGCTGTATAAGGATAAGAGCATCTGCTAAATGCTTATAATGTAATGTAATTATGTGACATGTCAGATGGTTGACTGTGACTGAAAATATCTCTCTATGACCGTGTGTACAAAAAGGTCCACTAAAGGAACAATGTGCTCACCAGAGCAGAGAAACTTCTTGGCTTGGCCGGGTTTCATGGTGCCTTTCTCCTGTAGCTGCAGCACGGAAGTCCTGAAGATCTTCTTTATCTCCTCGGAAACGTTCCTCCACGAAGTGTCACTCTTGGACTTGGTGTTGCTGGACTCCATCTGAAGAGAAATTGGAAATGAAAGTATTTGGCATTACTTTAAAAAATAACACTAAAAAGAATAGCAAGTGGATGATGACACTGGTGACCATAAAGTACACTGAGGAAAATGAGGAGAGGGAGATTAGAAAAAAGGGATAGAAAGAAAAGGAAGATACAGAATGAAAGAATAAATAAAATGAGAAAAGGATTGGTGTTGTTAGATCTTTGTGAATCCTGCAGAAGTGAGGATAGGTCCTGCTGATTTCTCATTGTCCCACCTGCAATGACACAAAATAACACCTTCCCACAGGTGACTTCCATGTTTCTCTAGAACACCGTGACTCAGATATCGCACAGGGACAAAACAATTCACAGCACAAACAATTGTGTACTTTCAGATTAAAAAACCCATAACTCAAATTTTCAAAGTATATATTTTGTATATATTTATATTAAAAGTACAATTCAGAGTTCAGAGTTTAGTTCTGCTATCATTTATTTCAGACTAAGTGTTCATCATTACAGGGATAATAGAGACAAACACCACACAAAGAGATAAAGAACCATACTCTAAATTTGAAAGCCAAAATATGGGTGACATATTTCAAATATACTTTCTAGAAATGCATTCCACTGTTACGCACATTTTATTAAACTGGATATGCATATCTATGTCTATTTGTCTGGGTCGAAAGTACCGCCTTGCAACTCTAGTACTCCACAGCACTTCTAACATGTTAAGTTTATTACTTCCTGCATATACCCCAGGTGTAGACCATTCAGGTTTAAAAATGCAAAATGTGCAAAAATACACTGAAGATTCATCGCGCTAGGCTACAACACTGGCATTTGGTTTGGGAGCCCTTTATACAACAAAGAACTTCCCATGTATGATCATCATATATTATCATTCCTGATTTAATTCAAGGCTGATCTGGTAATATTTTCAATATGTAAATACTTTGCCAATGATCTATATTATAGAATAAGAAACCTATTACTGGAATACATTCCAGTATAATTGAATACACTGCATTTTCAGCAAAATATTGTTATTTGAATTGACATCTGTTTTGAATAATACACAGCAGTAATATCTGTGTATCTGAATATAACCAGCACAATGTTACAAAATAGGAGTTTGAAATATATATTTTAAGTGTCTATATTTTAAGTGTGAATATAATTGAATACACTGCATTTTCGGCAAAATATTGTTATTTGAATTGACATCTGTTTTGAATAACATACAGCAATAATATTTGTGTATCTGAATATGACCAGCACAATGTTACAAAATAGGAGTTTGAAATATATATTTTAAGTGTCTCCACCCATTAATACATATTCTTCAAAAGTGTAACAGTATATATTTTTAATATGTGGCACTGTATTGTCATTGCCTAAGGGGGACACATGAAGCCAGCAGTGGGAGGCGGAAGCTCTCTTACTGAGTTGTGGTAGTTCTTCAGCATCTGGGATTTGGGTTTGAGGTAGTACGCGGGCGGCACGGCGTTCTCGTCCCGGCAATACCACTCCTCCAGGATCCGGGTGTCCAGGCCCGCCTCCACGGCGGCGTCCAGGATCATCTCGAACTCCGCCGACTCCACTTCCCCCGGGATCCGGATGCTTCCGTACTTCTCCCCAACAAGTCCCTGTGGGGAAGGAACGAGGGGAGGGGGAAAGGAGAGAAACAGTGACAAAGAGAGAGGGATGGAGAGGGAAAGAGACAGAGAAGGAGAACAGCATTACTTTACTGTTATTATTAGAACAATTACAGTGTTTCTCACGTTTGTGCTCTTGTTTAAATGTAAATCTGTCTTAGTAGCCTACAAATTACATTGTTCTATGCAAATGAATGCATTTCTCATAAATATGGGATTTGGAATAAAAATGATTTAAATTTAACTATACTGAGATGGAAAAGGGAAAGAGGGAGAAAGATGGAGAGAGACAGATATGTGGTTATTTGATCTTATAATCTGGGAAACAAAATTCATAAAATTTATTAGACCTAAGTCATATAAAATTTAAAACACACACACACACACACACACACTGCAATCTATACATATCACATCAAAGTAAGAACATCAGTCGGTTGGGAAACTTGTTTAGCTCTTTTGGGAGAAAAAGAGGACAGTAACGCAGCTGTCTTGCATTACCAGGGCTCGCTATAATTGACCTGAATAGATCTTGTTTAACAAGACACCTGCTCCGAGTTACCTTGGAGAACAGCCTGCTACAAGGAACATACTGTATCAACAATGTGTCAGAAAGGGAACACACCGTGATACACGTAGGCACATATGACATATGCATATTTATATATGCATATTTAAATGTGATTTTTTTTTTTTTAACCTCAGGGCTAATTTGAAATATTCAGATGTTAGGTTGGATATTTCTAGTCTGCTAGTCTTTACTAGTACTAGTTTGTTTTTTTTAACTTCATTGGTTCCAATTTTTGACAAAGGCTCTGGACTTCATGCTCTGGAAAGAGAAATTAAACAATTGATGTGATTGTTTCGACTGGAAACACTGAAAAACAAAAGATGGAGGAAGAATTCCTAAAGTGGGAAAGCACCAGACTAATGGGTTATAACTCACAGAAGTCAAACAAAAGATGGTGCAAGCTTTTGACTCTATTTACAGTACATTTGCTTTATTGAGTAATAAACAATAAGGAGATGCAGTCCTGGGTGGGTTACATGCTTTCCAATAAAAACATGAGCTTTCTCTCTAAGGTTTGTTATGAAATTGTGGCTGCGCAATTTTCATTTATTTATTTAATTATTTTATTTAACGGGGACCATGTCCATCACAATTGGTGCACCAGAGTTAGCTCCATAGCTAATTTTCACCAGCAGTCCCCAGGCAGGAAAAACATTGAAGTACAAATCACAACACAAATACAGGATTTTTGGCAAAAAAAAAAAAAAAAAAAAACATTATTTACTGACCTGTGTGTTTCACTCTATGATCTTTCCTGATCATTTTCATGTTCTGTTATGAAGTGATATCCTGTTTCATTAATGTACAAAACACATATGATGGTTATACTATAACTGATCTCTCTGAAAAACAATTACCACTTGAGATTGTGTGCATTACTAATTTCAATATTCTCTCAGCGCATAACCATAACAGAACCTGATAGCATAGCCGATTTCCAGATGATCAAAAAGACATGCGTGAGAGTTATGGAGCGGTCTCTGATTCACAGCCAGAGCACCCGGCATGGACGAGACAGATCTTGGACGGTGAGCTTCATGCAAATGACTTGACCTGTCCGATCCATTCACACACATGTTAAAAACTGTCTGTCTTCGTTTTCCGCTAACTGCTCTCTCACGTCTGTTTTGACAAAGTCCAAAACGTTGATGTTTTTGCCTGTAGATTCAAATCAACACACATCAACACTCAGTCTTAAGCATATTAACTTTTATTTATTTACATCTTTTTTTTGCTATTTTCACAGATATCTGTATATATGTTTTAATGAATGTCTTGTTCTACACATCTACTGTATAGGCAGCTGAACTGTCTATTTCAAAACTGTCCCATTCTGACAATCAGAAGCCAACAAAGATAAAGCACACGATACAAATAGTATGATTAAAACAAGAGCTGACAAAAGATTTTCAGCTTGGAATCTAAAAAAGTTAATATTAAATTATAATACTACATTCCCTCAGAAACCTTCACAAATCTCAGCTGTTGACAGCTTGGTTACATTTCTATTTTGGATATTGCGGTGTTCCCCCTCCTCTGCCAGAATTCATGAATTTAAAGTGGTTTATCGTTATGAGATAAGGGCATCTTTGTGAGCGAGGGGGAGAGCGAACGACACGAGGCGAAGTCAGGCGTTTCGAAACGGCGGCTGTAATCGCTGTCTTCTTCATACGGAGCCGGCGGCGATGCCAGCCGACGCGTTTTCGTAAACCGCTCGTCCTTGATCGTTCGACGACTAACCTCCCCTGTGTTCGCCACTCACACCAAGAACAGCAATTAAATAAATAAGTAAATAATATACCTTGGAAGATTTTGCACAAGCACAGCCAACTCTCGTCTACATTGGAAAGTATGAGCGCTTGAAGCAGTGCCAAACAGACTGAGGCACCCTGATTGACGAACTAAACTTTTATTCCCCCTCAGGATTTGCTTAACCTTTCTCTGCCTGAGCACGGCAAAGCATGACTGGGACATAAAAGCCAATATAAAAGCTAAGCCCCTAAATGTCCGCTTTCAATGTCAATGCATTAGGCCTGCCCATCTCTGAAGTGGTTTTTTGATCCTGAAAGGCCACCGTATCCAAGTACTTCTAAATCCTGGTCCTGTGGGGAAACTATCCTGGTTTTCACTCCAGTGGAGCACTTCATTAATTACATTTGATAAAGCTTTTCGCCAAATGCTGATCTTTATTTAACATCTCTATATTCAATCTCCCGTTTTAACTTCTTTGTAAAATTAAATGAGCAGTAGGTTGGGTTATTACCGTTATCTTTTGCTCTCTTGAGGTGGTTTATGGTTGTAATTCCGCAGTTTAAATCAAAACTCCCAGAGTAAAGGTGTACGATTTGTATGGCTACATCTTTTAACGTGAACAGGGTCATACTGAAAAGATATTACATTATCTGCCCTTTTGCATGCGATGCGTCTGTAAGACTAATAGGTGCTATTATATTTCCCACAGGAAGTCAAGAAATGTACACAGAAAAAAAGGAAAATGTGGAAAAAAATGCAACAATGCACTCTCATGACCTTAGGGAAACTAGGCTTTAACAATGTATAATCTCACACAGTTCGACAAACTGGTCTTTTAATTATAAAGCCTTCTTGTGACGTCAGTAACACCTCGCTATTGGCAGTGGAGACTGTGCTTGAATGAATAATCCCCTCACTGAGAGACAAGCAAAGTGTCTGGGGCTTCAGACTCCACTGTGCAGACCCTGAGAAGTGCCACTCTCCACTTTAACTATGTGTTGGCTTTTAATTATTTTATTTATTTGTTCATTTTAACCAGCATTTCCAAATGTCTATGATTTTATCCCCTGAAATATTCCAGGCAATTATGCCGAGGGATGGGTTGGGAATACAGGTGGTTGTATTAAATGAGCTAGGTTTGAAACTTGGCTTGGTACCTCAGAGAAACCCCTTGATTTTTGTTTTAAGTGCCACTGGGATTTCAATGACCACAGCAAGACAGAAAGACCTCGGTTTCATGAAAAACACATTATATAAGTCCCCTTCAGTGCATAATGAACTTTTTTTCCCCTTCTGTTTGGTCCAGTGGGAAGATCGCCCCCTACTGGCCCATCCAACACCACTTCCAACATCAGCTTTGTATTTTCTCTACCAGTGCTTACCAAGCTCAGCCCTGCCAGGTGGTTTCCAAAGATCAGGCCGCATGAATATAATGTAAAGTGTGTTTATGAAGGGTCTGAAGCTGAAACAACACAGCAGTATTGGCAGCAGTGTGCACGTTGAGCTAGAATGATCTACCTTGTACAGAGACATGGGGGAAAACGTTGCGTATTAGGATAAATAAAAATGAAAAGAAAGGGCTGTCACCAAATTTAAAAAAGGACTTGATGCATTGATAACAGCCTTCATGCAAAAAAGAAATGAACTTTTACTCGCAATGAAGGCCGCCCATGAACACAGACATGTAGCTTACCTCCTCTATCCACCCGTCCTCTCAAAATCTCAGAAGCGAGAGAGCCAAACATTCAAAGCAGTAAAAGGAGGGTTTAAACAATGCACCTAACCACTGTTACATCCACCCACACAGGCCATGACCTTTGCCTATTCCACTGAAACTATCCACTCCGAGAACAACCCTGAATGAATTCTGAATTGTCTATAATTTTAGAGAACCTTCATATCAGCCCCTTTGGGAGCTCTGGTAATGACACTAAATACCTTACATGTCTTTATCCAGATAAAAGAAAATGGAAAAATGGTTCTGTAGTCCACAGTGCTGTGAAAAAGGCTTTGCCCCCTTCTTGATTTCCTCTATTATTGCATATTTAGATAGAATTTCAAAATGCTGAATATTTAACAGAACAAATATAGATGACTGATGGTAGAATGTGTACAGACAAACTAAAGTGGAAATAGCTTACTAGTATTTTCCCAAACCTTTCAATATAGTACTGTATTTAATGAATGCTTTCCACTTGTCAAACCAAATACGAAAAAGCCTTTTGGTTTCAAAAAATCATGGTTCACCCAATGTTTGCAAAGATCTGTAGTAAGTCAAATAAAATTATATAAAGTGTATTTATTATCCAACACCCCTGAGTTCTGCAAATTACAAGATGTACACAAACAAATTCACAAATCTTCTAAGGACATCTAAAACATACTATTCTTACAAGATTAAAGAATCAGCTTATAATATTAAATCCATATGCGGAATCATCAGTCAACTTTGAACAAAAATAAAGCCTTTGCCCATCTGTCATCTCAAAGGATCAATGGGAATACGTTGTCTGATCCTTTTGAAATTTTTTATGAATTCAACAACTTTTTAGTAAATGTAAAAAATGTAATTGTCAGATGGATGTCCTCTTGGTTACATTAAAGGTCATTACTTCACACTAAAACTGTTTGATCCACTCAGTGTGTAGCATGTGAAAGAAACTACTTCTAACTTGAAGAACTCAGCAGCAGGTCATGATGATATAGGTGCATACTTGGCCAAAAGAGTGTGTTTCTCAATTGTTAAAACATTGACATATATTTTTAAAATATCTATGGCAGGGGTGACAAGTCAATCGCAGGGGCCATGCTGGTAGATCACGTCATTTAAAAAAATGTATCGATTGACATTCTAATTCTTACCGTTTTCATCCCTCTTCCATATGGCTTCTGCCTGACAAACAAACAAACATTTATTAATGGGTCAATTGCAATGTACTTAGCTGGAGTTTAAACCTCAGCTTTCGAGCTCTAGACCACAGAACTGCATAACAACAGCCACATCTATCCAAAGCTGTGGAATAAGGATTAGCTGTTCCAGTTGAAATGCAGTTCTGTGGTCTAGAGGTTCAAAGCTTGAGGTTTAAGCTCCAGCTAAGTGCAATCGACCAATTAAGTCAGCCTGCTTACACACCATCATATTTACAATGGTGCAACAGATAAGACAGTAGCCTATAAAATCTGGTTGCGCAAACTGTTGGCAAGTCTCCATGTGGCTTTAGAGCTCACATGACTTGACTACCCCTCAGCGAGAGACTTAGCTTTACACAGGCGCAAGTTTTTCATGGAAAGCAGGTGTATGTCGTGCCCCTGTGGACTTACCCTAGCTCTTTCCACCTTAAGAACATGGGACAGTTTGACTTGCGGGAACAATAAAGGAAACCTACAGTAACCAAAGCATCTCCACAAAGAATACAGGTTGTAGTCTCCCCACTGGGGAGAGCAAAACGGGAAAAAAGATCCTGCAGGCAGGATAAAAATCACAAAAGCTGCCTCCCACCAAGGAGTACCACAGAGTACTGTGAGGGACACATCACCGCAGTGACAGCTAGGATGATATGATGTGTTCCCACACACGATGGAATCAGGAAGAATGCAGAGTCCCAGTTTTCAGTCTGACATCAATGAGCTGAGACAATGATTGCTAAAATTATGACATTAAGGGATTATTATGACAATTTTTTCCTTGATCTCATTAATGTGTGCACTAAAGACGAAGTAGAATGGCACAAAAAAAACACAAAAAACTTCAGAATGACACTGAGTAAAGCCCTCACAGCCCACATCGAAATGACAGAAACAAAACTGAACGGACATTTTCATAACAACAGGCTTTGAGTCGGCTGAGTGGGTCTGTCGCATCTTTAACTATGGACTGAAGATCTGACACGTTGGATCTCGGAGACAGCAGCCATCGGCAACCGTTCTAAAACTCGGCAGTTCACACCAACCAAAATTTCTCAGAACTTTATGATCCTGACCAGCCTTAAAAGAAGAAACAAACAAAAAAAAAAAAACAACACTGTCGCAAATCCCTTTGCTGGAAGGACAGACCATGCAGTGCAAGAGTGCTGTGGTTGGACCAAAGCGAGTGAAATTCAGTAAGGGGTATTTTCACGTTTTCCATAAGTCTGCCATTTCCACAGTGTTTCAGCCCCGCCCCCCACTCTGACTCAGGAGGCCCTAGAGCCACAACAGCTGTCAGCAGCGATTCCCTCACATCCAGGAGAATGTCTGCGATGGGCCTTCCCTTCTCGCGTCTGAGCAGACGGAGGGAGGGAGGGAGACAGAGAGAGAGGAGAAAGGAGAGAGAGAGACATTAAGGGAGAGAGAGGGAAATAGAGCAGGAATCTCCGACCGCTCACTGACAAGAAAGGTAGAGATAGTAAGAATCCAAGAGCCGCACTGGGGGCGGGGCAGATATGGTGTTCGTGAAGCACGACATCATTGTTGACGATAAGAGTGCTTACTGTGGGCTTTCAAACCAAACTGCACAGCAATGCATGGAGTCTATTATTAAGCGTATATAGATTGAGACAGATAGAGAGAGAGAGAGAGAGAGAGAGAGAGAGAGTGAGTGAGAGTGAGAACGAAGCTATATTTAAGGTACTCATTGCTACATGAAGTGGATCAGAAAATGTGAGCCAGCTACATTTGTGGAATTTTCTAGATTAATGGCTCAGTTTACTAACCTGAAAGAAAAGCCAATTTTTCTGCTGTTTCAGCCCAGTGCGTGACAGCTAACCCCCCCCTTTGCATCCCTCATTTCATTAAAAGCAGCCGTTAATGCAATAAGATCTGACGCTGTTTCTCTGATTGTGCGGTTTGCAAAAACGCCACTACAGCCGGCTCTTAAATGTACTCTGATGCATACACAGGGTGATTGTATTACCCTGTCAGGGTGAAAATGAGGTACAACAGTAAAACAGGACCGAAACATAACGCCCTGCGTTCGTTTGTGCGTCTGTCATTGTTTCGAACCGCATCCTCCATCTTAGAGCGGGAGAGCCTTTTCCTTTTTCAAACGGCGCAAACACGGAGAGCTGTGGAAAAAGAAAAGCCATACGACGGAGGCAACCCCAAACTGTCAGCGGCTGTTCAACGACGTTGAGTGACAGATGGGGGAAGGTAACCGCGGGACAGCTGTCGGCTGTCAGAGCCCGCCCAGCGCGTTACGGCTTTCTCAGAACAGGAGTACCCGTTTCAGTCGCCAAGCAGCTAGCGTGTACAGCAAAGATATTAATGAGACTCCAGGTCTTTTGAGTACTAGTCAATGTCCCTCTAAATCTCAGTGTTTTTACACATAATTTAAAATGATAAAACTATACAGGACATCTATTACACTGTAAGAGTGTTTCAACTGGATTAGCCATTGTTACGACCTGGTCTGGGGTCTGACCGCAACAGGGTGAATTAGAAACAATGACAACCAAAATGAAGAAACATATGCAAAGGTACCAAATGTAAACACAACATGAACGGAAACTACTACAGTCTAAGTCAATCCTGAGAGTGTCTTACCAAGGCTTCCCATTAGGGGGCAGTGTTTTTTCAGCTGGGAGGGGGTGACACTGTACGTAGCATGTAGCGCTCCAAGCACAGCCCTATCTGGAAAAATCTGACCCTGCCGTCACAAAGAGAGGAAGCTGTATTTCTTGTTTGCTGCAGTGTCTATTTTTTCAGACCTTGTTTGTCAACTGGCGACACTGGCTACACCATTAGTTAGTTATTTTGGAAGCTTCTTTTTCTGGTTTTGTGTGTGGGTGGTGAGGGCAGGAGGGTACAGCATGCACTTGTTGAAGAGAGGAAGAGTCGTGTGAGGGTCTTACAGAGTAGTTCATACATGAAAATGAGATAAATACAATTTCCCATGAATAGATATTATGCAAAATGACAGAAACGATTGCCTGGTCACACTGCAGTGCTATTCATCAGTGCTGCATCTTATGCAGCTGAGAAAGTGCCGGTAATGTAATGACAAAGTCGACTACATATGATTTCTCGGTGCTGACACTGGCTGGTTCCCGATTGCTAAGTGCCTGGTGCACCATGAAAATATGGGTCTATGTGCTTCTCTTCTCTTTTCTCGCAGAAAAGCCAACCACAGTCTCCAGCCTGCACAGCGACACGGTCACCGCTTTCTGCAATTATGCTCCTTTTAATGAAGTCGCACTTCAAATGAACTTTCACCTTTAAAATCGAAAGACAATTATTTATGAGCCACGTCTATCTGTGGCACATGATCTATTGATTCCTACTCTCCACCTTCGTAAGGACTTGGCTGACCAATCGGGTTTAACGGTCCTTTTATAATGGACCATAATGATTTTCTACTTGGTCCAGTGGAAAGATTGCCCCCTACTGGCCCACCAACACCGCTTCCAACATCAGCTTCATATTTTCTCTACCATTGCTTACCAAGTTCAGCCCTGCCAGGTGGTTTCCAGAGATCAGGCCGCATGAATATAATGTAAAGAGTGTTTATGAAGGTGCTGAAACTGAAACACCACTTGTACTGGCAGCAGTGTGCCGGTGAAGCTAGAACACTACACCTTTTACAGAGACACAGGGAGCAATGGGATTAAAGCAAAGGATGCCAAAGCTGTACCTCCGTATTACGAAAAATAAAAATGAAAAGAAAGGCCTGTCGCCAAATAAAAAAATGACTTGATGCAATGATAACAGCCTTCGTGGTGGCAAAACAGCTCAATCCTAAACTGATTTTGTCCCTCCTATTTAACTGCAAATTTTACTACGATTTACTTAACTTCACGATTTACTTGCTCCACTATCGTAATTGCGGTGGCGCAACAGATAAGCCAGTGGCTTATAAACTGGTTGTGCTAACTGACGGAAAGTCTCCATGTGGCCTGAGGGCCGACATGCCTTGACTATCCCTCAGCGAGAGACATCTTTACACGGACACAAGTTCTTTTATGCATCTTCAGTAACATGCAAATGGGGATGTTTTTGACTGATGTCGACCGTCTTTGATGATTAATGCCAAAGCCCCCAAGCAATCCCTTCCACTCCGTTCCAGCTGGGCTGAAGTACAAACGGCAACCTCTGTGCCTTGAAGCTGAACTCAACCCAAGGGGGACACACAGTAATCAGCTCCTTAGGGTGTTAATGGTTCTTTTTTTGGGGATTTTGAAGTTGGTGTGTTTCGGTGTATTGACTGTGTTTTGAGGGCAATGTCTTATCTACCATTGCTGTGGAGGGATGGCCTGCATCCTTTGAGCTCAGGGCTGCCCCCTGCTGGCCACCCCTGCTGAAGGAATCATGTTAAGAGGCATGTTTATGTGTGTGCATGTGAGGTTGGTTACAAGCGTGTTTGAGGTAGTAACAGGCAGTGTGTGGAGCAGCCGGAGGCATGTTTGATCACAGCGAGGTCTGTTATCTCTGCGGTCGTGAGTATATTTTCCCTTCTTATTGTAGGAGAGCAGATTACAGCATCTGGGGAAGGGGACTGGGGGGAGGGGTAGTCAGGTCAGGGTTAGGATGGCAAATGAAGCCTCGAAGGTAACAGTAATGTGCCTGCAGCTGTGCAGCCAGTGGTGTGTGGCTCGCTATCTGTGGGAAAAGAGCCAGCTCGTTTCATCTCCCTGTGACTCTGGGGCCAGGAAAGGGCTTTACTTCCCAACACAGAGAACAGGAGAAAGAGATACCTCGCAGAGATGGATAAACCAAGGGGAGGGAGGGAGGATAGAGAGAGAGAGAGAGAGAGAGAGATGGACGGGGAGAGGGAGAAGGGGAGAGAGTGAGATAAAGAAAGAGAAGGGGCAGAGTGAGAGAAGGGGAGAGAGCGAGAGATAAAGAAAGAGAAGGGGAGAGAGAGAGAGAGAGAGAGAGATGGGGACAAGAGAATCTCGACCAGCTCTTTCTCTGAACTCAGGTTCTATTTCCATCAACTTCCACTCACAGAAATTGCTCATTTACATTTTAATCGTTTTAATCATTCAGAAATCAATTCCACACCCGAGGGTTTATTTTTTTTAGAGCATGATTCCGTTACAAGCGCTTCATCAATAAATTACTAAGCACTTCATTCCTAATATCCCAGTTGCATATTTCCCCCCTTATAAACGGAATTCGTAATCGCCACACCATCTGCACACAGTCCGGTTTACAAACTCAACAGTTCTCCTGCTCCAGAAACCACCAAACACAATTACGTTGATGGGGAGGGGGGAAGACAAGCTTTCACAGTGAAAGAAGAATGACTATGGATCTCTCATATTGCAGCAAATTTGACAGACTTGGCTGTGTAAGATACACCTGCCAGGTAATTCTGCCTGTGGCCAGATGCAGAGAGAAAGTTTTGCGGTAATCTGAGCAGGCGTTCCCCCTGCTACTTCCAAAGCGCTACGGGAACTTTCACAACCCCTCCCCCCTGCTGTCTCTCTGCGCCCCCCACTCGCTACACTAACCCAGCCCTGCTTAGCTCTCAGGAGTTCAAACATGACATGAGGAGGGTACAGGTCAGTTGGGCATAATAAAAGCGCGGGGAATGGTAATGGGTGAAACGGGGTGATTGGGAGGAAAGAGGTGCAAAGTGACGTTGGGTCATTGCCAGCAACAAAGCATGGACTGGAGGTCTTCAGGCATTCTCCAGGAGCAACCATGCGCTGGTCGGAGCTGTCCCACTCCTCCGAGCTCTCCATACAGTCCCCAGCCGGGATGGTCCACCCACAGTCGATCACCGCCTGCAGTACAGACAACACCGGATAGGTAACACACACAATTAAGGCTGATATCAAACTCTGAATAGGCCTGCACTACAGAAACACCAAAGACAGGTAACACACATGGTTAAGGCTGATATCAAACACTAAACAGACCTGTACTACAGAAACACCTGAGACAGGTAACACACATGGTTAGGGGTGATATCAAACATGAAACCATCTTGTACTACAGAAACACCGGAGACAGGTAACACACATGGTTAGGACTTATATCAATCACTAAACAGGCCTGTACTACAGAAATACCAGAGATAGGTAACACGCAGGGTTAGGGCTGATATCAAACATTAAACCATCCTGTACAACTGAAACATATGAGACAGGTAACACATGGTTAGGGCTGATATCAAACTCTAAACATTCCTGTACTACAGAAACACTGGACACTATAGCACACCACATTCGGACTCATACAACACATCACCCCACGATGTTCACAGCTACAGGGCTCATACCACAAACCGACCAATCAGAATGAGAGTTTCAGTAATCACACTGCCCAGCACACAATCAAGAATCAGTGTGTAGTACTCCCATTACACACCACACAATCAAGGCAAATGTGTCAGTACTGACAATACAGACCACACAATCAGAGTCATTGTGTATCTACTGCCATTGCACACCACACAATAAAGGCCAATGTATCAGTACTGCCACTATACACCACACAATCAGTGTTGAGGTGTCAGTACTGCCACTACACACTACACAGCCAAGGCAAATGTGTGAATACTCACAGTACTGACCACACAATGTCATTTGGCCTAATTGGGTGTGTCTACCCCCCCCCCCCCCACCCACACACATACAGTTCAGCAGCCCTCCCCGATTCCCTGCGAAGATACAGATCCTTTTGTTGGTTGAACAGCTAGAGACCCAGATAGAGACTCATTCCAAACCTGTAAGGTGTATGCTACAGTTAGTCACTTAGCAACGGGAGTTCCATTTCCAAACTTAAAGCCCATTTCTGAACTTAAAGTTCAAAAAAACCCCTGCTGTTCAACACTACACTGTGGGTCACTCCATAAAAGATTCACGCAACATTATCTGGGTTACCATCTGGAGAGGCACATTAATATCTTGGTGAATGTTTGAGACAGGACCAATACTGGTGAAAGATATTCAACAATTCAGTAATGGGTCAGGATCTGGCAACCATCCCCAGTAAAATCAGGCATGTTGAACAAAACCATATTGAGTGCTGAAAAATCAACCAAGACAAAGGCATTGTCTGAAACAGCTTACTTGCCTACTACTGAGTACATAAGTTGTATACCATAGTAGGCAAGTAAGCTATTTGGATATGGCAAAACTCTTAATTTCAATCCCAATTATTGTGATTATAAACACAGACATAAACATTTCCCTTAACTTTGATTTACAAATGTTACGATGTGTTACAAAGTGTTTTTCAATAAAAATAAAGGTTTTTCATTATTACAGAGATCAGAGCCTGGCCAAAAAAGTGTTGTCCACAAAAAAAGTTAAGCTGAAATGTGCAGTGAATCCAGTCCAAGGTTCAGGGCAAATGCTGATTGAATCTAGACTAAAGTAAATGATGAATGTTTATTGATCCCAGACTATGGTAAATGATAAATGCTACTAGAATTCATACCAAAGAAAAATGACAAATGCCGACTGAATCCAGTGAAATGATACACGTTGATTGAATCCCGGCCTCACAGTCTTTCTGCCTCCGGTTCTGATGCGTGTGAGCGACGCGCGAGCTGTCCCTGATTGAAACGGTGTCAGTGTCGACAGACTGAAAAGGCGGCGGCTCCGCGCGAGCGAGGCGACGGCATCGAGCGAGCGTTTTTAATCGCTTTAGCGCTCGATCCCAGAACAAAAGGCGCCGGGAGAACCTCATCTCAGGCAAATTCTGAGAAGGAAGCTGAAAGGAAGGACGAGCTCTCGCCGCGGCGTCTCAGTCAAATAATGACTGAGAGAACCAATAAAAAAAAAGCCCACAGACCACATTAGAGCTGGAAGGAGAAGGACTGGAATAATGGGACTCAACCGGAGGGACTGGGTGGAATACAGAAGACCTTTTTTTTAATATCAAATCCAATCCTCTCACTTTGTAAGCCCTGTTTACGGTTTTATTGCAGGTTATTTACGGTATGGCGCAGGACTGCGACGGCTGGTGTCTGAACAGGCCTGGGTTTCTGAGGTAAATGAGATCTCGCAGCGCGGTAAAAACCGGACGGGCCGGAGCCATAAATCACCGGGGCCAACCGCCACCGACTCGCACCTCAGCGAACGGGCCCACGGTCCGACCAGGCGCGCCGCCAGGTCACACGAAGCCTGTCGGGGCCGCGGTGTGCCGCCACTGCGTGCTATTCATTTTCCCCGCGAAGCACCGAGGCGCTGAATTCTGCCCAAACTGTCAACCCCGGTGAAGCCCCCTCAACTACCTCCCATGATGCATTTCTCAGAAGCCTGCATCGCCTGCAGGGCGATTAAAACGGTGAGCGAGCCTCTGAGGAAATTTCCCGATCAAAGCCGCGTGACGCATAGTCGGGCGTCTGAAATGAATATAGCGACTTATAAGTGCACCTGGTCTATGATGACATTCGTCGCTGTCAGACTCTCGACAGGCTTTACTCGTGAGGAGTTTCAGGAGCTGCCTTAAAGCCTGAAATCTCAGATGGAAATCCAAATCCAGAATCTGGCTTTACACTTTTGAATGCAAACAATTTAACAGAAACCCTCGTAAAATAATGTTGATGACATGATGTGATGGTTTTCTTTCCTTGGAAATCCTTCCAAGGAAAGAAAACCATCACATCATGTCATCAACATTATTTTACGAGGGTTTCTGTTAAATTGTTTGCATTCAAAAGTGTAAAGCCAGATGGCTATCAGGTAATAGGTGTAGGAACCTTTTATTTGGGTACTATGACACCAAGGTGCTAATACACATGGTGAAAATACATTCATTACCTGCCTTTTGAGGACAAAAAACACAGAAAGGCTATTTACAGTCATCTAGTTTTCACATCGTTCAGTTACCCCACAAACCCAAAGAGACTGTTTGTTGTGATGCTGTGTTTGCTGCTCACTGCAACTGTTTTGATGCAAAGTGAAACAGCATTGGCACCTTGCCTCATCATTTTTTAAACAGACTTTGTACAAGGCGCATTTCATGGCAAAATAATGAGGCAACTCCCAAAGTTCTCATAATATGATAGTGCTGGATAGACGGTTTGTGTATGAGACATTCACTCTCTCTCTCTCTCTCTCTATATATATATATACATATATATATTGCTTGTTATTTGTTATTTAAGTTTTTTAAAAGCCACTGTAAATTGCACATTGTGCTTGTGAATTGAAAATTGATTATCAATAGTTTAGCAAACACATTCAAATACAGAGCTTTAGGGGGGATATAACATCAAGGACGGCCTTAATCCATGAAGCAAAAGGAGTAAACCTCTTTGAGCGGTTTTTCGAGCACAGCAGACCTGCCCTAGTACAGTCAGTCCGGTTTCCTCCCCCGGCCTGTCTCTGCTGCAGCCCACCGGTGCTGCTTTAATGCCATCAAACGCGGCCATCTGCATTTCAACCGACACTTCCGCCTGCTGCTCCTGTGCCGCTACGCTTTGGAAACATCTTCAGAGATGAACACGTCTGGTTTGGTGCCAACAACACGTCGATATCTCATTTGCACAAAAACGAGGGCGATCGCTCGCCAGATTTGAGCGTTTGATCGGTACTTTCGCGACGCAGAATGAAATCCAGAGCCCCGTGCTTTTGTTAATCCCGTTTATGAGAACCAGATAAATACTAGAGACAAATTATCCCGGGTGCACACGAAGCACACGGGGAGGTCAACGCTACAATGTGATTTCAGGTCCTGCAATGCAGCGTTTACAAAGTACCCTACCAACCACAGCTTAGCTTGCGGTTCAATAGTAGGAATGGCATAATCATAGAGTAGGACAAAACTCAAGGTGCTAATTCTCTGAAAATTAAATAATTAAACGAATCCAGCAGGGAGCTAGGCTACATGAGTGTTGGCAATGATTTTACAATTCTATTTTTCTAGTTTCCATTGTGAATTTAACGTGGAAAATACTTCTGAAAACATGGACAAGTACACCATAGAAAGTGCACAGATATTCTCTCACCACTTTGTAGTCTTTCTGTTAAATGTGGTCAGTAACAGGTTTAGGGATAATACCTAAAGCTGGTGTTTAAACCACACAGGAGACCAAACAACAAGCAAATTTCAATTAAGACTAAGTGGATTGGTTTACATTGTGTTCTTCACTTGGGAAATACAAACCTTTAGGATAAAAAAAACCTTCTGCTAGTCTCAAACGAATGCTGCACCACAGCTGATCCTCAATGACTCATGCAGACGCACTTGGCTGTCTAGCTGCGAAAGGGTGCTGGGATGAAATCATACAGAGGAAAAAAGACATCTACACCTTTGTCTGTTTGACTCACCTCGATTCTGGGCTAACCTATTCTCCAATCAGGGGCTGACTAACTTTCTGTTAGCCACTACCTAAGAACAAAAATAATGTGTAACGGTCATTGTGGCATCTTCTGGAACATGCAGACTTGAAACCATATTTTTCAGCTTCATGTACTGTGGCCTGTTCTGAGTTGAAGGCTGTTTGAATTTGAACAGGGGGAAATCTCTAAAGGAATACGGAGGCATATGATAAACATAAGGGATAAAAGTGATAGCAATTCACTGCCTGTAGTGCAAAGATTCGCACAACTGCAGTAACATGCACATGCATGGACACACACCCACGCATGTGCACGCACGCACACACACACACACAGACTTGGAAGATTAGAATCACATGACCACTGCGGTTCCATGGTTCGAGCACGACCGGCTCGATTACATCAGCACTTTCACTCCAGAGGGCTGGTATCGACTGGGCTGGGCTGAGCTGGGCTGGGCTGGGCTGGGCTGGGCTGGGTTGGGCTGGGCTGTGCTGGGCTGGGTTGGCTGGCTGTGCTGGGCTGGGCTGGCTGGGCTGGGTTGGGCTGGGCTGGGCTGGCTGGGCTGGGCGGGTTGGGGCTGGGCTGGGCTGGGCTGGGCTGGGTTGGGCTGGGCTGTGCTGGTGTCATGGCAGAAGCTGAACCGGGCTCTGATGCTACCTCTTATCTGAGCTCTCCAGAGACAGCTCAGCGAGAGGCCGCGTCGACACCTGCTGCTTAAGTCTGCAGCTCTGGCACTTCTTCACCGGTGCCAAACAGGCCCAGTGTGTTAATGCTTGTTGCCCCACAACCAGCTGGGGTGACGGTCAAGCTGAACATAAAAATAGTCTTAACTTGGAATTATTAATTGTTAAAAATTGTCTTAGAATTATATGAAACAGAAATGTACCATGACAAGCCACAGGATATGAAAAAATAAAGATGATGTTAATTCATGCAGAATACAAAGGGGGTAAATTGCCATGCAAAAAGAAGCAATAATGTAGTCAAATAATTATTTATTTTACTATTTATTTATTATTTATTACAAATAAACTATGTATTACATAAATAAAGTTTTAATATTGTTTAAAAGATGGATTTATTCCTTGGTCGGGATACAGAGTGATTACTGTATGTAGTCATTTATGGCAGAGAGACAGGTTTTGGGCAGTGAAAGCTCTTGTGGAGGGTGTGGTCTTAAGAGTGACCGGGGTGCAGGAATGGTCTTTTGTCCTGAGTAACAGGTCGGGAGAAGTGATTCAGAATTCTGTAAGAGAAAGGGGAAGGGCCTAACGTTCGACTGACTGGTTAGGGGCAGAGGATAGGGGTGTGCAGCGTGCAGTCTGTAGTCCAAAGTCTGTAAGCCACATTGTGTCACTGCGTGAATGCTGCCTTCCTCACAGTGCTCTTCCAATCACACCGGCCGATGCTGTGAGGTCCAGGATCCGCAGGGCATTCACGGGACGTTCAAATGCTTCATTACTTTTGTGCCCAGTTTTTAGAATGTACAAGAATAACACTTGCGTTTAATTATTTACTGCCCTGAGCTAACACCAGAAAATATGCAACACTGCCAAAAAGGCTGCTGTCCAAATATACAGCGCGGTTAATGTCATTGCCGAGGAAAGCAATCCAAGAATTCTTTATTCGCAAGCAACTAACAGAGCAACGGCATTTGCTACCGAACTGCTTCAACCACTGTGCTCAAAAACTTTAGACAATAAAAAAAAAAAATCCTTAATAATATTCATGCAGATAAAACTCAAAAGTCTATTATGCTAATTTGATTTAATTAGCATAGAGAGAGGTGCAATGCAATAGCAGCGTGACGGTTATCATATCTAAGAGTTTTCTTTTCATCACCAGAAAAGGGAAGCACTGAACCGCATGACGCAACTCAGAATAAATACACAAACCCAATAAATGAAAACACGCGGCGGTTATTAATGGCTGAGCTGTGCGTAATGTCGTTTCCGCGGCTGGCCTCAGAGCTAATCGGTTGATTGACGCGAGCACGCCATAGGGGAGGATCTACGCCTCGATGTTTTCCGCCTGTTTATAGAAGCAAGGTGTGACTGGCATCGCGGATGGTGACGGAGGTGTTAGCAACGCGAGGCGCTTCTTTTTTCGCGGGTGTGTCACCTTTGTGGGTACTTTCAGGATCCCCTTTCGAAGGGTTGTCTTCTTCTGCCGTTCGCTGGGGGTAGACCGCACCAGTTGCCGGGGTAGTTCCCGCTGTTTCTGACTGGCTCATGTCAAATTTAGCAGTTCAAAGCTCGATCCACAGGTGAACCCCCTTTACAGGGGGTAGAAACAGCTTGCATCTATCACCAAGAAGTGCTGGTCCCCACCCCCCGCCAAGACCTGGAATCCATTAGATGCAAACATGTATTGCAATGAACCTATTCTGCGAGCCCTTTCTAAGGTCGACAACCCACTCCAATTTAATATTTAATACCCTCCGTACACAGAGGGATATTAGCATATTCATTATTATGGTCGACTGGAACTCATAATCACGTTATTTTTATCTCGTCTCTTCTCAAACAAACTTGTGGCACAAAGCTTCAGCAGTTGCGGTTTCCTAGGTCATGCCCTGCTTTAATGCTGAATCCCAGGGTGACGTGCAGATCTGTCTCTTCCATCAAGACGGGGAGCAGTCACGGTCAGAGCTAACTCCAACAAGGAGCGCGGGCCTGCTGGGTAGCTCAACGTGTTAAGGCACAGTTCTTGTGCGTCGATGCGCACCACTCACAGTCAGGTATTGAATCTGGACCATGCTGCGGCTACGCCTAAGCACGGTCCGGAAAAACCACACACAATTAGCTGCAGAGTCACCTGGGGAGGGCGGGTTTCCGCAAGCCTGGATGATGATGTCTCATCTGGACTCTACTGACCCCTGCTGGTCGATTGGGCGCTCGCGGTTTGCCTGCCGAGCCGATGTGTCTTCCTCAGATTCGGGTCTGTGCGAACCCAACTTGTCGACCGTGGAGTGAACAGAAGTGTCGGTGACACTGTCATGCGTCGAAGTAGAGAACGCACTCGTTTGGAATGAGAAGACCCTTCGGCTGAGTCTCCCCCTCGCTCAGAGGGCCGAACACCGTGTACAAAAACCTGAGCAGTCCTTTGCGAATGGCACTCTTTCTTGTTTACGACTCTATTGCCACAACAGAAATCCATCCGCCTTTCCAATTTAGGAGAGAGGCATATTTCAGGCCCTGAGCGGGGTCCTTTTTGACCTGTGCATGAAGCAGACCAAGAGCCTGTCTCTGGGGACTCTGGGGCCCCCTGCCAGGCACTGATAAAATGGGGGAAGAATATATGGCTTCATTAGCCCATCCTGGCAGGTGGAGCAACACAAACACACGCGCCCGCACAAACACACATGGTTGCACACACACACACACACATAAACATAAAGGAGAAATGATGAAACTGTGCCCGAACCTTGCTCACAGAGATGCTGTAAATCACACTCAGTCACCCCCCACCCCCAACCCCCCAACCCCTTCACTATCACCAATCGATATGCTTCAAGACCAGATACGGAACCATCTTCATTTCAAAGGACCGGCACACCAACACAAAAAAGGTCTTTTATTCCATAAGTACTTGAATAGCTCCCCAGGGAGGGGAAGCTACCATCAGGATCCTCTCTCTCTTCCTCTCCCCTCTCTCTCTCTCTCTCTCCTTCTAATCCTATTCCCTGTCAGTCCTTTCTCTCTTTTCTCACCCCTCCCCCTTTCTCTCTCTTCTTGTGTGAAGGTAGTGAAAATAACATATGTAAATTTTGGTGGCATCCAACTGTAAGAGCCCTTCCTAGAGGAAGCTGTTACTGGAGTGAGTGCGAGGCAGGGTTTGTAACCCATACGGAACATAAACAAGGCGACTAGCTGTGGGAAGATTAATTTTTGCGGCCAGAAAAAAATCAAAATGCTCAAGAGTTCAAGCACGCTAGCAGATATTTCAGGCAAAGCCAATTTTCCTCTAAAACCTCACGGAGAGCCTGAGAATGAAAAGATGAGAACCTGCACATTTTTTTTCTGTCTTCTTTATTTAGAAGTGGTTCCATGTAGCACACACAGATCAAAGAGCACACATAGCGTACAATGCCACACTTTCTTCGAAGAAAAGACAAGCATTTCGATGCCATGCATTTGTGTACATCCCTAGAGAGACTTAAGCATTTATATAGAACATGAATTCATTTACACAGACACTGAAGTCACGTGAGAGGCTCCTGCCTGGTCTTGAAAGCGAATTCCAAACATTAGTCTTGCTGACAGCACTGCGGTGCCTTCATTGCAAAGTCAGTTAAGCAGTGTGGGCCACCTCTCGCGGCTTAGCCAACCAACCCGTAAACCTCCGCCGTCGCCTCGGTTCCACAAATGAAAAAGTAGCACCTGACAGCCATTATAAAGCTTCCCCACACCTGACTGTGATGACAGGGCCTTGATTGCCGGCTATCTGCCGTGCAGAAGGGAAGCTGCAGCTAGCTTCACAGCAGCCAAAGCCCATTAGGGCTTATTTTCTATAAGTGCTCTTGTCATTCTCCTTTTCTCCGACTGCTACTTTCTCCATCACTCCGTTTCCCGTTTTAAGCCTTTAACACGTCGACGGGAGGTAGCTAGGGCTCGAGACGAGCAGCCAGCCTTGCGGCCGCTGCGGTTTCGGAAACAAACAAAGCGCCCGCTCGGGGAGAGGGTCGGGGTAACCGAGAGAACCGAGAACCGCAGTAATGTGGTGTCACGGCACGTTCTAATCACGTCGGGTCTTGTCGCGACCGCCGTCTCTCCTTAACTTCAGAAAACAAACACGCAAGCGTGCATGCACACACACACACACACACACACACACACACACACACACACACAAGCCAAGGCCAGCTGTTCTCACCTGCACCCCCGCCCCCATTAACGCCTGATCCTAACAGAGCGAAGGAACGTGTGGCATTTTGACTTAATGGGGGCGCCGCCGCCGGTCCCCAGGTCACAGATTTCACGTCGATCTTCTCCCCGGAACGGAGGGGACGGAGGAAAACTCGGGATTCTCCACGCCTCCGCCCCAGGTGACGGCCCACGGATGAGGGGAGACGCGGGACACCTGGTACGGTGTCTCTCCGCATAAATCTCACGGTAATGAAAACGACCGCAACGCGGGTGCCGAGACCAGCCCCGCCCCTCCCTCGGGCACGGAGACGCGCGTCTCAGCGGCTGAAGTCCTCACGAGCCATACGGTCTAAAACTCAGGGAAAAGCCCAACAAAAAAAGCCCTCGTTTTAACCGGGTAGCATCAGGGAAAAGATGCTACCCGGTTAAAACGAGGACGCGAAAGCGTCAGGGCTCACGCAAGCGACGGCTCCACGCCTTTTACACGCGGCCCCGCGGCTCGCGGCCCAAGTGGCGAACGCTCGCGGGAAAAAGCTCGGCGCGCTCACAGCGAACGCGCTTCGCTAACCTTCCGAAAGCCGGCAGAGCCGCCGCGCGATGACTCGAGGCGCGAGAGCTGAAAAGTCATCCCACACAAGCTATCTGCAGTGGAAATGCATTCGTCTGAGCCCGGGAGAATCAGCGCTAACGCATTCATCCAATCAAAAACGCTGTTTTCGCCACGCTGCTTCATCAGGGCGATATCCAAACCTGGTCACCAGAGAGAGGTCGGTGTTCTGCCTGGGGTTCAACCCAAGGTCTGCTCAGCACGAGGTTAGCCATGCTGAGAAGTTTTCTAGGAAGCAAATCCTTATAGAAATGAAATATATTGCATGGCTGCCATTTTCTGATATTACAGAATTTGGTTCATGTGGTGCTCTGAAATACATTTCACTCAACATTTTCTAGTTTTAGTTTTGTTGAATCTCTAAGTGAAAAAAGTTAGGACAACCTCGGCGTTGTACAAACGTAAACATTAAATATTTCTGAATATTTTAATGCACACTTTTATCATCGCACTAATTATTTAACTGGTTGAAAAAAATAGTCATGTGATAAGGAAGGCGCGAAGTGCATAAGGTGGTAGAGTGGCAGAAGGGTAATTACACATGCGTGTATGCCAACCCACTTCAGGCTAAGATATGGGCTCTCGTGTGTGGGAGAGACTCCTTACTCGTCACATGGCTATAATAAGATCTCCAATCTGTTTCATTCTCATAATTAATATTCAAATGTCAAGTAGGCCTACATCTAAAAAAGAAATCATACCTCAGCGAACATTGAAAATTACCACCATGATGGTATATTTAGTATGTTGAAGTGGGTATCTGTTTGGAACAGAATATTCTAGAGTGCATTGTATGTAACTGCATTTGTCGTTACCATAAATATAAAGGACTGCTGCACATAAAAGTCACATACTTATCAGTAATACCCAAAACATGTTAAAAACTTTAATAAATACACAGCCATGAGTTCAGTTATCCTACAACTGTTGTTAAAGCTTATTTTCTTTGTTCTCATATTAATTGAAAATTACAAATGATACAAAGGTTTTCATGTTATCTCTTTACACAGCTAAATGTATGCAGAAACCATTCAGGTTAATTAAGGCATACTAAAGGGTACAACAAGTTACCCCACCTAAAATCTGAACCCAGTTCATTCTGGTCAAAAGCCCAAAATCCTTAACCACAAACTCATCACCATCATCCACAATATAAATAGGTGTGCTCTACAGAGTCTGTAGAATGAACTTAATGTACCACGACATCATCTAATGACTGACTGTGCAACGTTGCATTCCTCGACAATTGCATGAATTATGTAAATGACCCAATATTGCGATTAGCAGTAGACTGTGATTGGGTGATAGGCTACAATGGCGTCTGAACATTCCACGCAACTGATAGACTAGATGACGTACAACATTCAAAACTGTTACAGTGGTAAGTTTACATCTGTTCCTATATTTCACACATCTTCATCAACAACAACAACAACAACAACAACAACAAAAAAAGCGAAGACGTTGTGCATTTTTGTTTTGATTCTTAAATCTCATTTTGAGGTCTTTACACATAAACACTAAATTAAAAAAAAGAAATGATTCAGCAAGAATGAATCACTGTTGTCTCAAAGAAAAAGAAACATTATAAAAAGCAGCTGGCTAATCAGCGCTACACACCACAGCAAAGCCCCAGGGTGAAATAAGCACTTTTATTACCTGAAATTCAATCCCATAGTTCTCCCGGCAGAAGTCCCGTAGTTTCGGATACACGTGTTCCTTCAGAGCGTTCCTCTCCGCCTCTGTGTCTACAGTAAAAAACAGGAAGGAAGTCACATCTGTCATAACCAGAACGTACCTGGAGTAACAGCACCTCCATTACGAGCCATTCAGGCAAACGCCACAGTGGCTCATGTAAGCATAAGTCACTTGTTATTATTGATGAGCACGCTAATTACAACCTAGGTTAAGGAATACTGGGTCTTCCTTATATTTCCCAGAACAGAAACAAACACACACACACACACACGCATACACGCACGCACACACATACGTATGTGCGCACACATACACAGACACGCATACATGTAAACATGGACATATAAAGAAACACTTGCACACACACGTGGACACAGACACACATGCATGTGCACACACACACACACACGCACACGCAGACATGCACGTGTGTAAATATGGACACATAAAGAAACACATGCACACAAACACCACACGTACTCACACACAGACAGACACACACACACGAAACTACCTAAACTGCAGCATCGCATTAACTTTAAAACCGCAGGCAAATGATTAAATACCGCAGAAACGTCATGGCAACACTCCAACAAACAAGGAACACCGCAGGCCATGCTTAAGTTTGGAAAGAAGGGTCACAAAGTATAATTGTGAGAGTAAGTACAGATGAGGGAGCACGTTATTGTGTAATCAAAGATTTAAGAAAGCACACAGGCCTTTTTCTCCTATGCTCACTTCGGTGCTTTGTGGCTGCTGCTTTCAAGCTTTCTAAAATGTCCTCAGACCGGCGTATTTAGCCCGCTGTAGCAACCGGCTGCTGATTTACAGTGAGATATGTGAAATACGGCTCCCCGACAGGCCGTTGCGCCCATAAAACAAGGAAAGCCATTGATGTTGTCCCAGGAAAACACATAGGAAACGGAGAGCTCAGCGGAGCATGAAATCATTTTCAATACAGTGTCCTGAATGAACACATACAGTACCACAGCAGCACCTATCAATGATAGGGTTCAGCCCAACTGCAACTAAAATGACTGTTATTTATACCACGTACAGTACAAGAGTGGCCTTGTGGTATAATGATTATGAAACTGTGTTCTTAATTCAGAGATTGTGGGTTTGATTTCCTGGTAATAGCATTGCAGTATACTACATTTCTGTAAGGGTGGGAAGAGTTCAGTCTTTGAAACCTCTGTACTTTCAGTAATGTATTTATGAAAATAATTTCTTTTTAATTACTGCACATCTTCACAAGTTTTCTGTTTATATAAAATAATGAGAAATTGTGTTCCATAAACATGCAATATCACATAAATCAGCAAGGGAAAAGTATCTCAGGGCTCAATTAAATTATTGCGCTTAGATAGACTTAAATTATCACTGTGCTTAGATAGAATGAGTCCTTCTGTCTGTCTCACTGGGTTGAGCTGATGGCATGTCTGATTTGGCCAAGGCAGCTGAGGGTTAATCGCCATGGTTTCGCCTCACGATACCACAAACCAAGACGCACACCCACGGTGACTTTGCGAGCACCGCAATTCACATTCGCGACGCTCTCCCTTCCCTCCCGCATCCCAAACTGCTGGCGTGCGCGGCGTTTCACGGCGGCGAATGAGCCAGGTCGACAGCGAGGCCGCAGCGGGGAGGAATCCCGCAGCCGCCCGGCTACGCCGCCTCGGGAAAGAGGCGAGCGGGATTCGGCTCGGCCGGGCTGAGGGCCCCACGCGTGAGCAGTGGCATAAGCGCAAGCGCGGCGGTTCCTAAGGCCCGTACCGAATGCGTCAGGCACTTATCCCACTAGCCCTGCGCAATTAGCTCTGTGCAAATGTGTGGGAGATGCTGAGAGACTTAAAAACAAATGAGCCGTGGAGGGAAGGATCGCTGGCTTGGATGTGCATGAGCTCTGACTGGGGGGTCGAGGGTTAAGAGCTATTTTTTTAATTGGTCCTACATTTTTTTTTTCCTCTGTAAAGATGCCTCTGCGATTGCCTTGGGGTTCTACTTTCAGCTTTTGTCAGGTTATACACAACCCTGCTCTTTCTTCGACTGCGGTTTAATAAACAGCTTTAAAAACCAGAAATCAGTTGCACTCTCTTTCTCCCTCTCGTCTTCCCTCCCTCGCTCAATGCCTCGCTTCCTCTCTCCACATCTTACCTCCTTTCGGCCCCTCTCTCTCAATAACCCCAGCCTCTCTCTCTCTCCCCTACCGTGTTTCCGAAGGTTACCATAATGGGAAAGGACAACCTCCCCCAATTACTCACACTAGGAAGGAGGGTGGTGGGTTAAGTGTACGGACAGTTAAAAATGGATCCTGCCTGGAGGTCCTTCCTCCTGAGGAAAAGGGTCTACAGAGTGTGTCCCTGGCCTCTGACTGGCCCCAGGACAAATTCCCGCTCCCCACCTCTCCCTCGGATGTCAGTGAGCCGTAAAAAAGCGCAAGAAAGTCCGGCCGCCATCTGCGCGCGCAGTCCCCGATGTTCCGTAGGGCAGCCCCAACCATGTCTCATCTCGCCACGTCCTGCTGGGCTTTGCCGGCTGTGTTCCTTCTGCTGTATGGCCTTAATTTAATGCCCTTCCTGCTCTAACTGCTAGTGCACAGCCCACTGCAGCATCCTGGGACTTGTAGTCTTGAATCACATATGCTCAAACTACCACCCCCCTGCCCTCCCATGTTCAAATTGCAGCACGATCTACAGCTGGTCTTGGAAGATCGTGTCCGACAGGATAATACGTGCTGCCGTAATCATTAATGTGGCAGTGGGAAATGCAGGCTTGCATCTACACCAGTCTCCCATGATCAGAAATAAGACCAGGTTCTCAGAATGTTCCAGAGTGGCTGTGCCTTTATAGGGCCCAGGGTTCCATAAACATCAGTAGGCAGGACAGAGTGAGATGCACACCGACACAATGCAGAGAAAGCTGGTAACACCCCAGAGAGAAGCTCACCAACACCATGCAGAGAATTCCGATAACAAGCCACACAGAAATTCTCTCGCAAACTGCACAGAGAAAGTCTGATCACCACAAGCTGAAAGCTGACAACAAGCCAGCGAGAAAGCTTCCCAATATGCCACACAGAGAAAGCCTCTAATGAGCAGCAGAGAAACTCGCTAACACCACACAAAAAGAAAAAAGAAAAAAGAAATGCTTGAGAAAGTTGCCCACACAACATCAAGAGAACTTCTTGGCAGTTTAGGTAAGTAAGGGTTCAGGAATTGGCCTTCTATTTTCAAGGTTGCTGGTTCAATTCCCAGGTGGAACAACTGCTGTTGTGCCCTTGAGTTACTTAACCTGAATTGGCTCAGTATATATCCAGTTGTATAACTGCATACACAGTAAAATGTCCAGTATTAGTTACACTCTAACAAATCATGCTTGGTCCCCATTGGGATCAAATGTTATCTGGGAGAGTTGAATTAACACTGTTAGAGTTGACTTAAAACTGGACACTTACTGTGTACTATGTAAAAATATTAAAGCTTTTAAATCACTTTGGATAAGAGCATCTGATAAATGACTGTACATAATTGCCAACATGACACCCAGGAAGTGTTTAGCACAACACAGGGAGAATCTCTTAGCACACTTTGTACTAAAACTGATAACAAGCCAGTGAGAAAGATTCCTAACACACTACAAATAGAAAGTCTGAACCATGTACTGGGAATGTACTGTCACATCCAACAGGGATCAGAGAGAAAGTATCAAAAAAGCCATCAATAAAGTCACTAAAAAGCTGGAGAGAATGTTGCTAACACAACACACAGCATTAATGTGGTTCAGACTCTCCACAGGACCCAAACACACAGGAGAAGCTTGTGAGTTTGTGAGAAGATATATTGCAGTCTTGAAACAATCTCTAACATTACATTACTTTGAGGCAGTCAGCAGATGCTCGTATCCAGAGCGACTTACATTTTTACATACAATCCATTTAAAAAGATGCATTTTCCACTGAAGTGATTCAGGTGGAGTACATAGCTCATGGGAACAATGACAGCACCCCGGCAATGAGTTGAACCCACAGCCTCTAAATCACAAGCACGGTTTTATTGACCATTTCAACTCTTGTGCAGGGGTAACCAACCATGTTCCTGGACATCCACCATCCTGATTTTCACCCCAGCCCTAGCAAAGCACACCTCATTCAACAGCTAGAGATCTCGTAGAGCTGATAATTAGTAGAATCAGATGTGCCAAATTAGGGTTGAAATGAAAACCAACAAGACTGTAGATCTCTGTGTACTGGGTTGGTTACCACCGCTCTAGAGGAAGTAGGAAGCAGGTGTTGGCCCTCTGTTATCTGCAGCAGCCAGGTCTCAGAGGGTGCCTGTAGGAGAACAGAAGGCGTGACCACCCTCACAGTAGAAAAGAGAAACCCCGTCGGACTCAAACACTTCTACCCAAAACAAATCAATTAAATCACGGCTAGCAGCAAAACCCTAGACTCCCCGCCCCCCCCGTTCCCGTCTCCCCTACCCTGCCCACCGCTCTCCCCCAGAGACCCATCCTGGCCGGGCCATTGTCTTCAGTTTTATGGATTTCATGGTTAAATGTCCGACGTGACTGATGATTATGACCCAAAATCCAGCGGAGGCAAAAGGGAGGTACATTTCACCGCAGACCGCCTGGCTGAGAATCTCCTCGCTGCCCTAATCAAAAATCCATTTATGCTTCCGCACTCAAAAAAACACACACCTGATGCATTTAGAAAAGTCAGTTTTATGAAGGGCCTATGTTCATTTTTGATTTCGTTTTTTTGTCCGTTCGTTTATTAATTTATTTATTCCACGTTAACTCCTGATGGGCCTGTGATCGAATGAGAACGGGCCCAAACGCTTTCAGTACAAAGCCAGCTGAAGCCTGGGGCAGTCTTGGTGCATTACTGGGCGGTGGCAGATGAGGTCAGTTACCACACACCCCTTACTGTAATGGGCTCTCTGGTCCTTTCGAAGGCACGATAAAGACAGAGCCCTCTGTCAGTGTGGTTTGTCTTCATTACCCTGCACACGCGTCCAATCTGCAGAGGCCAATATGCATGCCAGGCTGGGATGCAGCCCAGAAGAGAATAACAGCCTACACGGTAGCAACAGATATGCCAAATGATAATTCACCCTTTCCTTTTTTGTGTGCCAGTTGAATACGCAGCAACTGACAGGAGATAGGTTCTAACTGACAGAGAAACCGGCCGTGGCTACTCCGTAATGGTGGCATGTCGAATACAATCACGCTCGGAGGCTAGAAATTAAAACAGTCTGAATTCAGCATGTGTCAAGCCAACTTAAGAATGCAATGTCTTATACCAGCTCCCCCCCCCCCCCCGATCCAGCAGTGGCAAGTGTGCTTTCAATTCATACCTCCTCGTTAATGTTGCACAAATTTGTCATATATTAATTTTTAATCACATTTAATTTCACCAGTTTATTTTCACTGCACAACTGACTCTTTCCCTCATTACTGTACAACAGCCAATAAAAACAAGAGAATAAAAACTAAGTGTGGTGAAATATACATCACAATGCTCGTCCCTTGGTCCATTCGTCGAGTGTTTTAGGGCATCACCCCAGGAAAAAAATGATGTGAAAAAAAGACCATGATGAACAGCTTTGACCAAAAGTACGGTATATGAACTATGCCCCCTAGTGCTCACATATACACAGTATTGCAATAGCTTGCAATTGGGCTTGGTACTTTTAAACACATGGAAAGTCTAGGAGATTACACACTCTCCGCTGAATACCTCTAAATTCACTGAAACAGAGAGACCAGAGGTTGTCAATTTTATTGCTCTAATAACGCTACACTTTCCTGTGAGTGAAAACTAGATGGGAAAAAAACTCTGGAGACATTATTCCATCTATCCAATCGCATGCAGAGGGATTTCATAAGACCTCAGAAATGCACCCAGTTTGAAGAGCAGAGCATAACACCAAAGTCACGCAACCAGGAAAATAATCTAGATGGAGAAGCTAAACACAGCACATGCCATTTGAAAAATGCAGGCTTATGTATGATGTCACAGTTACTGAGGCATGGGCTTATATGATGTCACGACGAATGAGGAGACATGAGAATAAGTTGCCTCCTCATGGAGTCATCCATGTAGGATTGCTGATAGGACCAGTTTTCACTTTTAGCTAATAAAGAATAAGGTTAGCATGTGGGCAGTCTCAAATAAAATTTACCAAACCCCTTTACAAATCATACCCAGAAGTTACATGTGTGTTGCTGCTTGTTCACATGTGATTGCCTATACAGGGGGCAGACTCACTTTATAGGAGTGAATCAACCGTACACAAAAGAAATATCAACAGCCTGCCATTTCAATGATGGACTACAGTAAATAAGTGGATTTTTTTTCTTCTTGCAAATTTGTACTAAAAGATTGTTTACTGAAACTAGCAACTTTTTTTTAAAAATTGGACCATTACCTGGTCGTTTTTTAAAGAGCTGAGATAATTTATCTTGTTTACCTAATTGGCGTGAAGCACTCTCTCTCTCGCTCCCTCCCTCCATCCCTTTCGCTTCACATCACTTCATTCCCAGTTTAGAAAGCCTATTTTTAAAGGCATCCCAAGGCTGGGGTACTTCCCTGTGTGGATGTGTTTAATGACCTGAAGCACGACGGGTGACATTTGAAAAAAGTCAGTTTAAAACACAACCGTCTCATTACATCCTGTAGAGCTGATGAGTCTACAGCGGATGCATCGGTTCCACTCATATAATTAAGGTGAAATTGAACTGAACTGAGGTTTAAGACCCAAATCCTAAATTTGTTTTAGATATGGCGTGCGAGAGCGTCCACACGAACAAGAAAGCTTTGTCCCATCCCATTGACCGTTTTGAAATATTAAGTAACATAGAAAAACAATTTCGTCAAGCCAAAATTCCTTACAAGGAACTAACTCCATTGAAGACGGAAAAAAGTCCTACGGATGCTACAACACATCTCTATTCCCGTTCTGGATAAATGGACTTTACACGCGCTACTGTTTCGCCAAGTAATTTAATTTAGCCACGCCATTAAGTGATTGCTTTGCAGACCACCATTCCGGTGTATCTAGCAGTACACCTAATTGCCTCAGTTTCTGGAATGCCGGTAGCGCTACTTGTTCAACATCCTGAGTCCTGCCCATGACACTGCATAGCTCAAGCCTTTTCTGTCTGCTGGATGTTGTACAGTGTTGAGAAAAGACTGACTGATGAAAATGAACATTGTGCAACGAGACTGTCGTGAATTCTAAGATCACGCTGCACGTTAGTTCGCGCACCGATAATTCCCATAACGACCTAAACATTTTAAACGACACAGAATTGCTGCATTGCTCGCGTTAACAGGTGTTGCGGAATCTGTAACTGAAACTTGTTTAAAAAGGTGTTACCAATGTGTAGGCTACTTTACTGCGATTGACGCGCGGGTCCGGAAGTTCTGGCATTCTAGCATAGTTCAAATAGTGTTCTCTGCATCGGTTGCAGTGCTTGTTTGTCATATAATATGGTCTTACCGTCGGGGTTGGCGCTGATGAACACCCGGACGCTTCTGCCAGTGGGTACGTGGTACGGGGGGAGCGCGAGGACGTTTCCACTGAGGGCCGCCCTGCGGAGCGCAGATTCCCGGGGACAAGGCAGCCTGTTACCCACTCCGGACGGCCACATGGGCGGTGATTTCCAGCGCAGCTACAGACACAAACGTCCGCGGTTATTTATTTGCTTTCTAACATACAGGCCAATAAACACGGGCGCGCGCACACACACACACGCGGGCATCAAGTTAAGATAAGTGATCTGACAACTACAGATGCAAAAAAAAAAAAAAAAGCCAAGCGCAATACTGGCACTGCAGGAGCGTTTGTTTTCAGTCGTTGCTGTTCTTCGCGGTATCTCTGAACAGTATTTTCGTGCGATAAATATATATATTTAAAAGAATCTGGCATTTAAAAAGTTATTGCGAATCTTAAC
This sequence comes from Anguilla rostrata, assembly GCF_018555375.3. Taxonomy (NCBI): domain Eukaryota; kingdom Metazoa; phylum Chordata; class Actinopteri; order Anguilliformes; family Anguillidae; genus Anguilla; species Anguilla rostrata. The sequence continues at coordinate 24,442,096 of NC_057939.1, read as the reverse complement.
TAATAATAATAATACGGATAATAGGTGCACAATTTACTGCCATAAATCCCACCCAGGATGTACAGATGCCTGTAGGGCGCACGAGAAAACAATGGGTTAATTTAAGAACATTGCAGCTTGGAATGTTTCCGTTTCGTCGTTTTCTGTATTCGATATATCCTGACACGTCTGGAGACGACGGAACACACATGAGAAAAGACGAAGCGAAAACAAAGTCAAATATTCTTCTACCGTTCGCTTCAAACTCCCTTCCCCTTCAACACGCATTTCAACACACTGGCTGCGAGCAAGAGTATGCCATTTACACTTAAATAAGACACTTCTTCAATGCTCACATTTATCCTCTTCATTTAGTGCTTTCGGGGAAAAATCCGGATAAGAATCCAAAGGAAAAAATAATAAAATAAACGCCCATCAGAGCGCCGAACAAGAATTAGCCTCGAGAGATTAAAGCAGAAAATGTCTTGCGAACGGCGGAAGCCAGCATCTCCGGCTGCGCGAGCGCTGGAGTGGGGACTCCGAATGTTCTCCTTGTGGTTGAAATAGCGGTCTGGCAGACAAGCGGGGTAATGAAAATTGCAATGAACCGTTCAATGAGTGACGCTCCGCTCATTCGGCTGTTATCGACGGAGGGTCCTCTATTCCACATCGCAAGTTGCCTCTTATTGCAGTGGGAATCCAAGATGGGAGCGTTTTGGAGGAGGAGGGGCTGAATTCATTATCTTATCAATAAATGCACGTCTTATGCAGCACTGTGTTATACTAAGTGCTCAGACTTTAAGTGCATTGGATTTATACTAAAAGTAATTGATTATATTGGTCTACTGTTATGGGATGCAGAACGTTTTTTTTCCCTCGAAAGTTTGATATTGCGATAAAATGCGAGATGCTTAATTACAGTAAAATAAAATAAGACACATATCAACAGGATTGCATCCAGTAGCAGGTTTACAAATAAGTGGGTGGAAATTATGGAAAATAAAACAATAAAATTGCGTAAATACAGCCTAAGGCTAATAGGCGACACTATTTCATTGACCCGTAAGCACAGCCAGCGTTAAGCAAAAGTCGAGACATAAAATATATTGTTTAACAGTCACACATGTTATTCAAATTTTATGAGTTCATAAAGGACTAATTAAATAGCTATTGATAAAATAGTAGATATTTTCCAACTTACGGATGTGACGATGAGGTGGCAGTTGGGCTTTTAGCGCCGTGCCATCAGCGCGCAAAGTATAAATGCTCTAGGCTGCAGATGCTGGCGCATGTGAACCCAGCGTGTACTCAGCGTGTTAGCGGAAGCGGCCATTGAGATTATGTGTGCCTCCAACGGGGGGGGGGGGGGCTAACCTTTATTTTCACTCTGCGGTGAAATTCGTAATCCCTCTGCATATGAATCATACATAAACCTCCGCGCGCTTGGTTAATGGGTTGGGTATTATTTTGCCAGGAGACCCCCCACCACGTGACGCAGGCGCGGTGTTGGAACGCAGCAGTTATGTCTCCTGTCAAATTGGCTGAGCCTGAGCTCACTACAGACTACTGTTCAGTATGTGGTCCTCCCAAACATGTAAACATACTGTGGCAAAAGGTGAAAAAAAGTACAGATTAATATTACAGTTACTCAGGCATTTGTGTACACCCACACCTTCGCACGCACGCACGGCTGCACGCGTACACATTACAGGCATTTGGCAGATGCTCTTATCCAATACACATACACACGCACACCACTTATCACTTTAGTGTCTCTCCGTAGGAACATAGGCTTGGCACGCGGTGGGTATTACGTGCATCATTACATGTGCGGCGATGCATACGCAATTGGTTTATAACTCTTTGGAGAACAAGGCAAAGAGCCTTCACATGCTGATCGGAGGTCACTGGCTCAAACTTAGGTGCTCTCTTTTCATCCAGACCCTATAAAAAGGTTGTGCAATATTTTCCCGTTTGCTGCAAACCAACAGCTCAGGAGGATCACAAAAATGAAAGTAAATAATTAAATAAATGGCAGCCTGCTGACACTCTGACCTCCCCTTTCAGAAGAACAAACAGGGCTGCTCTATTGAAAGAGTAAAGCCATAGATCAATATTTCCACCAAAAAGAATAAAATATATCTATAAAAAGCAATAAAGGAAGCATGTATGCTGGTTCATGAAAGATGAAGCACTTACCAGCATATTATTGACTGTGTTGATCAAAAGACTGTTGCTCTAACCTCCTCTGACCTGGCAGTTCATTTTCTCCACATGTAGGGGACATGAGTCTCTGCTCTTAATCTCAGAAATCATATATTCCACAATGCTGAACCCTATGCTACAAGGGACATTCAATAAAATATATTTTCGCTGCAGTGTGTTTTGGTCATCCAAGATATATGTATCATTTCAAAACATTTAAATGCTTAATTTATTTTTTTTCCTGTGGGGACTCAGGAGGGCTATAGTCAGTTCCGGGGAGCACAACAATGATCCTGGAGGGCTGGTATGTAACCTGGTCTTTTGTTCCAGCCAGTGTAGCTTTTGAAACAGCTTTACATTCCAATAATTATTCATACTTCAGTATACCATAGTAAAATAAACAAGTAAATAAGACAGAGAAATAAAGATGGCTTTTAACAAAAATGTATCTGTAGCCCCCATTGCTGGCTTCATATAACCAAGGCTTGGCTTCCTCAGTCAGCTCCATATCAGGCAGCTTTTTGATACCCATTGTTAAATTGCATTTCATTCCTATTTCCTGGGGTGGTGGGGCCCAATGTGAGATCATTTCATTGGTCTCAAAATCCTCGGTGGAACCCCTGATTACCACATCCACTATGTAGCATCTATCTGGGATAGCTAAGGCTATTTTTCATCTGACTCCCCATGCAACCGTAGATCTGATGGCCGTTTAGCTGACCTATTAAATGGGAGAGATCATTTGATAGCGAGATTAAGAGAGCCATACTGGGAATTTCTTCTTTTTTAGTACAATACGTGCCACAGGATCTTTGTTGAGCCCAGCAGACTGGTAATTTGTCATATCGTCTCATCTGTAAGACTGAGCGGTGGTGATGTGATGAAGCCTCAAAACTAGTTTACTCTAACCAGGGTAGGGGGTCAGTTTCATTTCAGTCCAGTCAGCTCAATAAACAACACAAAATTCAATGAATTAACTTTACAGAAATCACCATAGAGCATTTTTAAAATTCATGAAGAATTTCAATAAAAGTAGAACTGACTGAAACTGAAATGGCTGAACTGACCTCAAACCTCACTCAAACAAACATTGTGTCCAGACGAATTTATGGCAATCTCCACTTTTGAAAAATTGTTTGATTAGGAACTCCAAAACCATTATCCGCAATGTCCATTTCATTGCTTTACTATTAATTTCTTTTGATGCAGGGATGAGTGTGTTATTTGCAAGAATGAGGGTCATTTAGTTTTTTCCTGTGCAAGCCTTTTTTATAGCACGGTGTGTGAATTTGTGTGAATGCTCGCAACCGTGTGCCCTCTTTGCACAGACAGCATTGGATGTGAAAGTAAGGCCCTTCCACAATCAGCAGACCACAGACCTAATCTAGCCATTAGTCATGACAAGCCACTAATCAATGCTCCGACAAAGCTTCTCTCCCCATTCTTCAGCAGAATGGATGGAGTGGACTCATTCCCCCCTCAGTCAGGCTCTGCCGACGGCGTTATGTCACCGCATCAGCTGTAAGCAGTGCCAGACCAGCTTCGCGAAAACCCACGCATTTTCCAAACTAGCGAGGAGGTAAAGCAAGCGAAACTAAGGAATGATCCTCGCCGCCAATCTCAAGTTTTAGCCGAGCATCAAAATCAGCTTACAGATGTAGATAACGGGAGAGAATTCGTAGGAAATGCCCAAAGAGGGAAAAGTGAACACAAGGACAAAAATAGAGTAGAAAAAGCCAGAGCTAGGGATCTGTGCATCCCAATTATGGGTAATTGGTGATGTAAGTGACCTTCCTGAGTATAATTGGTCGTGGCCGTGTGGGGTATGTAAGGAGTAAACCAAGACGGGCTGTCTTGTTATTGGAAAATAATGTACGATGGGGGCGGTGGTGCAGCCGAGGCGAAGAATAAATGCTGCAATTAGTAGAAATTACAGCATTTTTTATACATAGTGCCCCCATTTTAGGACACCATAATGTCTGGGATAAATGGCTTCACAAGTGTTCCTGATAAGTCAGGGATGTTAAATTGCTTCCTTAGTGCAGCTATAAGATAGCTGTCAGTATCTTGTCTTGATTCTAGGCTTTTCATTGCCTTTGGAGTCTGTTATGGGTGTTTGTCAGCATAATGACAGTTGTGCCAATGAAAGTCAAGGAAGCCATTATGAGGCTGAGAAATAAGAAGAAAAAACAAAATCAACTGTTTGGAACATCATTAAGAAGAAAGAGAGCACTGGTCAGCTAAGAAATTACAAAGGGCCCAGTAGGCCAAGAAAGACCTCTACAGTTGATGAAGGAAGAATTCTCATAATATGTATATATCATAATGAAGAAAAACCCCTAGCAGTCTTCCACAGAAGACTTCACAAACAGAACTACAGAGGCTTCACTGCAAGATGAAAACCACTAGTTAGCCAAAAACAGGACAGCCAGGTTACAGATTGCAGAGAAGTACCTAAAGAGCCTGCTGAGTTCTAGAAAAAAGATCTTGTGAACAGATAAACTGCAGAAGAACTGCATCCAAAGCAGTTACCTGGAGGTATGGGTGTTATGGTTTGGGCATATATGGCTGCTATATGTACTGGCTCACTCGTCTTCACTGATGATTTAACTGCTAGTAGCAGCAGCAGAATGAATAGGACGTGTTCAGGGGTTCTTTTTCATTATTGTGAGATTTTTCTTAGCATCAACTGTAGAGGTCTTCCTTAGCCTACCAGGCCCTTTGTGTTTACTGAGCTCACCAGTGCTCCCTTTCTTCTTAATGATGTTCCAAACAGTTGATTTTGGTAAGCTTAAGGTTTAGCTGATGTCTCTGACTGTTTTGTTCCCTACTTCTCAGCCTCATAATGGCTTCCTTGATTTTCAATGGCATTGATGTGAAAAAAACTGATATGGTCAGATGAGTCATCCTTCACCATATTTTCAACAAGTGGGCGAGTGCATGTGTGGCGTACACCAAGAGAATGGTACAGACCTGGATGCTTAACTCCTACAATGAGGGTATCCTGTGGCTCTGTTATGTTGTGAGGGGCATTTTCATGGCATCGTTTGGGTCCAGTTGTCCCCGTAGAGGGAAGGGTCACTGCAAATCATTATAAAGTTATTCCGAGAGATCACCTTTACCTTGTGATGAAACATTTCTATCCTGATGGGAGTGGTCTCTTCCAGGACAACAATGCCCCTGGAAGAGACATTGATGAGTATGAAAATGATGTGAATCATACGACATGGCCTTCGCAGTACCCAGTTGATCTCAACCAGTTAAACACCTATGGGAGATTTTGGACAGAGCTCTCTACCACCACCATCAGTACCAAAGTACCAAAAGGGAATATCTTTTTGAAGCATGGTGTTCCATCCCTCCAGTAGAGTTCCAGAGACTTGTAGAATCAATACCAAGGCACATTGAAGCTGTTCTGGTGGCTCGTGGTGACACAACATCTGACTAAGACACTTGGTGGTTTTTCCTTTAATTTGTCACCAGTCTTTATATATATATTTGGCTCAAAGGCACCATTACCTCCAACAAAGCTTCATATTTCTATCTGTCCCAAAAGGCTTGTGAAGCATACACTATTTGTTTTGTTTCTCATTGAAAACACGGTATTGTTTTGTAAGCATTTTACATGCACATTCATAAAGTATTCATGATTAAACTCTTCATCTTTCTCACATTTCTGTTTTCATGTAACAATCCAGCATGCTGACTCTACATTATTTATGCTGTCAGCTCACCCCACACTTCCTATTCTATTAATAAACTTCTTGTAGTGATTTAGAAATGTTTTCTAAATTTTAGTCGAATGGTAACAGGCTAGATTCATGGGTGCAAGATTCTTAGCAGGCGTTTGATAAGGAAGCTCTCTGAGCAATGGCCTTTCTTCTGTAGGACACTACCACAGAATGAAATAAGTACTGAATCAGCCCCTCATTTGTATTTTCCCCCAATACTCTCCCACAGATACTGCCAATTGTGCATGCATGTTCATATATCTTCTTTAACAACCATCCCCATCTTTATATTTATGAAAAAAATGCAGGACTGCTCAGAGTAGAGTAGTAAAATGTTTTCTTATTACATGGTCCAAGAAAAAAAAACCTGGAAACAAATCCAGTGTGCAGCAAAATGCTCATTGTATTATTGACTCTGATAGAGTACATTTTACACTGACAGAGTACCATTGTCCCCCTTGTGCTCTCATGTAAACTCTTTAAGACGAAGTTAAGCTCTGTTTTAGTTGCAGTAACAAAGATTCAATGTTTTACAGCATCAAAAATAAGCAACTTTGGGTCAAACAGATGCTGAAATTTAAGGCATGTCCTTTGGAATGGTCTTCCTTTTTTGTTTTTGACAGGGTTAGCGTCTCAGAGGAGGGTCCCCCTGCCCCACAGCCACCTTACTCCTTGACCTCTCCAATCTTCAGCTACAGAGGAGGCCCGATATTTTGCCAGGAGTGGCCCCGTCTGGGCGTGGCTCTCAGTCCCACAGGAGCACGCAGGAGCCCGGGGAGGGCCCGACGGCGCTCTGGCAGGGCCTCGCTCTACCGCCGGGGTCCAGTGTCTGGCCAAACGGCGCTCCCGTTCCACGGAAGAGCTAAAACGAGCTGCTTCCAAAACTCGCTCACCTTCCTCCCTGCCTCACCCCCGCCGAGCCCAGCGAGGAAAGATAAGCCGAGAATAGCCTCTTTTGCACTCTTTATTTATAAATTCGATTCATTATGGAAACCGATAGCTTGTGTTTACCGGCAGCTGGCTGTACTTTCCAATGACCTCCTGTAACTGACCTCTGTAATATGCTTACACTGAAAAAATTGAAAATAAATAAAGAGTAAGAAAGAAATCTCAATAGCCCAAAGACCTGACTGGACAATTTAATATACAACTAACGGATACTGTAACTGTGGTCAGGTCTAATTGTGTGGAGATTCATGTTCATGAATATTAGTAACTTTTTTTAGTATAGTATTATTTTCCTTTTCTAGGGATACATTTTCTATTTTTTTTCATTTTTTTTAAGAACACAAGTCATAAGCATGGTAGCTCATCAGAGCCCAGTGATGGCCTTGCCTTTGACCACCTAGTGTCTTGATTTATATAGTGAGATGAGGTTTATGTACAGTATGTTATTACATATGCGCGTGCATTGATTTGTGAAATGATTATACAGAGGTTTTTTGTAGGCAGTATCTGTATCCTGAGACCTAACTTATTTATATCCTGCTGCCTGCTAGCTTTGCCATAATTCTTCTGGAATGTTTCTCATCCGCATTTTCCTGGGGTCACTTTTTCTACCCACTCCTCAAAATTGGCCCCGTTTTGTTTCCTGTTATTACCCTAGCTTCCATAAAACATGCTCCACGTTTTCTGCGTCAGGGTGTTCGCTTAATTGCAAAATTTCACTATGAAAAATGTCCTTAATTTCGGTGATTGGTTGATTTATCGATTGATTGACGAATAAACCAATCCCTGTTCTGTAGCAGTTCAGAAGCGAAGCTTGACTGGGCATGGTCAGGACACAGATGAATTTTCTTCTTAATGAAACAAGACTGCTGCTTGAAGTGAAGTCCGCAGTCATGCAGATCATACATTTCCCAAGGGTATTAAGTATGTATGCTGCAGTGACGCTCTCCCATTGGGTGCTGAGCTCTTCCATCGGCCTCTAAGCCAAGGTGTCATATTGATGTGTTTAAGATGCTCAACCTTTGGGCCAGCACTGCAGACCCGGGCCACATAATTATTGGAAATAATTTAACCTTTTTGACATCCGGTAAAAATCCCTGAAGATTAAAGGCATTTTTAGAAACTTTAGAGGCTTTGATTAGACCCATGGGTTTTAATCAACATTCAGAACAAAATTCTTTATTTCAGGCAATTTTATGTTTTTGACAGTAAAATGTATTGTTGAAAATTATTAGGGGTGTGCAGAAATGTTTTCAAACCTTGCTGTTTCATCTTTGTTCAAATGTTATATTACATTATCACCAGAGTAATATGGCTACGAAATGGCTATCTCCTCTCCTTGAGTGACATGTCGAACGGTGGCGGGCTGGCCTCTCGTTTCGCTCAGATGAAAGCCGAGGGTCGCTTATGTGGTGGCAAGCTCCACGTCTCTGTGAAATGCTTTTGAGTTCAGTGAGGTGGAAGAGATGGGGAAAGCCATTGAAATTGTGGACAGTAAACCTGGGGACTGACCTGACATTTCCACACACGACCCTTGAGAACTGGGTGACATTCAAATGGCAGAGTCTTTGCTCTCAAAAGCCAATTCTGAAATGGAATATCAGATGATTTTGCCTTTGTAACAGGGTTTGATCTCCAAGAACTGAGAAACCTTCGGTGGCACCGTTGAAGATGGAATGTGCTTTTGACAGCCCTTTTATGTATTGTGGGAATGGGATAATTTTGGTGACAAAACAATGTCATAATAAATAAACAATTAAATGGATGACAGCTTGATACTTCCAGTGCATTTAATTAAACAATCAGATTTTTTTGAAACTATGGTTCTTATTTATCTCACACTTTCTGGCAAGTGGCATGCGAGAGATGCAAAAATATGAATGCACCCGCACACACATGCACACACATAAACAAACACACATGCACACACTCACATACACTCACACACATGAACAGACACACACACATACATATAAACAAACAGACACATGCACACACGCAAACATACACACATACACACGCATGCACACACATAAACAAGCAGACACACACGCACACACACATACCTACACATGCACACACACACTCACATATACACATAAATAAGCAGACACATGCACACACATACACACACACAAATACACTCACACATAAATAAACAGACACACACATACACACACAATGGATGTGTGTGTGTGTGGATTCTGCTTTTTACTCTCAGAAATGAATCATTCCTACAAGTACTGGTGATGAATGCTTTTGCTGGAACAGTGAAATAATGGCGAAACGTCAAAGGCTGCTCAGTCATTCATGGCTATTGGCCACAAAAGGGAAGGGAGCACTGCCACCTGTACCACTGATTCACATACCTGTGCAAACCTCATGCCTTATGGGAGACCCATGCACTAAGGGTGTTGCTACTGCTGCTAAAGATTTTGGCATGGATGGATGAGCCCCATAGTCGTGGATCGGATTCGGAACGTGCCACTGCTGTGACTATGGCTGATAGCTCCATAGGGTTGATGCGTAACTGTCGATTGCGTTGCTCACAGTATGAGTGGGTTCAGCCGGTTAGGGGTCCATGCTTCATTACTCTCTGGCGCCCCCCGCTAGTTGATTGAGAGCCTGTGGAAAGCATGTTAAAGACCCATATGAAAGCTCTTCCTTCAACTCAACTCTGTGTTAGCATAGCTGCAGTCAGCGATGTGAAAAGAAGCAGCTGGTGACAACACCAGTTTTAGAGGAGAACCATGATGTACATACTCTTCTGAATCTGCAGTGGGGTTTGTGCATGAATGCAGTTGCAGATAATTGGACATACCAACCTACAGTGGGAATTGATATCACAGCCACTGGGTGCCAAATGTATTTAAAATATTTAATATTGAATAAATAAAGATCTTTGGCATGAGACTGAAGAAAGAAATAACAGCCCATTTCATGACTAGCTCAGTCATCAAAAGCCTACAGAACTTTCTGGTAAATCAAGTTGCGTGCTGTTCTTTGTGAGACTCCCTTCATGATGTCTATGGAAATCATTATAAAATGTACTGAACCATTCAAAACCAATTTGGTGTGTTTGACTATTAAATAAACCAACTTAATGGGTATGGTTCATGATGTCTAGGGGAAAGAAAAAAAATGTAAAAAGAAATTTGGACACATGAGAACCAAAGTGGGAAGGAAATTCATATCTATATTTGCTAATGTCTTTGGGTTTAGTTTCAGCTGTGTTTTCTAAGCCAGTTTCATACAGTAGCAACAGAGTAAAATGTCAAGTGTTAAATCAACTCTTACAGAGTATGTGTGGTCCTGCTCTGGTCCAGAGTTGATTTAAAACTGGACATTTTACTGTGTGCTCCCAAAGACTGCACACACCTGTCCTTCGTTGAATGATTCATCAGTTTGCGTGGTCTCGCAGTGGCGCCATGCGTGGTCTACATCACGTGTGAAGGACTGAGCTCCAGTGATTGTGTCAGTTATCACAATCAGTGTCTGATTATCACACACTCTCACAGATCCTTGATACGTGTACAAGGATTACGCTCTCGCTAGCCATGCTGGTAATTTAATGGCGGTTCCTCCATTGTACTGATCAATGGGGAACTGTGCGCCTTGCTTGAGGAAATAGTGCTTGTGCATTCATTTCTTCTTTTCCTATCAAAAAGCGTGAAGCGTGAACAACCTTCTGTATTCATGTTGCTTGAGTATGAAGGTATTGTCGCAACCTTTCAAATCTCTCGAGATTACAAGTAAAAAATAACAAACCAAGTAACCAATGAAATCATTTTCAGCAGTCCCTATAGAAGAAATAAAGAAAGCTTTATTTTTTAAAAGCAGACCAATGTATTTCCACACCAGTCTTCCCTGCAATGTTTCATTTAAATAAGACCATGCAAATCAGAAAGCCTTGATGAAATGGATCTGAATAAAAAATAACTCAGCACATTAATTGTTTCCTTTTCTTTTTGCCACACAATAACATTAAAGAGGCTATGCGTTTCATTGTATTGAAGCATTTGCTCAAATATTGTATTGATGGCATTAGGTAATTTATTTGTTGTAACCTGCCCAGGTATTATGAATGAAAACAAGCTCATTAGCTATTTAGCATATTTACATTGGTACGGAAATGTTGATTGATGTGCATTGTCCCTATTAAATAAATTAATACATAAATAAATCTACTCTTACAGAGTACATATGGTCATGCTCTGAACTCTGTTAGAGTTGTATTAACAGTGGACATTTTACTGTGTGGGTTCACCTTTATGTTTTGAAAGGGAGAGATGATGATTGGCAGCAGAATGACATAATTTATTTGTTCCTGTATAAAGAAGTCAAGCGACAAATGCTATGTCTTCTCTGTTCCACATGAAATGTGGGAAATCACTGAATTTCTCTTCACACTGAAGAAGATTGTGTCTGTCTTTCTCGAACACCGGGGAAGAGGAACTGTGCCTCTTTAAAACTGGAGAAGAGTAACTCTGTTCTTCTCTAAGACTGGAGAAGAGTAATTGTCATCCTGTGGTGCTGGGCAGGAATAACTCTGTGACCTTCAAACTCTGGAGATGAATAACTTTGCTAAAGTATTCCAGAGGATATAATTATGGGGCTGAGAGCAGTGGGACGCAGCTGTGAGGGGTGAGATGGCAAGCCTTAATGGAGACTGCCGAGGGCCTCCTGACTATCTCAGGTATGGAGGCTGCGAAAATGCGTAATGGCCGGGTGTGTTGAAGAGCCTCCACACCCTCCCAATGTGCTGTGAATCTCACACCATCTGAAGGCTGAAGAGAAAGCCTGGTCCCATCTGACAGCTTCTAACAGGAAATAAAACAATCCCCTCAGAAGAAGACTATAACACTTCGCGCAGCGCCGGTGGAGCTTCACATCCTGTGTAGCTCCCGCATGAAACGTCTTTAGAGATCTACAAAATCTGATAAATCACATGCAGGAAGACCGCTCCATCCCGATCCCCCCTACACGACAGACACATACATGCAGAACTACAGTACATGAACACCCATAAAGCATACATTTACACCACAGCACATACATACATTTACAGTATATCTACACAAACACAGGCTTACAGGAACACACACGTACATGCACACACAAGCACCCACGCAGACGCACACACACAGTCACACACAGTCACACGCAGACACACACACACACACACGCACACATAATATTTTGAGCAATAAGAACAGTTGAGGAACAGGTTTGGTATGTGTGTGTGTCTTTGTGTGTGTGTCTGCGCATGTGTTTTTGTGTGTGTATGTAAAGGTTACCAGTAGTGCATATTAAGCACGCGTTTTGTCTTTTGAATAACCATGTCACAGAACATTTGACCTATCGGCTTATCGTGCACTGGGTGGACCCGAATGGAAGATGGACAGGTTTGCATATGAATGACTGTCCATGATGACCCACCTCACTGCTGGGCACTGGCTCCTGTTTTGAGTCACAGATTGGAGTGAGTCACACTTATTTCCCCCTGGACTCTTGCTCATTATTGTAAATTAAATTGAGGGGCTATCTATACTGAAATAAAAATGAAGAGCCAATTAAAAATGTTTTTCTATTTGCAGTTGGTTAGGCAGTGTACACTTTACCATCCACAGTGGCATTACTTTGGCCATTTTATTCCTGTCCTTTTTGTGTGTTCCCTGGCTTCTTAAGTCAACGTTTGCACACACACATTCGTATACACACATACACTTACTTACACACACACACAAATACTTATATACACATGCGCACACACACACACAGATGGTGCCTGGTCTTCATCCCTGGATCTGTGTGAGAATTTGCACTGGCCAGCTATTTCATCATCCCTTCTGCTGCAATGTCACAGTGAAACAGCATAAGCACTCTGCTTTACAGCCTGGTTAGTCCACTCCATTAGCACACCACCATATGCCTGCAGTGCGCCGGGTAGGCGGAGTCCGCACACCATTTAGAAGCCATCGCGGCCAGCAGACATGTCGGATCCCCTGCTCAGTTTAAGTGGTGAAAGTGGCATGTACATGTACACCTACCTCCCCCCTCCATTTAGAGACATTCTCCTCCCACGCTGCTTGCCATCGCTGCTGTATGAAAAGAAGCGGACCCAGTGATTTACCTGGACTTCCTGTAGGAGGGCCAGGAAGTGATGTCACAGTGAAACAGTGAGAACGCTCTGCTTTGCAGGCCTGCAAATTATCTGTACTTTCCATTGGAGGGTCAGGAAGTGATGTCGCAGTAAAATAGCCAGTGCACTCGGCTTTACAGCCCCGTGAATTACCAGGACATCTGGTAGGAGGGCCAGGAAGTGATGTCACAGTGAAACAGGAAGAGTGCTCTTGTTTACAGCCCAGTGAATTACCTGGACTTTCTGTAGGAGGGCCAGGACGTGATGTCACAGTGAAAAAGCGAGAGTTCTCTGCTTTACAGCCCTGTGAATTACCTGCATATGCTGCAGGAGGGCCAGGAAGTGTACAACAACTCAATTCCCCAAGAACACAGAGATATCAAAGCTAGAGAAGTGTGTATGGCAACTCCCTCACTTGCCTACAGGGACAACTCAAAATGATACATTGCTGTGATTATTAATAATGAATTGTATACCCAGTTATGTGTATGGGAATATAGTAACAACATTTTGCGCCATGTGGAGAGTGCTATGCTCGACGCTCTGATGAAATATTTACGAGTGTGCTTTGCTTCCTGGTCTTGCTGCAGGAGCAACAAAGACAGCTGATGCATCAGGAATTTGACAGAAATGCCACACAGGATCTTTTGTGGATTGAGTTGGAGAGGTAGAATTCCGCTTGTCACGTCACACGAGAAAAGGGGGTAGGAGAGAGAGGGAGTAAAAAAGAATTCCTGTGCAATCTGACATTTCCTTCTGTTTCATTTCTTTTTTTTTTTCTTCCCCCTCTTCAGAAAATGTGGGAGAGTGGTGCTTCCAGTGCTCATCACTTTATCATCCTTGGAAAGAAAGAACAAGGTCATTGCTTTCACTGGTTCTGTGTGTCTGTCCCTCCCAGCCATTTCTGTGTTCTCAGGAGTGCAAAACAACATTATTGTGTTGGATCAAATCTAACAGCTTATATGGAGGCAATAGGGACCATAAGGGCTCTACCAGAGTTGATTTTACACTGAATGCTTCGCTGTGTGGGTAGTGGCGGTGGAGCTGCCGTCCCATTTGCTCCTGACTGTCCGTTTACCACCGCGTGTCATGGTCCCGTTTCCCTCGAGAGCCCAGGGCACATCTTCTGCAGTTTATTATCATTTTCTTGAACATGTATTGATCTTCTCCCCTCCTCCCTTTTGTACTGAAGCATTTTGGCCATTCTGAAAACAGCCGGCACTGCGGCCGATTGGTAGATAGTCAACGGGCTAATGGATTTCTTCATCGTTGCAAAGTGCCTCGGGGGGCCGGCCTCTGGAAGGCTCCTGTCAGTCACAGGTCAATGGACTGTGATTGGAGGGCTTCTCTGGTGAGGCCCCACTATGGCGTGGTGTATGACGGTTCTTTGGCTTGTCTCCATGGGGGAACCCTCTATGGTAGGTGTGAAAAGTGTGAAAGTCCCCAGACCCATGCACTAGATAAGGTTTCTCTATGGAGCCACAGGGGAGTCTTTTGGAACCCTGCTTGGATATGCTTCACTGCATTGTCTGCCAGCAAAAGCAAGCCTTGGGTGACAGTGGCAAGAAAAATAACTCTCTCAGGCTATTCTGAGCCATGCTAATGAAGTTCAGTTACCAGTCAGTGGAAGAGAGTCTGACTGTAAAAAGCATAACCTTTCATGACCGTCACATATCCCCACCCGAATTCTCTAAGGGGAGCCCCCTCCATGATTTCATGAAGTGACTACTGATTGACTGGATAAGTTACCTCCACTTTTATAGAGCTCATACCACTACGGTTTGCGGAAGGCGCAAATGTGCAGACATGGAATCCAATCGCAGGTTGCTTTAGCGCCATTAATCACTGGCTGAGCGTGAGGTGATTAACAGTGACCGCCATCGATCCCGCCGTTTGCGCATCTACCTTTGTTGTTCTGTCCTTCTGTGAGCTGTGGCGCATCGCCATGGAAACGCATGGTGGACGCCGGTCTTCAGCATCACAGAAACCGCCTGTTCACATCAGCCACACCCACGCCATTGATCTCTCTAATCAATCTGATTGCATCTGTATAGACTGAGGAGCATAAAAGGTGCCGACTTCCCCTTGGATAAAAAGCCAGAACGCTGTCTGGTACCTGTTCAATATCCTTTCCCTCATTTTCCCTGGGCATTCAAATCACACAATGGCTACATGCTTCTTCACTGTGGTCCTTAAGAAAACGCCCAAAAAGGATGTTTTTATTTACATCTTTTTCATTAGTGCCTGAAATTCTTCCATCCAATCCTTTATTTTCTATTTTGCCTGGTTGAAAAACCAAAATGCTCTTTGTTCTCTCATGCAAACTTGGACATTTTGTGGTCAGATTGTCATTTTTCAAAGTACATCTGGCCCATTCAACCTCATAAAAAATAAACTGATGTAAAAAGGAGTGGATAGCGAATGACTCTCCAGTGGACACATAACGCTATGGTGCCTGTGCCTGGACCTGCCGCTTTGGAGCCTGAAATTCGGGCGACATTTATTCTGAATTTTAAGATGTCAACCTCAAAGGTCACCCTTTGATTTTTCCAGAAGGACCAGCGTGATGTAGTGGTCTGAAGTGGTCAACTGATGCCCCGCAGCTTATAATGCAGCTCAAAAGAGAAGAGTCACTCGATAGTAAAAAGCTTGTTTGATTGGAAAGTGCCGGGGTGGTCTTTAACAGAAGCATTTGGAATGTGACAAGAATACTGATGACATTAACATAAATGGAAAATAAGGTTCAAGTTTTTGTACCTAAAAAGGACCTGGCTATAAATAGCTACATTACCAACTCATGTCAGTTTCAACAAAACAATGGCATTACATTGTTTCCTGTTCTGAGAAATATATTGAAGGCAGGTTAGAAGTCTCGTTACATTGATCCCATGCAAATTTGTCCTCTGGGGGCTTTTGTAATAAAATTCCAGTAATAAATTTCCGCGTCTGTGAATTGAGCCCTGATGAAAGGGCGACCTTCCTTTCCAAACATTAGAATGCCGACATTGGTTTGCTGCATTGATATAATGCATCATATAAATTTAACTTAAAAACAAATAAATAAAAAAATAATAAAACTACCAGGGCTATTCGTTTTTTTTTCTTCATTTTAATGCTGTATTGTGTGCTAAACTCCCACTCCTCCAATAAAACACAGAGGCTACAACTCCAGGAATGCCCAGAATGCAATTTTCAGGATTTATCATGTAGTAATTTCCAAACAAACATAGTAGCCAACAAGCAATATCCAGCACTGACAACAGTAGGGCCTATATTAGATTAGAACCAATAAATGTTTCTCTTTTCAACATAATATACACAATTATGCATAATTCACCACCAGGAAGCCTATAATGCTGTTTGTAAAATGAAAAATAAATAGCACTTGTTTCAGAAACGTAGTCACACACATTAAAGTTGCTAACTGTGGGCTTTGTCCAGTGTAGTAAACAGACAAGATGAATGCAGTCACTCACAGACAGGTCTTTAAATAGCTGCTGTTTGACAATAAGTAGTGATGTCAGTGCCTAAGCACATTTCATACACAATACAGACCATTTCCCATAATGCATCTGTCCCCACTTTGGCAAAACCCCACATATAGACATTACTTACATTTTCATATTAAACCCTCAAATATGTTATTCTAAAATATCAACATTGGTTTGGATATATTATTCATTGGTATGGGCACTCACAACCTACACTCAGGATAACATGGGGCTAAAGAGCTGTCTTTCTCTATCTCTAAATTTAGTTCGCCTTTCGGTATGCTTTGCTGGCGCTGTTACTACTGCCAGACTACAGTATGCATAAGAAATGCATACAATTGAGGATACGGAGTATATAGTGCACATAGGGTATACACAAGTGAAACATTTCTGTAACAATAATTATAACAATAAAGTAAGGCCAAGTAGCAGACAACATTTGAAATTTGAAAAATTGAGTATTATATCTACCTATTTACAAATCACTAGTTAGTGCCATGTAGTTAGTAACTGTCCCCAGGCTTTCTCTCTTCCTCTCCCATAGCACCTCTCTCTGTCTCCCCTACTCTCTGTGTCTCTCTCTCTTTCTCAAATTCAAATGCTTTATTGGCATGACATACAGTGAGCACCATAATTCATTGGACAGTGACACATTTTTTGTTATTTTGGTTCTGTACCCTAGCACTTTGAGTTTGAAAGGAAACAATGACAACGAAGTGCACACTGTCAGCTTTAATTTGAGGGTATTTTCATACATATCAGATGAACCATTTAAAAATTATAGAACCTTTTGTACATAGCCCCCCCCCCCCATTTTCAGGCATCAAAATATATTGGACAGTTTAACATAATGTAGAATAAAGTAATCATTTTAAATATTTGGTCGCATATCCTTTGCATGCAATGGCTACTTGAAGCCTGCAATGCATAGACATCACCAGACACTGGGTATCTTCCCTGGTGATGCTCTGCCAGGCCTGTACTGCAGCCATCTTCAGTTCCTGCTTGTTTTGCCTTCGGTCTCCTCTTCAGCATGTAAAATGAATTTGGAGGCATTTGGTTTTATCTGAGCAGGTAAAATATTTCTGTAGACTTCAGAATTCATTGTTCTACTTCTGTCTGCAGTCACATCATCGATGAAGACAAGTGAGCCCGTTCCACTGGCAGCCATACAGGTCCAAGCCATAAGACCCCCTCCACCATGTTTCACGGATGAGGTGGTATGCTTTGGATCATGGGCATTTCCTTTTTTCTCCACAATTTCCTCTTTCCATCACTCTGGTACATGTTAATCTTTGTCTTATCTGTCCACGAGAATCTCCAAAGGCAATTGCAAAGTCTAGAATGAAGACTAGACATCAACAGCTCTCTTCTGCATTCACTAACGACACAAATGAATACACCTGCCTAACGAAACACATCTGTGAAGCCAATTCAACAAATACTTGTAGTACCTTAAAATGGGTGGACAAAAGATGCTGTCATTTCTAAACGGTTCATCCGATATGGATGAAAATACCCTCAAATTAAAGCTGGCAGTCTGCACTTCAACTTCACTGTCATTGTATCCTTTCAAACTCAGTACAGAACCAAAATAACATAAAATGTGTCACTGTCCAATGAATTATGGTGCTCACTGTAATTCCAGAACATTACCTTTTTCTTTTAAAAAAAAAAAAAGATACAATGGACAGGCCTTGAAGAACTGATAGACACTTACTCCAGGGGGTTGGGGTGAACAAGGAGAGAGAGAGAAAATAGGGAGAGAAAGAGAGAAGAACATTTTCTTATTTTTTGCAGTTTTTATGCAACACAAACTAGAGAGCTGTTAAAAGATACCCACTGACCTTCCTCCCATCACTGTCTCACTCTCCTATAGTAGAAGGTAATAAACATGATGACATGTCACTCTTCAGAAAGTCGAATAAACTGAATATTTATCCCAAGAACGCCTCACTCTCTCTCTGTCTCTCTCCCTCAAAAACACGTTTCGGGAAAAGGCAAAAACCATATTTTTATCTGTTGGTGTATTATCTAAATAATTCAATTTTTTTCAGTGTCCTTGTGGGAAAATAAAGACTAATGTGAATTTTCTGTGAAAGGAGAAAGAGAAACAGAGAGCAGACCCAGGGCACGCCACTGGATTTATCACCTCAATACCTCTCATGCAAACAGGATGCCGATAACTCACGTTAGTGTTTTCATAACACGATAGACGATAGCAAATGATAACAAAACAACGACCTTGTGGCCTCGAGATGTTTACTCAAAAAATAAACTTTGGGCAACAAAAGGTCTGGCATCTGAAAGGATTTCTTCCAGTCAATCAGCCCCAGTCGGTTGGTAGTGGGAAATCTTGTGAGTCGATACAAAACCAAGGACGCGGATACGCTGGTCCGGCTAGAACTGCCAACACCAGGATTATCACGTACATCCCTCCACCCTGATAAGCAAACAGCCATAATCATGTTCACTGGGATCTCCAGCACCTACCACCATACAGAATTGATCTTGTTTTCTGTTTACTAAAAAAAGAGACCGAGATATACCCACGTTAGCATACATAACAGAACCAGTGCCTCAGACGCTCTGACAGAAAGGCTGGTAAATAATAAAGGGTCGCAGTGCTCCTTAAATGGTTTTTGTGAAATTAAATGGAGTTGCACTGGACCATATTTTCTCACTGTTGTTTTTCCTAAGAAGAAAAATTTACAATATATTTACCACTCCAAGTCAGTTTCAGATTCTGTTGTTTTATGTTTTATTGTAAACCATTCCTAATAGAACAATACAAGTTCACCGTAAAGACATATGCTGTGAGCCAGTGTATTATCCAATGGAATCAGTCATTTCCTCCCCAAAGACATCTTGGCACTGTTTTAACTTCCAATAAATTACATGTTTGTGTACCGTTCATTTTCATTTTTAATGGAAAAGCACTGTAAGTGCAAAAGAGGCCTAAGGCTATTAAAATGGCCTTAAGATGACATGCGTGACATGCATGAATGTATACATCAGAAGGCCCCCATCAGCTCCATGCAAAATACCGCATCAATATGGATTAACAGGCATAGGTACACTGCTCACATTAATAGGCAATCACTCTTAGTGTGTAAAACCGTGTAATTGCATGTATTTCCTGAGAATATCTATCAAACAAATGTAATGATCCTCTTCTATGATCTTGTAGCTTCCACATTTCCCCTCCACATACCCCCTTTCTCTTGCTTCTCTCTCAGCTGATGAGAACGGCACTCTTGACTGTTTTGCCGACGTTATAAACTCCCTCTGCCTCACGGATATGATGGGGGTAAACATTAGCCAGCAGGAGCCCTGCTGAAAGCCGTAAAGGATTAGTTATTTTGTCCAAGGGAATGATGACAGCGTGCTTTCAGGTCTGAATCCCACAGCATTGGGGATGACTCATCTTGCTAAGGCGCTGCTTCACTGCGGTGATCTTCATTTCGTGTCCTGGCAGGCTGCAGGGTTTTCTGGCTATTGTTGTTACACGTGCACTTAATTGATCAATTAGAGAACTCTGTTACACTGTTAACTCACCTCACCCGGTTTCTTGGGTCTGAATTGGTTTCTGATATTAAGGCGAAAGTGAAAAACCAGCCGACCCTGTGGCCTGCCAGGACCAGGAATGAAGATCACTGCATGGTCGGGATTCGATTTGATGCCTAGTGCGGACTGAAATGCACAGCTGACACTCCCACTTGTCGATCAAGCACCCCAGTCTGTCTGTAGAGCTGAGGCATCTTCCTCCAACTCATGCCTGGGCACACTCAACTCAACCAGGCTGCAGTGCAATGAGATGAGGCAGCTGAGATCACATGCTTGAGAGGAGCGCCCATGCTTGTCTGCGCTCTTTCGAATCGTGAAGTTTGTGCGCACTGAATTCCATTACAAGGAATTCTAGATTTTGGGGGGGAAACTTTTGTGCTGTGGGGTGCAACTTAGAACAAATGCCATTTCGAAAATGTGTAAAAATACATTATTTAACTTTGTAACCCCACTAGGGAATTGTGAAACAAATTGCTTGAATCCCTGCGATTATTATAGCTGGTGCTTGCCCATTGTTACTTCATATTTTTGAGAAATAACTGCACATCGTTACCTATTAAATGTAAGTCCTGTAAAAATACACAAAATAAACTGTATAAATAAATAAACCAACATCATGCATACACATTTAGTAATACTAATACAGGCTTATTAACTATATCAACTTTAAGACTAGCAACACGCTCGTAATTATCTCATCGTGACCCATTAAAGCCAATGGTGCAGACGTTGCTTCATACTTTAAAACTGCTTTCCCAACGGCTATTTTGCGTCCTGCGACTTGAGTTACAACAGTGAATATGTACGGATTCCTAGATGTGCTGATAGGGACCACCCTTTCTCATATTAACCTCAAATACGCAAGACAGGACACTTATACAGTATGCTAGCAAATTTATGTTAAGTTCCATTCATTTATATAGGGTTGTGGATACACATCCCCTTAGCAACCAAAAGCTAGCGCTGGACCACCTCTGACTTATTTGCCGGCACAGAAAAAAAATCACGAAATGTTTAAAAAATAACCACGGGAGGATAACAAGGACATTTTTTCCTACTTAACTAGGTACAGGTTGTTACCGATATTTCACCTATTTCATATATAGTTGCAAATCAGTTTACGTTTTCCTGTCTGTCGAACGAAGGTGGTCGAATAGGTGCTCTCACTGTAGCACTGACTTTATTTCAGGTAATAAACTCATGATAAGCGATAGTTAATAGCTAGCTGACCAGTAACAAGCCTTCAATAGTTATGAACAATTAGCTAACTAAATTGATTGTAGCTAGCTAGCTAGCTAAACGTAGCCAACATTATATAAATTATACACAGAAACGTTAGATCAATGCTAGTAGTTGATACGCTATAGCTACGTTTTGAACGAACGTTATGATACCTGTTTCCAATGACTTGACAATGTTACATTGCCTGTTCATTTTTTGTTGTGGTAACCTAGCAAGATGACCCAAACTATTAGAGCCACAATGTTTTTCCATCAATGCATGCTATACAAATAAATACCTATAGTAATTGCATTGGCTACACTAGCCCCATTTTGTGTCTCATGTAATCATTGTTTTTAAGCAATGTAATTGAAAGAGTGCACTTTTTACACAAGAATGTGCATGTAACCGGAATAATTATGGATTATGCAAGGAATGTATGATGCTCCGCAAGGTGCAATACTGTCAACAGTTATCTGTTTCTCGCTGTTTCTGGTAGTGTACGTTATCGCATTTGAGTTTGGCCAAGTACGGTTCTTTCTTGACTGGTAACCCAAATAATACGCTGCCATAGTTTTAATAGCCAGCTAACATAATTACTGTATTATTTGCTTGTTTCAGAATAGTCTAAAGGGACTCTGTTGTTATTGATTGTTTGCGGAAGTCTGCCGGAAGTTAAGTTAGGGCCAGAACAATGCACATGCGCAGTAACGTTTGTTTATGTTGTTACCGTTGAAAGCATCTATAGACAATGGATGGATGGATGGAAAGTACTCTGTATAATAGGGTTGTATATCACATGCGTGCATGTCAAAGTATTACATGTCAAACTGTTGTGGGGCAATGGGTTGTGTACCACAGTTTGGCTGTCATGGATTTGTGTTTGATTGTGCGAGTATGGTGTTAAAGTCTTCTGAAGCCACACTTAAGCTCACGCTGTGGGCTGCACACTCTTGACTGGGGCCCTTCACCAGGGTTCCCACTTGTCCTGAAAAACTTTGAAAACGTGGGAATTTGTCGACTGGTTTTCCAGTCATGGAAAACACCTGGAAAAAGTCCTGGGAATATTTGTGAGGTCCTGGAAAATTGTAGGCTAGGCTATAAGTCAAGCTATTAAACAGTATATTTAGAGTTAAGATTCCATATTTTTCTGCATTTCTTCTGTATTTTTCTCCGCTTTTCTAATTTTTATTAGCTGCTGAGATTACACGGCAGCACAAAGTTTTGAATGGTCATGGTACTTGCACATTGTTCACCCCATCCCCCCCCCTCCCCCCGGTCCACCGCCGGCTTGGGCTACCAAGTCTAAGTCATGGAAATTGTCCTTGAAATGTCCTGGACTGCCCTGGTGAAATGCCCTGGTGCACAGTCACTGTAACTCTAGTGAACTACAGCAACCAAAGGCCAATGGTCACAAAACTGCTGTCACTTTGCCTTTCATTAAGCCCATTAAAAACTGCATGGATTGAGCTGGGATTGTTGCAACTGCTGATTACTTACCCTAGAATTATTATGTTAGAAAATAATGATTTATGATTCATTCACATGGTGCACAGTTTATTAATAACTATTCATCATCATTCTTAGAAGAAAAAATATGGCTTTTGATGCAGATTTTAGGACATGTTTTTTCCCCTCTCTCAGTGTAATGATATTGTCTTCCGCAAGGACAAAATAATCATGGCTTTGTGTGAGAATCTTCCCCACTGCTCACTACCCATCCAGCCAGCTGCCACATGAAGACATCACTGTACACCTCATTAATTCCTGCAAATAATTAAGAGGAACATGTGATCATATTTTTTTTGTTCTATTAGTCAACTCCACCACCTCACATACCCTATTATGTGTTGTTTATTTTAATGTGGCTTCTGGGTGCACATAATTGGACATTCCACATTGGGATAGGAATTGGATATACTCAGACCCACATTGGGCACCAGATAAATAAATAAATTAGAAAGTTAGAACTTCATCACATAATCACATACATACATAAGATTTTCTGCCGTTATATGTGATTGTGGTCATAATCTTGCATGAATTAGAGGTACTGAATTCTACATTTAATGTTATTTTAAGTGCTATTACTATGTTCTGAATCTGTCAGGAGACACAAATTAATCTGTTTTCACCATGGTGATTGTACTGTATTTAGAAATGGGTTAGGTTAAATATTTAGGTTACCTAAATGCTGAGTAATTGATACGACTGACCTTGATGCTTCTTCGGTCTGTTCTAAAGATGATTAAAGCATTCTCCTGGATTTTTCTTTTGTCTTTCAGATTCAGAGCAGATGTTGGGCCTGTTAAGTGATCTCTATATTTTATGGATGGGTGAACATCCAACACGGATGTTGACATCACCCGTATTGTATTCGCATTTGTGGATCAGAACACAAGTGACATACATATAAATGCGGAAGGCTCTGATTAACAGCACTGCTCGCGGTTCTATTCTGCGCTTTCCCCCCTTCGAGCGCTCAGTCTCATTCACCGGCTGTGCTCGCCGATGCAGCTGCCTCCATCAATTCAGGAGCGTGCAGGCAAGCACAGGCTGTCCTCTGACCAGGTACGGCCCAGGCCTTTCTTTCCCTGGATGATATCGCAGACCGAGGGGGATGCAGTGATTGCGAACTGGGGGGGGGGGAGGGGGGGGCGGGGTTAGTGTGGTGGGGTAAGTGTCGGACGGGGGAAGAGGCAGCGATTGCGCAGCAGGGGAGGCAGTGATTGTGAACCGGGAGTAGGGGGGGGGGGGTGTTCTATCGACTATCATGAACACAATGTGTTCCCCTTCTTCTGGCACCCCTCCCCCCAGACGGATGGCAGCTAGGTGACCTCCTCTGCCTGGAACCAGCCCTGCCTCTCTCAAACACATGATTTCAAGCTGCTGCCCCTTCTAACCCCACGGCGCACAGGAGGAAGACTCTTCATGCGTAGCTTGAGCAAGCAGCCTGCGGGGTCCCCATTGGCCAGCAGGGGTCACTGGTCAGTGATTAGACACAATCAGCCCAAACGACAGAATCCCTCGCCTCCCTAGGGGGAAGACACCACACCAATTATTGGTGGTCCTGTGGGAACTGCCGTAGCAACAGAATGAACAGGCCACGCACCGAAACAGGGCCTTAACAGGATGAGCCCCCCCAGCTGCGCGGTACTGCTGTAAACTCTTTCATCATATCGTACGCTAGTGAGACATATGCGCGTGTTAAATGCTTGATAAACTCTAGGCGCAAAACCTTGAACCACCAGCGCTTCATCTGCATATACACCCTCTCTTTGCTTCTCAGCGTCGCCACACTCGTTGCCGGTAAATGTTGCATTTTATTTTGCTCCTTGAGGTATCCATCCATGGCTGTTGCTGATGCTGTACAAAATTCATTCATCACATGAAATCAGAACTGCTGCTGACAAAGCTACTGCTGCTTTGGGACCACTGCTGTCAGTTCACTTACTCGTAACCATCACAGTACTTCTGAATTACAGCTAAAAGTATGTCGATGTAGCCTATCCAGTTACATTGGGCTGTTTCTCCTCCTGACGTGCAAATGAAAAACATTGCCTTCAACACATAAACCAACAAACACCACCACCATCCCTTTCCTATGAAAATTATGTGGAATATGAGGATATCACACTGTATAACAACAGAATCATTGACTAATTATCAAGTCATAATTTTTCACTGTTAAGCCACTTTTTTTCATGTGATCAGTTTTCAAAACGCTCAACATAGCATCAAACCATTAAATTCCTATGGTGGGAGCGTTGATGCCCGACTTGGCAGCAACACTTAAGCCTGGTGTTGTGCACACCACAAAATAACACAGTCCTCAAAGTTCAAACCCTTTGAACTTTGACCTTTAGCACATCCAATCACATCACAGCTTTTTATGAAGCTGGCTGATGTAAACATGAAAACATTTTGGGATGTTCACAGGTGAGCCTTATACCACAGACAACCAACAATGATCACCGCTTGTTGCAGTTTTCCAAACCAACGGCTTTCCTGGATGGATGACGCAGTGGCGTCACTAGGGGGGTGCGGCGGGTGCGGAGGGTGCAGACCACACTGGGTGACACCATCAGAGGGGGTGACACCAAAAAACAAAAGGTTTTTTTTTCCAATGTGTCCAAATCAACAGAGATGCGACGGGTTGAAACATCTAGTTTCTCTGATGCAGTTTACTGATTTAATTAGCGGTATTAATGTGACGAGAAACGCTTTTGAATGCATAACATGCAATTCCTCGCGCCCACACCCGCCCCCCGGCGCTACCGTGTTACCTGTCTGATTGACTGATGTCTTCGTGGCATGTTTAAACACTACCTCTGTTTATTAACTCCCCCCCCCCCCACCGTACTGGGTGACACCAACCCTAGTGACTCCATTGGGATGACGTCAAGTTTCAACATCTAGCAGCACTCGATTCTATGTGTAGTCACCTCCTTACTTGCCGTTGAACGTAGCGTTTGATGCTTGTCACGTGAAAGCGACATTAGACTAGACACATTCCTTTTGTATTTGTTGCATTTGTGTGATATTGCAATGTCATTGTCTCCTCTATAGCGTGTTTTCTCTGGTGCACAGTCACTGTAACTCTAGTTAATGTGGAACTGGGGCAGGCTGTCCAGAGGTGCTGTTGTGATGAGAGCAGCCCTGCCAGCTGACATGCTTCCTCCATGGGCGGTGCTGCCTCCAATTATGTACCGCTCTGCGTGGCTGCTGGCTGCCGTTAGAACCGCCACCGTCAGAATCAGACACCAGACTATGGGGCACTCCTCACACTGCTCAACACAATTTCAAGGAAATATTTATACCTACCTTCCAGATCCCTGGGAATTTGCAAGAAAACATGCTACTGAGGTATTGTCTATTTCCACCAAATCATTGGTGGAAATAGACAATACCTTTAAAGTAGTCAGCAGTCTGTAGGAATTTTACTAGCGTCCAAATGATTAGAGGATTCCAAATAATTATTTGTGTGGTATGTGTGGTAGTGATGCTACAGGATGATTCATGATTGGTCCAATAAAACTTTTAACAGCACACTAACAAAGTATGTCTTCTGGTGTGCTGTTTTGCAGAACCAGGTGTGCTGTTTTTCATTACCAGCTGTGTTGCTTTTCAGGTAATTCAGCATCTGTTGGAGTAAGAAGGATGCTACTTTCAGTAAAAAACATTACCTTGCAGTTCAGACAGAGCCACCATACACCAACTCATGGCTTATAAAATGATTAAAAAGACCAAACTTTTATTCAGTCATTACTGCATCATTTATTTTAAGCACATATGTGTGATATCATTGAGAGGACAATGTTAATTGTACAGTAGTTTGGAATGTAACTAGCAGCAAATTAAGTGTCATTATCTACTGGTGTGAAATTGAGGCAATACACTGCAAGTTTGAAATTAACACAGGCATGATTATTCAAGGTAACACATTTTATTTTGAAGCCAGTAACCCAACAGCACCCCGGTGTCCTCTGGTAGGATTTCCATTTAAAGACACCCTGAAAATGAGAGTAAGAGTTAACCCTTTAAGGTGTAAGATCACAAATAACGGAACATTACAAATGCATATATAATGCATTATAAATGTAACAATCATTACTGATAAGTGAAAGCAATAGAGATAATGAACAAAAGATATTTTGAAAAAAAAACAAAAACATTCCAATAATCATATTCTTCAAAGGATTAACGTGGTCAAATGAACCTCTCGTCAGCTTCACTGCTCAAATGGGCACCAGTATTTCCCACATGTTTGCAGGCAATGCAAAGCAGTTCACTTTCTCCAGCTGCACATCAGCCGAGCCCTTACTGACGTGAAGGTGCTGATTTGCATTTTACGCTTTAATGCATGGCTTGATCTCCATTATAAGCTCAGTTAGCCAACCACCAGGTTTCGCTGGTAATAAATGACAGAACCACAATGCACTATGGTGTAGTGCATCCACGGCCGGCTTTAGCCTTTGTGCTGGCCAAGGCGCCATCGTGGAGCAGGGGGGTGGGCGGATTTTGCGGACTATCATGAACACAACGCATTCCATTTTACATTTTTTTCCCCCTTTCGTTTGGAGGCCCCCAAACAGATGGTGCCCTAGGGGACCGCCTACATCATCTGTGCCTAGACCTGGCCCTATGTGTGTTGCAGAGTTTATGCATGAGTTTGTGCATCACATGGTTGCATAGTATGTCGTGTGATTGTGTATCACTTGGTTTGGGTATTACATGGCTGCATTTCATACTGTTGCATTGTGTATGACAGAGTTTGTGCATCACATGGTTGAATGTCACAGCCTCTTCGATCATAGGGTTGTGTCACAGGTTTTTTTAATCAAGTGTTGTATTACAGATTATTTCGCAGTATCACCAAGTTTCTTCTCAACATTGTATATCACAGAATTGTACTACGTGATCCTAGGTTTTGTATCAGAGGGTCATATGCTTTATGGTATAGTAATGCTCACTATTACACCATGATGGCGGGAGAAAAGAAAGTGCACAGATGTTTGGTTATAACCCTGGATGGGATGATTTATTTAAACCCTAAAATGTCCATTCTCATATCTTTACCAATGTTTCTCAAATTGAATGGGATATTATTGGTTCATTTTTGGGTTTTCATTGTGTACTGTCGTCATCCAGTAATTACAAGGATTTCGTTTTCGCTGTGCAGTTTAAAATAGCCTTAGAAATGAAAAAAATTTCACTTTTTATTTCAGTTTATTTTATTTTTTTTAAGACCAACAACTGGTGAATATGTCCTTGGTGATATAAGAAGTCTCCTTTTAAAGCAGCCTGAAAAATAACAACTCAGCAACACTGCTCGTTTTCGAAAGGAGGGGAGGAACTCAAAGAAAGGCTTAGCAGTGCTTCCAAAAAAGCTTCACAAGCCCCACAGAAATGTTGCAAAATTAGGGTTTGACCAGTGCTTGAATATATATAGCCGGTCTTGGTAATGTATATATTGTTCATTTATTCCATTTTTAGCCCAACTTCGATTTTATTTCAGAAATCTATGGGGTGTAGGGTGACTAAATGAGAATGAAGCGAGTATCTATTTTGTATCCGAACAAAAATATGTTGAATGGTAGACTTGGCTGCCTTGTGCTGATGTAAGCAATGAATATTAATAGCATGGTGTCGAGACTCAAGATTGTGACGCTGTGGCCCAGGGGAAAGATTAGCTTTTACAATCTGAAATACTGTTATGCTGCTGAAATATGATTAGGCCATTTATTTATTTACTTGTTTATTTTTTAATTTATTTTTAAAAAAGAGACCAATGCTTACAGTTGGGACTGCAATTATCTTTCACCTTGAAACTTGTTAATCTGCCACAATTCTGGTGTATGTTTACAGTATTAGTCAGAACAAAAGCCAAAAATATCCCTCATGAGTTTGTGAGTTAATGCTGTAAATAATGTGCACTATACCATGTTCCATCTTGACAGAATGTCTTTCAAGGAGAATTTTTATTTTTTATGTATTTATTTTTTATTTTGGAGAAAGGTCACCCAGCAGCAAGCCACAGACAAAACTGGATGTGCATGTTTTTATTCAGCAGAATACTTGACGGTTGACTGCTACTGTAGATCAGCTGATTTTTTTCTAATTAAGATTGTGATGGCAGAACAATCAGGCTCTTTACTAACCCCTTATCTTTCAAATAATTAACAATGGTGATATATGAACACTACAGGCTTTTATATTGTTGATTCAAATGAATTAATCTTTTTTTTTCATCATTTTAACGTCAGTTCATGAGTGGCTAAAGAGTTGAGTCTACGCACCTTGTTTCCAGGGCCTAAACTGGCTGACGGATGAAAAAACCCCACAAACACATGCAGACACCCTACCCCTCCAGGTCTTGAATTTGACACCCCTGGTATAACAATATTCATCAATTAATTTTGTAAACAACTTTATAAAAATGAACACAAGCAAACCAACAAATGAATAAAAATATCAAAACAGAATAAATAAAATTGCCTGTTGTGGGCACTGGACAAATCTCAGAGCAATTGACATTGCTGGCCCTTGATGCAGAGTGGGCAAAATGTTAATTCCATCATGGAGTAATTACACATTAAGCT
The DNA here is from genome assembly GCF_018555375.3 of Anguilla rostrata. Taxonomy (NCBI): domain Eukaryota; kingdom Metazoa; phylum Chordata; class Actinopteri; order Anguilliformes; family Anguillidae; genus Anguilla; species Anguilla rostrata. Next base: position 24,412,710 of record NC_057939.1, on the reverse strand, counting down.
GTTTTGGTAATTGCATGTTACCCCCTTTGACACAACCATATCCTCAACTGGTAGACCACCATACCCACTTATTCTATAATGCCATTACATGCGTATGTACTTATTAAACACATCAGCCATAGAGAGTTCATTAATCATATTACTGTGTTCAGAACATTCTGGATACATTTTGTCATACATGCAGTGGAACCTACAGCTAGTGAACACAAAAATAATAACGGTGTTCAAACCATCAAGGGTCCTGGTGGATCCGTAATTGCCTGGGAGTACATTTTCCTGGCATGGTTCGGGTACACTAATACCCTTAGAAGGCATGATAAATGTCCATTTTCATTATAGTGGTCATTTCTACCCCATATCAAAGCATTTCTTTCCTACAGAAAGGAGTGTCTTTCAAGGTAACAGTAGCTTCCTTGTGGTTTGGAGAGCATAACAATGAGATATCCCATGAACTATAGCCTTCTCACTGCAGTCATTGCATCTGAACCCAATCAAACACATCTACGGAATATTCTGGAACACTGCTTGAGTATTCCTGTTCCATCAACAGAGTGTGAGGTGATTGACCTTCTTGTGGTACAGGATGGATGAATTCCTCCTGCAATATTCCAGATGCTGGCAGACTACAAACAGGCTGTCCTGCTCACATGTGATGGCCTAGCCCCCAGTTACATATCTTTAAATTGGAGTTTCCATTTTTGGAATAGTAATGACATATTTCAGTTTCATACCAGATTTCTGACATGAAAACTTGAAAAAGAATCATGTGTATCCCTGCCTCTCTGCCTTTCTCTCTATATCAGGAACCCCATGTACAATTTACCCACAATTGTACGTACGGCCGACGGAGTTAAACATTACATCTGTTCATTTCTTACTTGACATTTCTCCTCAGTTTCAAGGAACACTGAGCTTATCTAAAGACTGAAGCTACCTTCAATCTTTCAGAACGAAAGACATCACTCTGTGGATAGTCAGAACAGAGGGCTCGTGC